>NC_033800.1:39912503-39932463 GCF_001876935.1 Asparagus officinalis
AACCAGCGATGAGTCGACTCATGACAGTCATGATTCGACTCAACCTGATGAGTCGACTCATGACTGTAATGAGTCGACTCACAGGCTGAAAACTAGATACTTCGATTCTTCTGCTCGTCATCTCGTTCCATACTTCCTCCTGCGTTCCCTTGTACTGTTTGACACCTCTATTCTTATGCTATTATGAGAATCATCTATCCTTAAGCTCCCATGAGGATCGCTAAGTTCCGAAGAGAAGATACACCCGTATCATGGGTCCCCTCTTTAAGAACTTGAAGTCTCATTCAAGTTAGAACCTTTGCTGAGGAAACTCTCGAGCTCCTCCATCTTTTCTGCACCACCTGACCTTGCTAGGAATCCGGTCTCGACGTCGCGTCTCGTCATAGTCACCGTTCGCTCTAAGTTGTAATCCTTTGTTGATGGTTTTTCTGGAAGTCTAATGCACAGCGAGACAAACTTCTTGCTTGTATTCACTAGTCTTTTCGCTCGCGTCACCGTCCCAAGCTTGTCTCCTTTGGAAGAGATGTCGAACGAAATATGAACTTTATACCATCCTTAGTGAAGTGTACTTCTGAGTCTGCCTCTCATAGATCGCATATCTATCCCATAACTACGGATTACCTAGTATAATCTAACAAACATCCAATGGAACAAAATCGCAAGTGACCTCGTCAATATATGACTCGTGGAGTGCAAATCTGATAGTGTATTGACCAAATACACTCAGTTTCTCCTCCTTCTGAATCTACCCCAATGGATAGGGCTTCAGATGCTTGACCGTCTTCATACCCAGCTTCTGCACCAATGCCTCGGATATCAAATTCTTCTCGCTGCCCGAATCAACAATGGCATCAACCAAACTGGTCTTCACTTGCAACTTAAGAATAAAGAGTTGCTCTCTCGGGTCATCGTCCTCTTTCGTGGTCTGCTTCCCCGTCATAAGGTTGAGACTGTTGTTGGGCTCTGTCATCCCCGGGACTTCTTTCGGACCTTAAGCTATCATGTATGCCTTTTTCTCCTCCTTCTTCTTCAACCCTCTTGGCTTGAGATGATGATACTTCTCCCAGCACCGATCAGCTGTGTGCCCTGTCTTCTCGCAGTGACTACAAATCAGCCCTGCTTTTCCTGGATCACCCTTCTTCTTCTCCTCCTTAGGTTGAGAACCACTAGACTCGCCTTCCGTCTATTTGAAGTCTCCCTTAGCCTCGTTGCCCTTCTTTTGCTTTCCCTCGAGGGCAATAGCCTTCACGCTCGCCTCTGCAATTGATTCCACCGTGAATAACTTCATCTCTTTTCAGATGTAATCGCTCAATCCCATCATATACTTTATAACCACGGAATATTCCTCTGTCATAATGTTAAGGATCATCGCCTGCTGCTGGAACTCCGTAGTGTATTCTTAAACGGTTTGATTGAATCTTTGGCGCAAGCCGTACCACTTGTACCAACGCTCTTCAAGGAACCCCACCGGATAGAACTGCTTTCTTAATAGCTCCTTGAATTTGTTCCATGACACCACCTTTTTTTCCTATTTGCAATAGGACTTTCACCACGTCAACGCGTGACCCGAAAGCTTCAAAGTCGCGAACACAATCTTCTCTTTCGACGAATAGCCATAAAGAGTAAAATATGTCTCCATCCACTCGATCCAGTCATCAAGCCTCTCGACATCAACACTCTCATCATAAATAGGAATCTCCACCTTGAAGTCAATCTTCAGGTTCTGATAGGAATTCTTACCCCCTTGATGCAATGCAGCCTTAACGGTCTCCACCTCCTCGTCGAAATCTGAATCTACTCTCTCCACATCGGACTCAACAATTTCTTCGAAGAAGATTCACCTTGTTTGCCACCTCCATGGATAAGACTGACGAGTTATGTGAGAGTCGAACCTATCGTCTCGATCTGCTTCTCCTATATCAATCCTTGCTGAATTATCTCCTTCAGCCATCTTCTTCTTCCTTAAAACCTAGATTCCTTCTAATAAAATAAGAATCTCGCCAAGCTTCTTGTATTGGGATCGAGTAAGGACCATACACAGGATGCTCCTTCATCGGATCTGATGCTCTGATACCAACTTGATACGAGTTACCGTGCGAGCACCTTTGATCACAGAATTATCAAAGGTGGGTTGAGAAGAGGATGACAGAAACACAAGCATAATTCAGTATATGGCGAAGGAAAATACTTTCTCCAGATTATGAGTATGAAAAGATTACAATCCCCTCTCACAATCTCACAAGAATCGAGAACAAACTCTCAATTCTCACTAAACCCTAATACAATGATTAGAATCTCTCTTAATTACCTCTCTAAATCTATCTGATTATTTAGAAACCCTAAAACAATCCTTTATATAGGTGTACAAACGGGAATGGTAATTTGGTAAATAACCAGACCCAAAACTAATAGGAATTCGTGTGAACAGAAACCCAAACGAACCAAGAAACCATCGATGAGTCGACTCATGACTGAGATAAGTCGACTCGTCAAAAACTGGACAAAACTCAAAAACCAGTGATGAGTCGACTCATGACAGTCATGAGTCGACTCAACCTGATGAGTCGACTCATGATTGTTATGAGTCGACTCACAGGCTGAACACTGAATACTTCAATTCTTCTGCTCATCATCTCGTTCCACACTTCCTCCTGTGTTCCCTTGTACTGTTTGACACCTTTATTCTCATGCTATCATGAGAATCATCTATCCTCAAGCTCCCATGAGGATCGCTAAGTTCTGAAGAGAAGATACACCCGCATCAATGGCGGCCGCATCTTTGGAGTTGTCAGGAAAAATTTCGTATAAAACATAGTCGTTATACGGGAAGTGCCAATCCCTAGGTTCAAGCTCTATTGATGTTGTATAAACATTCTCTGTCGTTGTCTTGTCTAAGCGTTCTTTTAAAGGAAGTTTGGGACAATACAATTCGCGTCCCATAACAATAATCGTTTTTCAGCCCCTGGTGGCAATGCTAATGAGGTTGCCAGTGAGGCTAATGCATCTGCATAGGTGTTCTGGGCTCGTGGAAAATATCTAATAAAGAAGCCGTCAAACTTTCGAGCTTGTTCTAGCACTGCGAAGTAGTATGGTAGCAGATCCTCATTACACACTTCGTATTCTCCTCGGACTTGATTTACGATGAGCTGAGAGTCACCGTAAGCCTCGAAATATCGAATGTTAAACTCTTCGGCAAATTGCATTCCTAATAGCAAAGCGTTATACTCAGCCACGTTGTTGGTACATGGTTTGATTAAGGAAAATCCTCTGGGGATCACATGACCATTTGGGGAAATGATTACCACCCCTACTCCAACAGTGATTGCTCTATGGGGATTTGCTCTGGATGCACCATCAAAGAATAACTTCCACATTTGTATACCCTCTTTGGTTACACAAGCTTCGACAATTTCATCCGGTAAATCTTCATACAACTTAGACGGTCCTAGTACCGGATGATCGGCTAAAAAATCCGCTAAAGCCTCACCTTTAACAGCCTTCTTGGATATAAATTACATGTTATATTATGATAGGAGAATAGCCCATTTCGTTAGTCGAAAATTTAGGGAGGATGGTTTCGTCATAAAGACTCTCAAAGGATTTACCTTAGATAAAACAAGTTTTAAATTATTTTACAATCAAATTCCTGAAGTTTCTTATTTTAAAGTATTTGGTTGTAAATGTTATATATTAAATACAAAAGATAATTTAGATAAATTTGATTCTAAATCAAATGAAGGCATTTTTATATGTTATTCTATGCATAGTAAAGTTTATAGAATTTTTAATAAGAAGACTTCTACAATAGAAGAATCATTACATGTTTCATTTGATGAATCTAATTCAAGTTCTAACAATAATAATAATAATCATGATGATGATAAAATTGTTAATAAACCACCCCTATTATTGATGATAATCATAATGACACTAATGTTTTACCTAAATCATATGTAGATGTTAGGAATCATCCACGTGATTTAATAATAGGTGATATTTCTAAAGGTGTTCAAACTAGATCACAATTAGATTTATATACATATGTTTCTTTTATTTTAACTATTGAACCTAAAAATATTAAAGAAGTATGTAAAGATGATTTTTGGATAATAGCCATGCAAGAGGAACTCAATCAATTTACAAGAAATAACGTTTGGGACCTTGTACCTAGACCTCAAGATAAATCCATTATAGGAACCAAATAGATATTATGAAATAAATTGGATGAATCTGGACAAGTTATTAGAAACAAAGCCAGATTAGTTACACAATGTTATAATCAAGAAGAAGGTATTGATTATGATGAAACCTATGCACCAGTTGCTCGTTTAGAATCTATAAGAAATTTTACTTACATTTGCTTGTTTTATAAATTTTAAATTATATCAAATGGATGTTAAAAGCATATTTTTAAATGGTTTTATTAAAGAAGAAGTTTGTAGAGCAACCTCCTGGATTTGAGTATGAAAGTTTTCCAAATCATGTTTTCAAACTTAAGAAAATTTTATATGGTCTTAAATAAGAACCTCATGCTTGGTATGATAAACTAAAGAATTTTCTTTTAACTTCCGGATTTGAAATTGGTAAAGTGGATTCTACACTATTTATAAAGAAAATAAATAAAGATATATTATTAATTCAAATATATGTAGATGATATAATATTTAGTTCTACTAATAATACTTTTTGTCAAAAGTTTGCTAAGACCATGCAAGATGAATTTGAAATGAGTTACATGGGTGAACTCAATTTCTTCCTTGGACTATAAATCAAACAATTGAAGGAAGGAATATTCATCAACCAAAGTAAGTATGCTAAAGAATTACTCAAACGATTTGGAATGGAAAATACTACAAGCAAACTGACGCCAATGGGTACAACTACATCACTTGACAAATATGAAAATGGTAAGAATGTTGATCAAAAGCTATACTAAGGTATGATTGGATCACTTCTTTACATTATAGCAAGTAGACCCGATATTATGTTTAGTGTTTGTTTATGTGAAAGATTTCAGTCTAACCCTAAAGAATCACACCTTAAAGTTGTGAAAATAAATTTTAGATATCTTAAAAACACTATAGATTATGGTTTATTTTATCCTAAGAATAACACATTTAATTTATTATCATATAGTGGCGCTGATTTTGCCGGATGTAAATCCGATAGGAAAAGTACAAGTGGTACGTGTCATTTCTTAGGATATTCACTTGTATCTTGGTTTAGTAAAAAATAAAATTCAATATTATTATCAACAGCTGAAGCAGAATATATTGTTGCAAGTTTTGCATGTGCACAAGTTCTATGGATGAAATAAACTTTATCTGATTATGGTATAGTTTGTACCACATCCTCCATAATGTGTGACAATTCTAGTGCCATTAATTTTTTTTAAATCCTATTCAACATTCACGTACAAAACATATTGACATTAGACATCATTTCTTACGTGATCATGTGTTTAAAGGTTATATTTTATTAGAATTTATATCTACTGATAAACAAATTGCAGATATACTAACTAAACATTTACAAGAAGAAAATTATGTTAAATTAAGAAGGGAATTAGGTATATGTTTAATTTAAGATTTAAATTAATTTTTAAAATCAATACATATATATTTTCAGCCTTAATAGTTGACTAATCAAGTTAGTAGTCAACTACATGCACAGACATTGCATATATCATATTCTGTTAATTTTTTAGTAGTCGACTAATGGAAGGAGTACTCGACTATTAAGAAGTAAAATCAGAAAAACTGCTCTTTGTTGATTACAGTGTAGTCGACTAATCATATTAGTAGTCGACTACTAAACCTGTAGTTTTCTTTTTACACTAATTTTGGCATATTGGATCCTATAGCTACCAACCCAAACCCAATACCCATTAAATTTAATACCCATTAATTTTAAGTTAATTTGATCTTAACCATTCATTTTTTACTAGATGAATCATGACGCCATATCAAATTTTACTTAGATTAAATTTCAACCTTTCATTTGATTTTTTGATCAAATCAGAGTCACTCATTTATAACTAAAGGAAACTACCCTAACTCCTCCTTCTTCACATGTTTTTTCACTCCCCAAAACCGAAAGAACCCTCGCCCTCATTAGTTCACCTATTCTTAAGGTTAGGGCATCCTCTCTTTCTCAATTTCTCTCAAAAAAAATCATCAAATTTCTTATCTACTTTGAGTTTTCCAGTCTCAGTAGTCGACTATAGCCTCAATTAGCCGACTACATCTAGGGTTTCAACAGTTTGGTAATCTCTCTTCCCCTATTCCATTTCCAATTTCAAGTTTGAATAATATCAAAATTAAAGAGGCCTAGGTCTGGTCCATCAAATGTAGTTGAAAATTATTCAATTTATCTTAAAGATCCCTCTTTGCTTACCCAATTTAAGGAATTTTAATCTTTTGAAATTATACCAGGTAGATTTGTCAAATTTGATGATTTCATCACTCATAATTTTAGTGATTACTTTACAAATATTGGATTATTAGATCTCTTCTCCTCTAAAAATAGGAAACCATATTATCCATTGTTGGTTCAACTATTTTATATCAATATCGTTCGATATAAAATCGATCGTCAATCGGATGTTCTTAACACACTTGTAAAGGGAATTGAAATTAATATGACTCCTAAGAAATTAGGTAAAATATTTAAAATTCCTTATCAAGTGTTAGTCTTCCATCTATCAAAATGAATGATGAAAATTTACTTGCTAATCACATTTTCCTTCCCAGATAAAGCAAACCCCTTAATCATTCAAATAAACTTAGGTCTATCCCTAGGTTTATAGCTAGAATTCTTGCTTCTAATCTTTTTCCAAAAACAATAAGTTTTCATTTCATATCTCTTAACCTAGTCAAAGCCCTCTATGCAATTATGGCTAACATTAAGGTTAATTGGGCTAAGGTGTTTTATGAAAATCTTTTAGTTCTTCCTAAGGGATCTCTTTCATTTGGAGCTTTTCTTACGAGAATATTTGAGACATATCGTGTTAATCTAGAAACTGAAACTTCTAAGATTCGTTCTATTGAATTCTTTGATTCCAATGCCCTAACTAGGATGAAATTAACAAATTTTGAACTCCATGAACAAAACCCTCAAGAAGAACCACACCCTACACAAGAATCATTGCCCCAAGATATCCCATGAGCCTCTCATGAAGTTGGACCCTCTAAAGCTAATTTTCACCACCAATGAATGAAGCTTCTTACTTCTCCAACGTAAAATACAATACTTTATCCGCTAGAATACTTGATTTGGAATCGGGACAAAAAGCTTTATATGATCAAAATATACTTATGGTGAAGAATCAAGAAGCATTAACAACCAAGTTTGATATCCTAGAGATGAAGTTTGACACAATGAACATAAAAATTGATACCTTGGACATGAAGCTCAATGTCTACTTCCAAGGAAATCAACATCCACTAGGACCATCCAGTTAGAAGGCTATGCATGCATCATTTAGAATAGTTTTAGTTTGTTATGTCAAAAATAATTAAGTACTTAGTGTATTTGTCTGTCTAAATATTGTCAAAAACTATGTGTTGATGTTTGCTTAGACTTATGTATGTTGCTACTATGTTTCTGTTTATGTGTTTAAAACTATGTATGAGTTCATGTTTCTTTTTATCATGATTTGTATGTTTATATCCTATATTTTGTTCCTGAGCTACTTATCTTAAAAACAGATTGTGAAGATAGAAATTATTAAACTTTTGGTATTTATGGTTGTTAGATCCTAGGGGGGATTAGGGTCTTATGCTAATCTAATCCGATTTTATGCTAATTAAAACTTATTAATAAATTATTATTACAAGATAGATATACAATATGATATGAGAAAGAATATACAATATGAACAAAGGACAATATTCTAGCAATGAGATATACTATGAGATATATGCGAGGATATACAAATAACACAATGGTAAACAATCTAAACTAGATAGTGGGTACTATAAGCAACAAGCAATATACAAAGGTGATATAAGATATGAACATAAAAAAAGGTACGCCAATGCAATCACAAACAAATAATATGTTTATGGAGTTCGGTTCCCACAACCTATGTCTCCGCTCCTCACCTCGAGGAGATCTCTACTATCACAACCGGGTTTTCTACGCTCATCCCAATAACGTTTACACCACACAATATCGGTTTTCAACGCTCACCGATAACCATTCACAATCTCATAATGTAACTACACTACACACCCTCTAAGTGTTGGTCTCTAGTCCATGTCCTTCCTCAAGTGCTCGGAATTATCATCTCTCTCTAGGCTTTACTATTAACCTCACTCCTCTTGGAAACGACCCCGTCTCTCACCACACACTCCTCTCGGTGTACTAGTGTAATACAAAGTGAATCTCACAATAAGCGGTGTACTAGTGTAATACAAAGTGAATCTCACAATAAGCACAATACAACAAATGATTATTCTCTAATATGGATGAGAACACAATGTAAGCTCACACTCAATGATACACTCTCCACAACCCAAATTATACTATGAATGTAAATACAATAAGCTCAATAGGTTGTGTGTGTAAACAATGAGTAAATCAAAACTAAACTCAATTATGAAAAACTAGCTTGTAGAAATAATAATCAATAAATAATTATAAATGAAAGCTAGAATTGAGTTTAGGAAAACTTTTCTAAATGAAAAGAGAAGAGAGAGAGAGGGAGAGAGAGAGAGAGAGAGAGAGAGAGAGAGAGAGAGAGATGAATTGAAGCTCAACCACCAATGAATTGATCTCCACTTCCTCTTGTGAAAGTATCTTCACAAACTAAACTTTTTAAAACAAACACTAAAACAAACTTAAACCCTTATTAAAACTTTTTTAAAACTATTTTTAAAACTTTTTATTTAGTACCCTCAGAAGTTAGAGGGTATGGGGTATATATAGGAGCCCCAAAGAACCAAGAAAATCCAAGTGAAAAGTCCAAAAAACCAAAAAACAGCTCAGTCAAAAACTAGTCGTTACAGTGTTATGAATCGACTCGGTACTGTTCATGAATCGACTCATAAACTAGATGTTACAAGTAAAAACCATCTAATGGGTCGACTCATATTCATGGTTTGACCCATGCACTGTTCATGGGTCGACTCATGCATTTATGGGTCGACTCGTTAGGTTTGAACAGTATCGGCAGATTTGAAATTTTTACATAGCTGGCTTTGTAAAATATATTACAAATAGTAAATAAAATCTAAAAATTATGAAATTTTGAAAGAAGTTTCTAGAAATGTAGATACAGATTTTAGTGAAATAAATTTTTAAATATCATCTCCCATTTGTGAGAAATAAATATTTGAACACGGATATTCTAGATTCTAAAAACAGCTGAAACATCTAATTTTGTAAAATCAATTTGACATAGAAAATAAACTCCAAAAATGATAACATTTTGGTAAATGGTTATAAACATGTAGTAGAATATGTTAGAAAAAGAATTTTTTAAATTTCGTTTCCCATTTATAAAAACCCATCTGTTTTGCCAAAATATCCACGAACATAAACTTGTTAAGAACTTGATTTTGACAAAATATGTTCAAACAAATTTTAAAAACTTTCCAATAGATTTATAGACCTGATAAATGATATGAAATATTGTTATTAAGTTTATTATAGAAAAATACAAAATATTTTGCAAACATGATAGAATATGAAACAAGTGAGTATGCATATGAACATGTATATTTGTTTTATATCTATATAGCTATACCAAAATAATTTATCCACATAAACAAACATGTATGTATATAAATATTCGTTTGGAAAAACGTTATTTGTGGATAAAACGAAAAATTGCATAAACCAAGAAAACGGGTGTGTGTGTGTGTGTGTGTGTGTAATATTGAGCTTTAAGTATTAAACACACATAATATAAAACCTATACTATATTACCCAAGCTATGATCTTGTTCTTCAATAAGCTCTACTTGGTACACTTGCGGATGAAGCTTGAACTTGAATTTTTAACTTTAATTGCAAGGCTTCACTCCACGATTCCGCCAACCTCCTTTGGATATGATTGTTGTGGTGCAATTCTATCCATCCTCTTATGCGTTATTTGTCTACAATAAATAGAAATACACTAACACTAGACAAACAACATTAGTGGTAAATTGTTTGTTAAACATCATCAAAACAAAGAGGCCAACAATCTTCCCCTTTTTGATGGTGACAAACAATTTATAAAAAGTATATATGCATGAAAGGAAATGAATATACAAAGTATAATATATCATGCATATAAACAAGAAAGGCTATACTCACAATATTTCTCCCCCTTTGACAACATCAAAAAGGGGAAAACAATAAAGCATGAAGAGAGCGAAAGTTTCCCCTACAAATAAGCATGGGTGAGTATAACAAAAAAAGTTATATAGGGATTGCTCTCCCTATCAAATACCTCATAGGATACATGACATGAATGCTAAGGCAAAACATCTGAGTAAGTATAAATGAAAAAATATGCTAAATATTACTCACATATAAGAGGACAACGAGAACACATATAGTTGTGTCATTATGAAGATAGTATCTCATTACACTAACATAAAAGCCATATAAATTAGATTTATGAAATCAAAAGAAAGAAAAACATGAGAATCAAGAAAAAAAGAGTTTTCAAATGAAAACAAATCACTAAAATAAAATCATAAATCAAGATTTAAGTCCAAGAACAATGTTTGATCAATAAAGAAAGCTTTCTTTGTAGAACTTGATCAAACCACATATAGAATGTATTATAAGGCACAATTGAAATTTGAATCATCTATTTGTGCTATATAATGAGTTTAAAAGAACAAATCAAAACAAAATTTTCATAGTTCAAAAATAAGATTACAAAACATACAAGAATCATGAACTATAAAAAAAAATCATCTTTAAAAGTATAAAACTAAACCATCATAGATTTTCACAAATGAGAGAAGCAACCATATCAAGCTCTTGAGCTTGTTTAAACCCATATAAATATTTTTAGCACCCGGTAAATAAGGTTTGGGAATAAACACCTAATAAATCCGGGGGGTTATATAAACACAAAGCTCTCATTAAAAGCAAAACTAATAATCATGAAAATAAAGGAATTGATCAACAAAAAATTATTTTCATATTAAAAGTTTTTAAAGCATATTTTACAAAATCAAGAAAAAGAAAAATAAAAACACTAAAATTCTTGGTTTAAAAATCATTTAGGCACTCAAGCATTCTTGGTGCCGGATTGTTTAGGGACATGACCCCTATCAATAAAGCTCAAAACCCTTGGGTTATGAACCCTCTTGAGCATATGTGGTGCACTAACATGGTTAAAGCAATATTCACTCAAATGACTCTTTCGATTGTAATATATGCAATGAAAGAGATCCATTTGTTGTTGTGGACCATTAGCTCGTGCACGGAAATCATTTGTAAATAAAGATTATCTTTTAAAATTATTTTACAAATGAGAAACATCATTAAACAAAGGTGGTCCACTTGAGAAATTTGACAAGTTTGAATATTTTTTCAAATCATAACAAAACTTTGCCAAATAGCCAAATCTATCACAAATATCATATTCAAAAACATGTGGTCTACTAGAAACATTTGGCAAATATGATTTTCTTTTCAAATCAAAACAATACTTGGCCAAATAACCAAAATGACCACAATGATCACATCTATACACATGAGTATACTTATGATGAACAATGGGTGCATATGTGTGTATATGTGATGAAGAAACTTGATGAGATGCACAAGGAGCATTGACATTTTTATGTTTATGTACATCATAGCAAAATTAGCTAAATGGCCTTTACGGCCACAAATAGAGCACTTGTAAACTTTGCTATATATGTGTGCATAATAAGTGGATGATTTTGACTTAGACTTGGCACACATATCCATAAGTTTCTTATGATTATTAATACACGTTTTCAAAGTTGAATCTAAAGATGAAATGAGTTTGTTCACAAGATTCAAATCTTCATTATTAGGCACATATGTATTTTTATTAGAAGTAGAACATAAATAGTCATTTATAAAAGAAGCAGTATCATCTTTTATGTTCTTTATTTCTAACTTGACATTATCTCTTTCATGAGTTAAGCTAGAAATGGATTAGGTCAATTTTTTATTTTCCAAATTTAACATATCATTGTTTTTTTAAGCAAGGTATTTTCTTTTGCAATGACATCAAATTTAGAACATAGTAACTCATGATCAGATTCTAAATTAACATGCTTGCTTTGTAAGTCAATAAAATCTTTATGCAATTTGTTATAGGCATGCAATAATTTTTTACTTGCACAAGTGAGTTCATCACTAGATAAATCATTAATTGATTCGAACTCACAAACCTCACTAGGGTTATCGTCTAGTGGTCGTGTGCATGAAAGTGAAGCTCCACATGAACTAGAAGCGGAATCCTCCAAAGCTTGTCGGATTGTCTCCAAATTCTCTTGATGTGCTTCTATAAGTTTCCATAAAGTGTAACCACTATCAAAATGAACAAACTTGTTAGACATAGATGAATTAAAAGCATTTAGCAAATATTCTAACAAAATTTTACTCATTGTAAATATACGATGATCATTTTTATTCTACTTGGATTTCTCCAAAGTGGGCACAATATAAACATCATCTATAATTTCCCATAAATCGAAGTGTCTAGATTGAATAAAAAGTTTAAATCTAACACACCATTGGGTATAAAGAAAATTATCTAATCTAGGAGCAATATTGATGGTATAACCTAAACTAGATACACCGTGCATATCCATATTATATGTATATATGTGCAAGCAAGATAACAAAGAAAATCTAAACAAGATTATCACAAAAAGATAACTTGGATTTTTAACTCAAGGTGATTAGACCTTAAATTAAAGAGCACCAAGCTCTGATACCAATTGTTAGACCCTAGAGGGGGGGTGATTAGGGTCTTATGATAATCTAATCTGATTATATGCTAATTAAAACTTATTAATAAATTATTCTTATAAGATATATATACAATATGATATGAGCAAGAATTTGCAATATGAACAAAGGGAAATATACTAGCAATGAGATACTATGAGATATATGCGAGGATATACAAATAACACAAGGGTAAACAATCTAAACTAGATAGTGGGCAATATAAGCAACAAGCAATATACAAAGGTGATATAAGATTTGAACATAAAAACAAGTGCGCCAATGCAATTACAAACAAACGATATGTTCACGGAGTTCGGTCCCCACGACCTACGTCTCTGCTCCTCACCTCGAAAAGATCTTTACTATCACAACTGGGTTTTCTACGCTCACCCGAATAATGTTTACATCACATAATATCGGTTTTTAACGCTTACCGATCAACATTCACAATCTCATAATGTAACTATACTACACAACCCAAATTATACTATGAATATAAATACAATAAGCTCAATAGGTTGTTTGTGTAAACAATGAGTAAATCAAAACTAAACTCAATTATGAAAAACTAGCTTGTAGAAATGATAATCAATAAACAATTATAAATAAAAGCTAGAATTGAGTTTAGAAAAACTTCTCTAGATGATAAGATAGAAAGAGAGAGATGAATTGAAGCTCAACCACCAATGAATTGATCTCCACTTCCTCTTGTGAAAGTATCTTCACAAACCAAACTTTTTAAAACAAACACTAAAACAAACATAAACCCTTGTTAAAACTTATTTAAAACTTTTCTTAAAACTTTCTCTTTAGTACCCTCAGAAGTTAGAGGGTATGGGCTATATATAGGAGCCCCAAAGAACCAAGAAAACCCAAGTGAAAAGTCCAAAAAACCAAAAAACACCTCAGCCAAAACTAGCCGTTACAGTGGTATGAGTCAACTCGGTATTGTTCATGAGTTGACTCATAAACTAGCCGTTATAAAAAAAACATCTGATGGGTTGACTCATATGTTAGTGGGTCGACTCATGCATTTATGGGTCGACTTGTCAGGTTTGAACAGTATCGGCGAATCTGGAATTTTTACATAGCTGGCTTTGTAAAATACATTACAAATAGTAAATCAACTCCAAAATTTATGAAATTTTGATAAAAGTTTCTATAAATGTAGATAAACATTTTAAAGAAAGAATATTTTAAATATCACTTCCCATTCATGAGAAATAAATATTTGAACACAGATATTCTAGATTCTAAAAATTGCTGAAACACCCGATTTTGTAAAATCAATTTGACATAGAAAATAAACTCCAAAAATGATAATATTTTGGAAATGGTTATAAACATGTAATAGAATATGTTAGAAAAATAATTTTTTTAAATTCCATTTTCTATTTGTGAAAACTCATCTGTTTTGCAAAAACATGCACGAACATGAACTTGTTAAGAACTTGATTTTGACAAAATGAGTTCAAACAAATTTTAAAAACTTTCCATTAGATTTATAGACTTGATAAATGATATGAAATTGTAAAATCCCGTAGAATTTGATTAATGAGTTTTTATTTTGAAATATATGTTCAGATCATAGATGAGTATGATAACAAGTGTTTGGGGATAAAACAAGTATATTTATGTGAGAGGAATCGAGTGTCAAGACCAGCACACACACAACATGCACAAACAGGAGAAAACCTACGCGGTTGACCATGGCGGTCGACTAGCGCGCACGCAGTTGTGGTAGGAGGCCTCTACATCTTGCGCGGTCGACCGCTAGGAGTTTTTCTAGTTTTTCTGTTTCGGGTCAGTTTGGGTTTTTGGGTCGAGTTGGAGGGCTCATATATATATTATTTTATTCGTGAGAGCCTCCTCATCATCTAAGAAACCCTAGAAGCCTCCCCCTACCCTCTTGCAAACCCTAACCCTAATTTTTAGGCGTTTCTCGGCGAGTTTTGGGAGTTCAAGCGAGATCCAACAGCGTTCAGCGAAGGAGAACCTTCTCACGACCTTACCCACAGTAGTTCATCACCTCTCAGGTGAGTTTCATCTCGCCCAACCCTATACCTATTTTTTAAATGTTTTAATAATGTTTTTCATGTGTTTTGTGAGCCTAACATGATAGTTTTTGTATAAAAATAGATCTATATGTTGTATTTTGCAAAGAGAACGAGTTTTCAGTTAATAAAGCTCACCCACGAAATTCTTAATACAGATCTAGATCTGAGTTTATGTCTAACAAGAGTTTTGCAAAAAAGATTTTTGTTTATGAAGTTTTCGACACGAAATTTACATGTTTAAAAATTGATTCGTTCTATCGATAATGATTAGACTAAAAATTTTCACATGTTCTGGTTATGCTAAATCACTTATAAAGGATTAATAATGTATATAATCATCACACGAAAGATTTTATATCAAACCATGTAGAACATAAACCTAAACTAGGGTTTTTTGCTTTTACACGGTCAACTGTGGCGGTCCACCGCATGTCGTGCACAGAAGCAGTAAGCTTCTGCTCCAGTCACGGTCGACCGCGGTGGTCGACCATTGGGGATTTTTTTGCTTTTGTCCTGTTGTGCTTAGAGTTGTATGGCTGACATAATATCTGTGTTATATGGGTTTGATATACCCTAAGAATCGTGTACGTGAGTTGACTACAGATATGGGTCTTAGATTTATTCATCGGGGTATAAGGGTGAACAGTATATATGTTTGTTTGACATCAATCACATGTTGCAGTCCTCGTGTTGGACTAAAAGTTATGAGAGTCCTTGTGTCGGACTATAAACTATTAAAGTACTCACGTTGGACTGTGAGCTATTGAAGTCCTTGTGAGGGACTATGAGCTACTGAAGTCCTCATATTAGATTGTGAGCTATTGAAGTCCTTGTGAGGGACTATAGACTATTTAAGTTCTTGTGTTATACTATAATCCACTAGAATCCTCGTGTTAGACTATAATCCACTACAGTCCTCGTGTTGGACTATAATCTACTACAGTCCTCGTGTTGGACCTTAAGCTATTTTAGGATTTCATATTTGACGTATGACAGATTATTTATGGTATGGTTGGAGATGGAGTCATTACTCCACGTTGTACTTTGGATTTGATAGTTAGATATTTACAATATGAGATTAAGGGATTGTGAGTTACCCATGCACATGTTGTAAATTCCTAAATATCAAACTTCCATTTTATTTCAGAGTTTATGATTGATTATCTATATGTATTAACAGTTATTTTCTATCCAACTAGCTCGGTTGAGATGTTACTCGCTATAGCACTTTGACGCTCGTTGTTTCCCCACTTTCAGGTAACGAGCCAGGTGCACGGAGAGCCGTAACTTGATGGACTTATTTTAGCAACTATTTATAGACATTATTAGCAGTTTATTGTTAGGACTCCAAGATGATTTTGTTTTTGAACATTGAGATGTTATTTCTAGTTTTGTAAAGATGAGGTGCCTAAATGTCATTTCATTTGATTCTTATGTCAAGACATTGGTATTCAATTCAGATATTATCTTTTTGGAGACTTATCCATTTATATTAGTGGTAGTGATTATTCTTCTGAGTATCTATCATTTAGTTTCCTTTCTGTATACCCTCTTTTGCCTGTTTTGTACCTACACCTGTTGTTGATTCCACTAGATAGATATTATTATGATGGTGAAACATGTTATTGCATAGTGTAGTGCATGACAGGTTTGACATTCTTGGTTTCACCTCGAAATGCAACCTTGTTGAAACCAGGGGCATCACGGTTGGTATCAGAGCTCTAGTTCCAGTATCCTTAGCATCATCCTATGTTGAGTTGTGGAGTTAGAATAGAGTTTCTTATGATTCATGTATAGAGTCCGTTAAGAATTTCTAGTATGAGTGAGGACGTTATATACGCGTATTCAAAAATTATGAATATTTATTTCTAATATTAAAAGTATTTGTGTGAATAATATATGACGTGAAATCGTTATATGTTTTGTTTGACTCATAAACCTTCTTCTATGTGCTCAGATGGCAGGACGCGATAGACCTTGCACTCGGAGAGCTGGTCAGGCAGAGCCACAGCAGGCTCCACCAGCATAGCAGGAGACTTCACCCGAACCGTAGCAGGCTCCCCAATACCTGATAGATCTAATGGCTCCCATAGCTTCTAGGATGGCAGCTCTTGAGGAGCTTGTGATGAGTACATCACCCCACCACCACCAGTAGTTTCACCACCGATTGTACTAGCTTTTCTAGTTGCGAAGGGTTTACAGGGGAACACACCAGCACCTACCCTGTAGGCAGTTGTGGATAGAACAACATGGCAGGAGACTTGGCTCCATCTGGTGGAGAGATATCAGAAGATGAGAGCATCGGAGTTTCAGGGATCACCAGATTCACTGGCAGCGCATAAGTGGAAGGAGGATGTGAGCAATATTCTTAAGATACTGAATGTGAAATCGGTTTAGAAGCAGAGGCTGGCATCTTACAGTCTCAAGGGAGATATAGGGAGATGATAACGGTTGCAGTTCACTCCAGATCAGAGGATGACACTCACCTGGGAGGACTTCATTTATTTCTTTGATGAGCAGTTTATCTCTTCTGCGGCACGGGCGGGGAAAGAGCTTAAGTTATCCATATTGACTCAAGGAGACATGTTAGTAGCGGATTTTAAGAGAAGATTTATGAGTCTACTTCATTTCACGAGCATGTGGCAGACCGGAGAGCGCCAGTCTCAGATGTTTCTAGCAGGACTTCGCCCCAGCCTTCGGTGATACCTCGTTTCTAGGAGGTTTTATTCAGTTCGAGAGGTAGCGGATGCTGCCATCTCTCAAGAGAATGAGTCAGCCATGTTCCAGAAGGACAAAGAGGGGAACAACAAGGAAAAGGGTAAGAATAAGAGGTCTTTTTCATGACCCCAGCAGCAGCAGCAACAAGGCTCTCATAGGAGAGGACCCTAGAATGAGCAGAGAGCACCTCAACAGCGCAAGTTATAGGGCACTTGTTTTAAGTGTCACAAGATTGGCCACAAAGCTTTAGAGTATCGTAGTGTACCAGTAGGAGCCCAGCAAGAGAGAGGGCAGAATCAGCAGCGGGGCAGATTCCAGGGCTGAGGCCAGGGTCAGCATGCGAGACTTGAGGCATCGCCAGCAGTTCCTATGATTGAGGGGCAGGTTCGTGTAGTTCAGGAGGTCCTTCAGGGCTACCTCCAGTAGCAGAGCCGCTTCCAACCACGGGCAGAGTGTATGCAATAGTTCCTCGCAATCATGGTGCGAGCGGGGCCGTAGTGGAGGGTACATTCTCCGTGAACTCCTTTCCAGCACGTATTCTTTTCAATTCGGGAGCTTCTCACTCTTTCATATCTTATGCTTTTATGAGTAGACTTCAGCTCGTAGCTCAGCCTTTAGATATTCTTTTATCAGTTTTCACCCCTCTAGGTGAGATGTTGCTCTTGGAGAGCATTTGTAGGAAGTGTATCATCAGTTTAGATGAGTCTGAGTTTGTTTTCGACCTGATAGTGTTGAGCATGTCAGAGTTCGATGTTATTCTTGGTGTGGATTGGCTATCTTCATACCACGTCAGTATCGACTGTTTTTCGAAAATAGTCAAGTTGTGAGCACCCGATGGGTCCGAGTTAGTTGTGGCAACCTCTCGAGGAGGTGATGCTTAAGGATCAGAGTGTGGATATTTGCGAGACTAGAGTTGTCTCAGATTTTTAGGATGTCTTTTAGGACATACCTGGGTTACCTCCTATGAGATAGGTTGAGTTCTGTATTGAGTTGTAGCTGGACACAGCCCCGATATACCGAGCACCCTATCGCATGACACCTACTGATAAGAGGGAGCTACAGACCCAGTTGGATGAGTTGTTAGTTCAAGACTTTATTCGTCGGAGTCATTCTCTGTGGAGAGCACCGGTCCTCTTCGTGAAGAAGAAGGATGGTAGTATGCGATTGTGTATCGACTACTGTGAGTTGAACAAGGTCACTATCCAGAATAGATATACTTTGCCTCGGATTGATGACTTATTCGATCAGCTGCACGGAGCAAAGTATTTCTCGAAGATTGATCTTCATTCTGGTTATTATTAGTTGCGGGTCCGGGAGATGGATATTCCCAAGACCGCCTTTCTGACTCGATATGGGTCCTTCGAGTTTTTGGCTATGCCATTTGGGTTGACCAATGCACCCGCGGTATTCATAGATTTGATGAACCGGGTCTTAAGTCCATTTTTGGACCAGTTCGTGATTGTGTTCATTGATGATATTCTTATCTATTCGAGATCAAAGTCGGAGCACGAGCAGCATCTATGTTTGGCTTTGCAGACCTTGAGTGAATATCAGCTATATGCTAAGTTTAGCAAGTGTGAGTTTTGGATTTCTGAGGTCAGGTTTCTTGTACATCTTGTTAGCAGAGAGGGCATAGCGGTAGACCCAGCTAAGGTTTCAGTAGTACTTGATTGGGAACCGTCAAAAACGGTTACCGAGATTCATAGCTTTTTGGGATTGGCCAGATATTACAGGAAGTTCATTCAGGACTTCTCAAAGATTACGATGCCCCTTATTGTAAGCGTTAAAAAATGCTAATAGATATCCAAACATAGAGAAGATCATCAAAAAATCATCTCATACTGTCTTAGGAGAGAAATCAAGACAGATACGAACTGTCTCGCCAGCGAGACAGTGTTTGCTGTCTCGCAGCGAGGCAGTGTATGCTATCTCGCAGTGAGACAGTATTTGCTGTCTCGCAGCGAGATAGTGTTTACTGTCTCGCCAGCGAGACAGTGTTTACTGTCTCGCCAGCGAGACAGTGTTGAAATGGTCAAAAACCACCTTGATAACTGCCCCCACATGTCCATTAACTGTCAAAGGACATGGGAAACATCATGGGTGAAAATCACGTGAATAACTACCAAAATAATGGAGTTTAAAACGTGGGAAAGCAGTTACAGCGAAAACTGTCAGGAATATGCCTTTTCCGAGACAGTATTTACTGTCTCCCCGGCCGAGACAGCAAACACTGTCTCGCCCGCC
>NC_033800.1:39932481-39941269 GCF_001876935.1 Asparagus officinalis
CATTTACTGTCTCGCGGGCCGAGACAGCAAACACTGTCTCGCCCGCCGAGACAGTAAACACTGTCTCGCGGCCTTAATGTGTTATTTTGTTGATGTTTTTGCAGTTATTTTCCTGAGGCTATAAATACCCCCCTAGGGTCATTTCTGACGAAGATATATCACATTATTGAGCAATTTAGAGCAGAGAGAGAAGACACTATTATTCTTGGATTCCCTTGAGATTCGAGCTTTGACTTGATCTTAAGAAGAACGACTATCTTACTTTGATAAGATCTTCGTTTCAAATTCTCACTTCGATAAATGAAGGAAGAATCATTAAGCCCCCTTCACGATCTGTGATTCGGTGGTCCACGAGTTAAAGCAATCCCGGCACAGGCCAAGTCCCACAAAACAAAAACCGATAAACGATTTTTGTGTTATTTTCCAAGAGAGTTGTAATTTTCTTAATTTTTCATTGTAATTTTCTGTAAACAATCTAAGTTTTAATGGAATCATTAATAAAGACAACTTTCGACGAAAACAAACCGGCGACCGCAGTGGGAGCCAGCGGCCTCGCTGCCGATGCCGTAGTGTCGCAACCGATCAAGATCGTTGTCAACGAAGAGATCGAATACGAGTTCGATCAGGCGAAATTTGAGGAATACCTGTCATCCTCATCATCAAAACCTTACTCACCCCGCAAGTATAGGAAGGTTTCATCTCCCAAGAAAAATTTCAAGTCTGCAATGTCAATGAAGGCCGCAAGCGAAAGTTCTTGTCCGATCGTTGCTAAGGAATCTACCCGCAACATCTCTTCTCAAAACGACTCCGTACCAATTAAGGAGTCGTTGATTAATGGCTCACCGGTGCTGACGAAAAGAGCTCGTCAGAGACAGCGCCAGCACCGTGCTCATCAATTGGCTAAGGCCATGCAACAAACCGACGGGGTCCATTACTATGCAGACCTAGAGTCGAGAAAACAAAAAATGGTTCAGTTGCCTTCAACGACAAAATAATCATATTTCTGCACAGCTTACGACGGAGGAATGGACCATTGTCAAAAGGGCTCGTTCAACCCTTAAGGAACGTATACAAAGGCGTCAGGTGAAGGCCGCCCGTGCTCGCGCTCTTCGTCAACAAGCACAAGGAATCAAGAAGGAGATGGTGTCTGAAAAGCCACCAAATAACCGTAGAGTTTGGATGCCGAAGAAGCCGCAAACATCCGTTCCGGGCCCATCTACTGCATCACCAGTGAAACCCTGGGTTAGCCCAGATTTATCCAAATTTAAAATCACAATGGCGGATCGCCTCGGTCCTTCGGTTGACGATTGAGGAAAAACCCCAGACAAAGAATAATCAGATCCAGTAAATAAACCCTTAGTGGTTTCTTATACAGGGGGTCGTAAACACCCTCCTGTCAGAACTGCACCAGTCCAGAACGAGAGAATACCAATTCACTCTCGTTTAGGACCTATGAATACTCCACACCCGCAAAGGGGTGGGATTAAAAATTTAACCTTGGATCGCCCAGAGGCGACGACTAGTCGTCCTGTGCATGTTAACAGGGTTCAAAAACAAAAGATGGGTTGCTCAAATCACAATAATGATGAGCTGTACTATCAAAATAATAACTCAAGAAAAAGAGTTGTCCGAGAAGACGAGTCTCACTGCTCCTGCGAGAGGCTCATTAAAGCAGTACTGACAGAATGCGGTTGCTCTAAGACTAAGTCAACAAGAGTCTTCGTATTTCAAAGACTGTCTAAGGAGGCGTCAAGACCCAAAATAAGGCGTTTTAACAAGAAGAAACCTACCGTTCGGCGAGATGAATTCTCTGAGGTCACTATTAATGTGAACGGCAGAGGAAAACAGCAATTAGTCAACCCTGATCCTGATTTCTCTCCGGAAGGGAGAGTTGAGCGGGGTCTATCTCAAAGAATGTCGTGGTTACAAAGAAGAGCCAACCGACGTCGAGACTACAAGAAAATGCACGAGGGGTTATCTTCAGATAAGGAACTGTCAGATACTTGTTCTGCTATTGTGTCAGATAGTACTACGTCCAGTGTTGGGCGAGCCAGAGAATCATTCGCAATCACGCCAGATCAATTGGCTCAGATACTGCAAGAAGCGTTAGCTAAACAACGCGAGGAGATCAAAGCTAAAATCAAGACCGAGATGGAATTGACCATGTAGCAGGTTCGAGATTTGCAAGCTCAACAACATCAACCGGAATCGAGCCAAAAGACGGAATCCAGCAAGCGTAACGCCAGACCTGTTCGTACAACTGAGGACGATGACGAGGAAGACGAGACTATCTTTGCCGATCCTCCTCCCGATAAAGATAATTCTGGAAGCGGCCCGACCAAATCATCTACTCAACCTCCTCAAATTTACTTGAAGAAGAGTGAGGAAGAGGACAAAAAGATGCAGGATCTTGAGAGCAAAGTCAATGCTCTGATGACGGTCTAGGAAGTGAAGAAAACGAGCATTCCGTACCCGTACCCGAGGGAGTGGGATCTGATTCCTTATCCCCCAAAGTTTAATTTGATTAACTTTACTCCTTTTGATGGCAGGGGTTCACCCACTCAACACTTGATCTATTTCAAATCACATCTTGGCGCAATATCCGAAAATGAAGCCTTGATGGTCCGGTCATTCGTAGGAACCCTTCGCGGGCCTGCCTTTGATTGGTACAGACGTCTCAACCCAAGAGCATCACTAGCTGGGAAGATATGGAAGGATTATTCCTCACTAATTTCTTTGACGATGACACCGAGGTCTCTATTGGCACGTTGTTGGACGAGAAGCAGATAAACGGGGAGTCAGTTGATGTCTTCGTCAACTGGATGTGTTAGAAGTCATGGGGGTTGTGCCTTCTAAAACTTGGAAGGAGTTGAAAGTGAGAGGTGAACAAGTCGAGCGTTTTCTTAAGAGAAAGAAGTTGGAGAGAGGGTTGCCACAAGATAATCCTCAAAAACAGAACTTTAACTCTCGAGGTAGAGGAAGAGGGTCTGGGGCTGCTGTTGACGTGCATCAAACATCACAACAGCCACAACAACAACCACAGCAGTCATCTTTCTAATTGGCGCCAAATCAGAATCAACAGCCTCCGAAGCAGTTTAAGGCCTCAGAGCCTAAATTCCCGAAGGAGTACTCTTTTAAGGATGATGAAGTTCCGATCATCTTCAAGTATCTGTTAGACAACAACAAGATCAAGCTTCCACTGGTCACAAATCAAGAAGAAGCAACGAAGACTAATGATCCGAAATATTGTGCATATCACAGAAGGGTCCACCATCCCACTAAGGCGTGTTATGTCTTAAAAGACAAAATACAAACCTTAATCGATGTTGGTATCGTGACACCAAAGCCAAAAGAGAAGAAAGTAGGTGCAAATGCGGTGTCTATTAGCTTTGGATCAGTTCCTTTATCCTGGTTTCAAGTCGAACCAGTATCAAAGGTCAAGATGCAGACTATCAACGATGACCCTCATGGACAGCGCCAAAAAGGGCTTGTATCTCACACAACCCCCAACGGCGAAATCCTTTGGGTTCATCCGGATTTACTTGAAGATGAAAAGTGGACGACATCCACATCAAAGAAGAAATCAAATGGCAAAGGAAAAGAGAAGTCCTGTTATGGAGCCTCGGCAATTCCTGAGAAGAATGACGAATAGATTCCAGCTTTACCACTTTCTGAAGAAGAGCAAGATTCTTTCGCTACAAGAGGTGGGAATGAATACCATTATAAATATCTTGAAACCTCTGACCCAAATGCTAAAACTCTTACAGAGTTGGGGGTAGTTGCAACTCCTCCTGTAGCTGCTGAGAAGCCGCAACAACCGGCTAAGTAAAAAGAAAAGGAACCCCAACATAAAGAGGTTCAAGTTCCGAAGCAGACTCGTTTCAATCGACCGATTGGATGAGATAAACCGGAAAGCTCGAACTCACCATATCGCTTCGACGTTATGGCTCAACTAGCTAATATCCCAGCAAGGATTACGCTATACGAGTTACTACGCCTCTCGAAAGATACCAGAGAAGCGTTGCAAGAATCCTTGGCTGATTCTGAGGTATTCCTTACTCAGATTAAGCCAACTCCCGAAAAGCCAGAGTCGTCGATTCCTTTCACAAAAGAAGATATGCAAGTCAGCAATTCAAAGCATGACAGACCTTTATATTTTACTGGATATATCGGTTCGAGCGTTGTCAACCGGATCCAAGTTGACCAGGGTTCCGCTGTCAGCATTATGCCGCTACGATTGATGTACCACCTCGGAATTCCCGTCAGCAAATTAGCCTCCACAGGAATCGTTATTTACGGATTTAACACCAGTGGATCAAGACCGTTAGGAAAAATTCGGGTGAAGTGTCAGCTCGGAGACTTGAAGTCTGAAGTCACTTGCTACGTAATTGATGCCGAGACTTCTTATAATTTACTGTTGGGTCGCCCATGGATCCACAGTAATCTTATAGTTCCCTCTACCCTCCATCAGTGTCTGAAATATGTTGACACTAATGATGAGGTCAAGACGGTGGTCGCGGATAAGCAACCATTCAAGGGGTTAGAAAACTATTTTACTGACTCCCTTCTTTACGGTGCTGAATCCGATACTGAACCATCGGCCCATGGTACGGACAGCGGAGAGGAAGCTGATACCGAAGCTGGGCTCGATTATAGTGAAGGTCTTGTACTAAATGACATTGAACCTCTTGTAATCGATCTTGACGGTGGTAATTCGTCGGATGAAAGTTATAACTGGCAGCTTGCAGATAAAATAATAAACCCTGGTCAGCTTGCGGAGAGTACTCGCATTATCTAAATGATGTAATTCAGGAATTGTATGACGACCCTAGTCTACATATGCCAATTCGTTCGTCTTGCACGACGACGAAATATATCTGAAGTTCAGTCGGAACAACTATGCTCCTACCCGCAAAGATAGGGGGTGAAAAAGAAATAGTTTTCGGGAAAGGGGAACCATCCCCTACCCCAGATCTTTTCTTAGACACTAATTCAGATGAGGAAGAACCCGGGCGACATTTCTCTCGGTACAGTTCACAAGCGAATGGTTATATGATGAGCCAAGGCTATAACCTCTTGCTCGGTGAAGGTCTTCATTTTGGTCAAGGTGTCAGGGTTCCACCCCGTCCTGCCTACGTACCAAAAGGGGGACCTGATAATTATTACAGCTATAAAAGGGGTCTAGGTTATTCTTCATCATCTGATGACGAATATGGACAACAGATTATTAGCCAACTAATAAATAAGAGTGGGCATTCATCCGATGCTTTAACTTGGGATTCAGACGTGAGCATTGGAGAAAGATTCAAAGCCCTAATATCGAACATGGCGATAGTTGATCCTTCCACAACCGAAGAAGACGATCAGTTGCCTATTTGGGAAGATCCATGGATGCATTACATGAATATCCAATACGGCGATAGATTTGAGCAAAGAGAACCTCCTACCGAAGATAAAGTAGTCTAAGTTAATATGGGTGACGAAACTAATCCGAAACCTATATTTATTAGCGGTGATCTTCCACCGGATGAGAAAGAGGAACTAATCGCCCTCATTCGAGAATATATCGATGTATTCGCTTGGAATTACGAAGATATGCCGGGACTAGATCCAGAGGTAGCAATGCACAGCCTTAACATTAAACCGGATGTTAAACCCATCAAACAACAACAGAGACGGTTTCGTCCGTAAATTATGGAGGCAATAGAAATTGAGGTCAAGAAACTGATTGATTCAGGTTTTGTCAGAGAAGAACAACATCCTGAATGGTTAGCCAATATCGTTCCGGTCCTTAAAAAGAACGAAAAGATTAGAATCTGTATTGACTTCAGAGATCTGAATACCGCCTGTCCTAAAGATGATTTCCCCTTACCTATTACGGATGTTATCATTGACAACACATGCGGATTAGAGAGAATGTAATTTATGGATGGATTTTTGGGTATAATCAGATCAAAATGCACCCGGACGATAAAAAGCATACAACATTCAGAACACCCCTTGGCGTCTTCTGTTACACAGTTATACCTTTTGGTTTGAAGAATTCTGGTGCTACGTACCAACGAGCAATGACGAAGATCTTTCAAGAGCACCTTCGGAAGACCGTTAAATGCTACGTTGATGATCTGGTCGTTAAGAGCAGTGATAAAAATGACCACATTAAAGATTTGAAGATGATGTTCAATCTTATGAGGACTCACCAGTTAAAGATGAATCCAACTAAGTCCTTCCTTGGAATGTCCAGCGGTAAATTTTTTGGATTTGTCGTCACCACAAAAGGTATTCATATCGATCCTGATAAAGTGAAGGTAATACATGAATTACAACCCCCGAGGAATCTTAAAGAACTCAGGGGGTTGCAAGGTCGATTGGCATATATCCATCGATTTATATCAAATCTGTCTGGAAAATATCAACCGTTCTCTAAACTCGCGAAGAAAGGCGTGTCGTTCATTTGGGATGAAGCATGCCAAAAGGCATTCGAAGATATTAAGAAATATCTGGCGAATCCACCTATTCTCATTGCACCGAAATCAGGCAGACTGTTTTTGATCTATGTCAAAGCGACGAGCCATTCGTTAAGTGCATTACTCGCACAAGACGATGATAATGGTCACGAACAAGCCGTATATTATCTGAGTCGTACATTGGTAGGAGCTGAGTCTCGTTATCCTATGATTGAGAAGGAATGCCTCGCCTTGGTATTCGCAATCCAAAAATTGCGACATTATTTGGTTAGATAGACAATTTATGTCATTTACAATATAAACCCAATCCGGGTATTCATGACCCAACCAGCCTCCATGAATTGGCGTTTAGCCAGGTGGGCTCTATTATTATCACAATATGATCTATACTTTAAGCAACAAAAATCAGTTAAAGGATGAGCTATTTGCGATCTTTTGGCGGAAAACCCTACGAAGGATGTAGTGGAGTTATACGACGATCTTCCGGATGAAACTCACGAAGTTAATGTCACCTCACATCAACGAGTGTGGCAATTATACTTCGATGGGGCTTCCCGAGCAACCAACGTGGCGAGCGCGCCCGGATGTTCTAAAATCTCCTCAGGAGTGAGGGTCGTTTTAGTTTCCCCGGGAAAGCATGTCTTACCTAGAGCATACTCGTTGACCGAACCATGCTCTAATAATGTAGCTGAGTACAACGCATTGATAATTGGACTCAATTTTGCCAAAGAGCTGGGGGTCGAATACCTTGAAGCTTTTGGAGATTCTCAATTGGTAGTTAATCAAATTCGAGGAGAGTATGAAGTCAGAAATCGAGACCTGATTCCATACCATCAGGTGGCCATCGAGATTGTAATCTCGTTTGAAGAATTTTTCATTGAGTACGTTCCGCGGCTCCAAAATGCATACGCAGACGCATTGGCAGCATTGTCGGTATCTCTAGCTCAGCCTCCCGAGACAGAACAATTAATTACAGTGAGAACTCACCAACTTATTGTTCCTATCTACGATTCGGTTGCCAAAGAAGCATATTCAACAAGAGTTGAACCTGAAGTTCGAGATTGGCGTTTCCCTATCATTGATTATATCCTACACGGTATCTTACCTGAAGACGTGAAAGAAAGGGATTTGATTCGGCGGAGAGCACCAAGATTTTACTACAACGCTGAATCACAAATGTTGTACCGATGGTCGTACGACGGTCTATTACTCCATTGTCTATCCAATAAGGAAGCAGAACAAGCACTCAAAGAGGCACATGATGGGACATGCGGTGCACATTAACCCGGTCCTAAACTCTGTGACCGACTTAGGAGAATTGGATATTATTAGCCGACTATGGTAAAGGACGCAACTGACTACGCCTGACGATGTCAATTGTGTCAATTACGTGCAAATTATATGCACATGCCTCCAGAGCATCTACACCCGTCAGAAACGTCATGGCCGTTTGAGACCTGGAGAATGGATATTGTTGGTCCTATAAATCCCCGTCAGTCAAAGGTGATCGGTTCATCCTAGCAATCACCGATTACTTCTCCAAATGAGCTGAATCGATTCCGCTCAGAGAAGTTAAAACGAGTAACGTCATTGCATTCATCAAACACCATATCATCTACCGGCATGGTGTCCCAAGACGAATCATACATGACAACGGTCCTTAATTCATCAGCAACGCCTTCATCAGGTTTTGCGAGAAGTTTAAAATTCAGGATATTTCGTCGACAGCTTACAATCCCACAGCAAATGGATTGGCTGAAGCTTTCAACAAAACAATCATAAAGCTCTTGTCAAAACTCGTGAAAACTAATAAACGAGATTAGGATGACAAGCTTGGCGCGGCTCTATGGGCCTATCATACTACGGTACGTACACCGACTGGCGCAGCCCCGTATTCGTTGGTATACGGATGTGAAGCCGTTCTTCCATTGAAAATACAAATTCCATCTCTTCGGATTGCTCTCGCAACCCAGATGACAACCGAAGAACAACATCAGAAACGTCTCGAAGAACTCGAGATGCTCGACGAAAAGCGCTTAGAATCTCAACAGCATATTGAGTTCTACCAAGCCAGAATTTCCCGAGCCTTCGACAAAAAGGTTCGACAACGGAGTTTTAAAGAAGGAGATTTGGTCCTAGCGGAAAGGCGGCCTATGATTCTTAACTCCAAGAAGAAGGGAAAATTTAAACCCAAATAGGAAGGACTGTTTGTAATAGAAACAGTCTATTCAAACGGTGCTTACCGCCTGATTACTGTAGGCATCGAAAATTGCCGATAGGTCCCCACTCACAGCTCGGTGTTAACGATCGACGATCGAACG
>NC_033800.1:39942269-39971811 GCF_001876935.1 Asparagus officinalis
ATATAGAGATATAGGTATTTCTATATTTATATGTTTTTCGCTTAAAGTAAATTAACCTTTACCTTGAAATTTTCATAACAAACCAAGCATAATAAGCTCACCGTTTGCAGTAACATAGCAAGTTACTTCAGAACACTCTCAAGTGATTTTCTAAATCCGCAAAGATGAATTTCCCAGTTCATTTAACAATAAATGTCTTGTTATTTTAATATCCTCCTAATTCCCTTTAGAAATGTTTACGTAAAAAGAATTCTACGAAGGAATAGAAGAAGAAAAGTTCAACAAATAGAAAATAGACTAAATAAGTACTTTTATTTCGAAAAAAAAACCAAGTTCCAAGTTCAACATGTACCATTTCCAAACCCAAAAAACGACTCCTTTTGGTGTTGCTGTCTAATGTTACATAACTATTAAGTTTTCATGAACCTCAAATTGTTAAAAAAATGTTTAGGGCAACTTATTGATTGATTGATTGATTGATTAACATTTTACGCTCATAGATTTTTAAACTTTTTGTCTTAAACTTCAAACTAATTCCTATCTTTATAAATATTCAGAAACTGGACATGGCTCAAAATAATGCAGATAATAAGAAACTTGGTTGCATCAGAACCGGAAGGATCAATATTCAATGAGAGCTTGATCAATTCATAGGTAATAGCTATTTGGTTTTATCAACTCTCTCCTCCCATCCTAATAACTTGTCCCTATCAATTATTTAATTACACATAAATACCCTATAGTTTCAACTAGGTTGCATTTACATACCTTCAGTTGTGAACTTATATACCTTTAGTTGTTTTTCTTAGAACTTACATTATCCTAAAGTTTTAAAAAAATTCACTTATATACCTTCACTAGTTTATGGCTGCACCTATATCCCCTGAAGTCCTTAAAACTTTAAAAAGTTTAAAACTTCCACTTAAATACCTCAAGCTTTCATAACTGAGGGTATTTAAGTGCAGGTTTTAAAAACTTTTGGACGTTTAAGTGCAAGCTTTGACAACTTTAGGGTGTTTAAGAGTTGTAAAAACAAGTGAGGGTATATAACTGCAAGTTTTAAAAACTTTAGGGTATATAAGTATTGTTCAAAACAAATGAGGTATATAAGTGCAAAGTTGGAGAAATTATAGTGCATTTAAGTTCAACTAAGCCCTTTTTATCATAAAGAGGTATATAAGTGCAAAGTTGGAGAAATTATAGTGCATTTAAGTTCAACTAAGCCCTTTTTATCATAAAATTTTCATACACAAATTTACAAAATTATTTATAGTGCATTTAAGTTCAACTAAGCCCTTTTTATCATAAAATTTTCATACACAAATTTACAAAATTATCTACATTATACCCTACAAGTATTTTCCTACTTTTAGTTACAGATATTTGTTAGTATTTATTTAAACTATTAATTTGATCATTTAAACTTATTGTACGCTAAAAACTTGAACAGTTTGAGTTGAATGCACTCCCTTTCTCCATATTTTTGTTATTTAAAAGTTAAAATGTTTTATTGATTAAAATTTCTTTGTTATATTAACTATCTATTATATTCAACCAAAGAAACTTGCATTGGTTGCAGATATTGACCTGTAAAAAATACCTTTTTAAGTTTTTCGATTTAATTTGACAGAATAGCATGACAGTGAAAGCAAGGAACAATGTCATTTGAAAATCGCTTAATTGCACTTAACACCCTGTAGTTTACGTTGCTTTGCGCTTATATATCTTCATTTGTTTTTGGCAACACTTATATATCTTAAAGTTTATAAAATTTACACTTTAATACCCACATTTATGTCGATTCGAAAATTTCCTCCTAAAAAATCCCATGCGACACTTACATGCTAATTTAGAACTTTTTAACTCTTTTTTTTTGTTAAATTTACTTCTAAAACTGCAATAATTTTAATTTTATCCTATCTTATTTCTATTTAATTTAAATAAGATTTTGATATGTATAACATTAAATTTAACAAGTATTAAGAGTTAAAAGTATTCTAAAACTAGTACATGAGTGTCAAATGATAATCTTCAAGGGTAAGTTCTCCTGAGTGAGGGTATTAAAATGCAAATTTTGAAAATTATAGGGTATATAAGTGCTGTAAAAAATACGTGAGCTTATATTAAAGCAAAATAGGGGAAACTATATGTGGTGCAACTAAACTTTGGATTCATACGATACACATGTCTATATTATATTAAATTAATTAAATATGTTATTTTTTACTTTTAACATAGATGCTATATATGTTCTTATTATATTTCCTAAAAAGTATTGTTGTTCTTTTTCTAACTAGGTTTCGGCATATGTAACACATGAAAGATATAAGGAAATTAAATTGAAAAAAGTAATGCATTAACAATATCATTTGAAAGGTAATAAAAATTGAGACAGTAAGATTGGTTGATATTAGATGATTGTTTTAGTTTACTATGACTTGTGTGTTGATATTAGATGATTTTTTTAGTTTACTATGACTTATGTGTCATAGATGATTATTTAGCAAATAATTGAAACCAACAAGGTTTTACTCGTAGAGATAACCATAAAATTTTGACAATTTATGGTAATAATATATTATTTCACAACCTAGTTATAGTAAAGATATATAAAACAAACAATTAAGATATTTAGTCACGTGCAATGCGTGCATCTCAACCAGTAAAAGAAAAGGCAAAGGACATTCAACCAATAAACTCCTTCTTTGATGTGGATGCGGATCCATTCTTTGTTTCCGAATGGAACTGAGTTGATAGCAGATTGCACTGTGGTGAAATCTCCATGACCAGATTGATCTACTACGATGCTCTTTGAAATCTGGCCACTACCTCCATTGGTGTAGCCACAACTCAAAAGGAAGCATAACACAGACAAGGAGAAAAATGAGCTAGATAAGGGCATTTTAGAGCTTTTGGAGATTGAGAGTATTCGTGAAGTGACGATTGGGAGTATTCATGAAGTGACGATGGTTATATAGGCTTGATCGAAAGGAATAATTTCCTTTATTTCTATTAATAACCAAGACATTATACGCTATTTAAATGCATCATATATATATGCTCATCCCAAATTTGTCAATATAAATGCCTATTCTAGTAAATCAATATGAGAGGATGGATGTGACAACCTAGATATGTCTGTGTTTTGTTGTATCAAATGCTTTACTAGGAAACTTAAAAAAAAATGCTTTACTAGGAAAAAATATGTGTGTTACTGTGATGCCCCTGGTTTGACACATGGCTGCAGTCCAAGGTAAACCTAAATATGTCAAACCTGTTATACACCCAACACTGTGCATAAACATATTTTATCATTATATTAATATCACTATAGCAGATGTCAAATAATAAGAAGTGATGGTACAAGCAGATATAACAAAGATGATAATGCAAGAAATAAAAATATAGAGAAGAGATATCTAGCAACATCTATAAATTAATATGTCTCAACAGGGGAAAATAAAGAACAACTGATAATCTGAGATGATAACAATGAGTCTCTAAAACAAAAGAGTCAACTGAACAGTACAAAGGCACTCAGCCTCCAAAATGAAATACATCTCTATAAGACTTAAAACGGTAAATAAACTACTGTGAAGCACTAAGTAACTATCTATGAATGATGATAACTATGTGGAGTCTCCGTCAATCTGCGGCTCTCCGAATCCCTGACCCGCTACCTGAAAAAGATGGAATCAACGAGCGTCAGATCGCTAGCAAGAACATCTCCATCGCCCCAGGGGGAAGGGGTTAGGTGTATAAAATACTAATCATAGCATATATATAAATCATGTACCATGAACTAAGAGGAGTCAATATTTATAAATCCACAACACGAGATGAGTACCTCGAGCGAATAATCCAAACATATACCATGTATCTCAAATTGTGAATCGCTAAATATCAACTCCAAAAAAATCCTATGAATAAAATAATCAACCAAGAAATACATTATCAACACCTCATCCAAAAATATGTCGTACATGTCATATCATAGTATCTCACACTACCCTCAGGTAGGCGGCACGGGATTAAATATACAATCTTGTGAGAAACTTGTCAAAGTATAAACTGTCACATATGGAAGCCACAATGTTGGACCACATCCATAATCAATGCTCGCCAAAGTCCTAGGTGTCCCAACGATATAGAGTGTAGTCATCTGCAGTACCATGCGGCTCACGAACTAACACACTCGGAGTGCAGTCATCCGCAATATCATGCGGTGCACGGACATGCATGCACACTCAACCACCAAAACAATGATGTATCACAGAGTGTAGTCGCCCGCTAAATCTCATATGGTGCACGAACTAACGCACTCAGAGTGTAGTCACCCGTGTTCTATTGTGGTACACAGACTAACGCACTCAAGCATCCAAAACTATCATAAACTAAATCAATCGTCATTCTCTGTCGTGTCAAATGCAAAACATTAGACTACGCACTTCCAAAGGCTCGTGTGTGCTCAAACCCTTAACGTGCACTCTCATGGCCACAAACGTGTATCGACGCACTTCCAAAGGCTCGTGTGTGCTCAAACCCTTAACGTGCACTCTCATGGCCACAAACGTGTATCGACAGGCAGCTCGTTCTACGTGTTCACAATTAAACATGCATGGAAGATCATCATAAGCAAAATCAACAAATCAATTGACTACGCATGGGGATCAGTCGACTGACACTTGATCAGTTGATTGATTGCCCATCAGTCAACCTAGCGCAAACGTGCACAAACATGCACAAGCAGCAAAATCTCGATCAGTTGAGTGATACATATGTCAGTCGACCAGCTAGAGAGAAAATCATACAATCCTCAGGGTCAAATCGGTCGACTGATCCATAGGGTCAGTCAACCGACCCGAGTACTGGAACAAAAACATAGTTTTCATGAAGTTAATCAACTTTCTCAAAAATAACTCATGAAAATATTAACATGGAGTGTGAAAACATGTTTAAATCTTGTATTTAACAAAGCGGGGGCTTGGCCAAGCAAGTATATGTAAACAAAACATAGATTTTGGGATTTAATCTCCCTAAACATCACTAATTAGATTTTAGTTGATTAATTAGGGTTCTACTCCTAATAAGTTCATCAATTAGCAATTACTTATGGTTCTAACCATGTAAATCATATATTTTCTTCATTTAGTGATCGGATCTACAGATCTATTCATCAAATTAGGGTTTAAACCATTAAAAATAAAAATCTAATGGGATGGGTTTTAAAAGAGATGAACTTGCCTTTTGAATTCATTTTAATATGTCAAATATATGAGGAACTCGGTCCTCTTTCACCAAAGTCGTAGATCTCTTCCTCCTCACGATCTATGCTTCACGAAATTCTCCAAATTTTTTGAACCGAGAGAAATAGAGTTTTGAGAGGAGGGTGGTTGTTGCTTAAACGCGAGGGATAAAGAAGAAAAGAGGAGACACACACACACACACACATATATATATATATATATACGAAACAGACCCGACCCAAAACCAAGCAAAAATTACTAGGTGTTGATCATTCGACTGGTCTTTAGGGTCAGTCGACCGATCCAAACATTAAAGCAAACTTGATAGGTGTAAAACCCCGAAAATTTAAATATTTTATGATAAGTAATAATAAATATGTTATACATTTATAAATAATATATTTGTTGGATAGCAGATTCCTAATCTATTTTGGTTTAGGATTCCTAATCTATTTTGGTAACATGAGGTTATTAGGATTCCTAATCTATTTTGGTAATAGGTTATTAGGATTCCTAATTTGATTTGGCTTTTGGTTTAGAATTCCTAGTATGTTTATGATTTTAGGATTTCTATATATATGGAACAATTGAAGGAGAGAATAGGAGAGAATTAACATTGTTTTGAGCACTTTGAGCGGGAGATATTGTGAGGGAGTTGAGAGCTTTGGTTAGGGTTATATTTGAGTAATTTTGTGAGTTGTAACCCGTTGTATTTCTCCTCCATATAGTGAAATCTCCCCATCCTCTCCCCGTGGACGTAGGCAATTTACGAACCACGTATATCTCTGTGTTTGGTTTGATTTGTCATAATTGGCTTGGTTTGTGCAAGTGTGTGGCTTTCTTCTTCCGTGATCTCAAGTTCGTTGTGTGTGCGTACAACACTTCCGCTTAGGCGCGCGACAAGTTGTATCAGAGCTCAGATTTCAGATCTAGGGTTTTGGATTAGGTGGAGAAAGATTCAGTTGGAAGCTTGGTTCTTGGAGTTCTAGGCTTTGGTTGAGTTAGGGTTTGAAGTTGTCGTTGAAGATCTCGCTTTCCTCGTGTGGTTAGGAGTTCTATTTGGAATCCAATCTAGGGTTCAGTTGGGTAACTTCTAAATTCTATAAAGTTTGAATTTTTCCTTGTAATTTGAAATTTATGATTATAGGTGAAGAAGTTGGTGAAAGCAGCAAGATAATCGGCACAGTTCAAGTGGGTTTTCAGAACACTAAGATTAGTGTAGTGAAATATGACGGTAAAATCAATTTTGGTTTGTGGATGAGCGACGTACAGGATGCGCTCAATGCTCAAAATTTGGAGGAGACCATCATGGTCAATGTGAGGCCACCTAAATATGAAGAGTCGGTATGGGAAAAGATGAATAGGAATGCTTGTGAGGTGATCAAATCATGTTTGGAACAGGAGCTGAAATATGATGTGATTGAGGTAACGTCTGCGATGAAGATGTGGGAAATTCTCAACAATAAGTATCTTACGAAGAGTGTTGAGAACATGTTGCATTTGCTACGTAGGTTATTCAGATTCCAGATGTCCCGAGGCACCTCGCTTGCGGCTCATGTGAACAACTACACTAAGTTGTTGTCGGACTTGGCGAACGTGGATGAGAATATCACGGATGAGTACAAGGCTATTACTTTTTTGGTCTCCTTACCAGATGAGGAGTATGATACCTTCGTGCTTACGTTGCTGAATGGGAGATCTTATATCACTTATAGTAAAGTGACTAACGCATTAACAAACTACAATTTGACGAGGAAGGATAATGAGACTTCTCGCGCTAGTACTTCAGGAGAAGCCTTATCGACGAGAGGTAGAAGCCCATATCCAAAAGGTGGTAATAAAGGAAGGTCAAAGTCAAGAAGCCGCCACCAATTAGCAAAGAACCAATGTGCATTCTGCAAAGAACATGGACATTGGAAGAGAGACTGTCCGAAGCTCAAGGAGAAGGAGGATAGCAAGAAAAAGGGCCCGAATGCCAATTAGGTGAACGTTGCGAAAGGCGATGATTCCGATGATTCGTGTTTTTCTCTTTTGATTACTCTGGAGGTGAACCATTTGGATGCATCGGATTGAATGATTGATTCTGGCGCTACTTATCATGTGACTCCTAGGCGAGATTGGTTTTCATCATTTGAGAGACTCGACGGGGGTGTTGTTGTCATGGGAAATGATCAATCCTATGGCATTTGTGGGATAGGCACTATGAGGATTCAGATGCATGATAGAGTAGTCCGTGAGTTAAAGAAGAATCTTATCTCAGTGGGGGCTTTGGAGGCGAAGGGATTCAGGGTAACCTTTGAGGATGCTGTAGCGAAGGTTACTAAGGGATCTTTGGTGGTGATGAAGGGAGTCCGCAGTTATAATTTATACTATCTGAAGGGGATCACCGAGATTGGCCAGGTTGCTTCGGCTATTTCAGAGGCGGACATGAGCAGACTTTGGCATTACAAGCTAGGGCACACATGTAAAAAGTCACTGCATGCATTATGCAAGCAGCCAAGAGTGGTAAAGTGGAATTCTGTGAGCACTGTGTACTTGGCAAGAAGACAAAGGTGAAGTTCGGGATGGCCATTCATAGGACGAGGGGCATCTTGGACTACGTGCACACAGATGTTTGGGGTCCCACCAAGACGGTATCACTTGGTGGTCGACATTGGTTCGTCACGTTCGTTGATAACTATTCTAGGCGATGTTGGGTGTACACCATGAAGCATAAGAGTGAAGTCCTCGATTTGTTTGTGGAGTGGAAGAAGAGATTAGAACTGCAGACTGAGAGAAAGATCAAGACGTTGAGATCCGACAACGGCGGCGATTATACTTCAGACCCCTTTCAGCAGCTATGTCGAGACGAGGGCATAGAGAGGCACTTCACAGTTAGTCATACACCACAGCAGAATAGGGTGGCAGAGAGGTTAAATCGATCTTTGGTGGAGAAGATTCGATGTTTATTGGCGCATAGTGGTTTGGAGAAGATCTTTTGGGTTGAGGCACTTTCTTATGCGAGCCACCTCATTAATCGGCTGCCTTCATCTGCGATTGAGGAGAAGACCCCTATGGAGATGTGGTCGGGAGAGACAGCACATGACTATGACCATCTTAAGGTATTTGGTTGCCCTGCATATTATCATGTTAAAACTGATAAGTTAGAACCTCGAGCTAGGAAGGCCATATTTGTAGGATTCAAGCGTGGTGTCAAAGGATACAAGCTTTGGGATCCAGTTGATAAGAAGATTGTGTTGAGTAGGGACGTCACATTTGATGAGGCTTCTATCTTGAAGCTTCCCAGCTCTCATCAGGTGGAGAGCGACCCGACAGAGGAGATATCGCAGGTGGTGGACATTGATGCAGCTCCACAGAGTCCAGATGGTGCAGTATCCATTAGAGTACCGACTGAGGTAACGCCAGGCGAGCACGACGGTGATGCGGAGGATACGGGTACTCATGAGTAGGATCAGGGACCGATGGCTCAGGTTCAGGATTCTATTGCGGTTCGGAGACAGAGGAGAGACATACGGGTGCCAGCACGGTATGCCGACACAGTTGCATATGCACTTCCGGTGGAGAGTATCGATGAGATGGTGCATACTACATTTAAAGAGGCCGAGCAGAGTTCGGAGGCTGATTCGTGGTAGGTGGCTATGCAGGAGGAGATGGAGTCCCTTTATAAGAACGATACATGGGAGCTTGTTGAGCTTCCAAAGGGGCGGAAGGTGATTAGGTGCAAGTGGGTGTACACGAAGAAGGAGGGCATTGAGGGCACTCCAGTGAGGTTCAAGGCTAGGTTGGTTGCGAAGGGCTATGTACAGGAGGAAGGTATTAATTACAATGAGGTTTTTTCTCTGGTGGTGAAGCATTCTTCGATTTTTTGCTAGCTTTGGTGGCACAGTATGGATTGGAGTTAGATCAGTTGGATGTGAAGACAGCATTTCTTCATGGTGATCTTGATGAAGAAATATATATGACTCAGCCATTGGGATTCCGAGCTGCAGGGAAAGATAAGTTGGTTTGCAGGTTAAAGAAATCGCTATACGGTTTGAAGCAATCTCCTCGACAGTGGTATAGGCGATTCGATGGTTTTATGCTTGGTCACTCGTACACTCGGAGCCAGTTTGATCCTTGTGTGTATTTTCGCAAGTTGAGAGGAGGTGCGTACATTTATTTGTTGCTTTATGTCGATGACATGTTGGTTGCCTCTAGTTCCAGGTCAGCTATAGATGAGTTGAAAGTTCATCTTTCGAATGAGTTTGAGATGAAGGACTTGGGCGAGGCGAAGCGCATTTTAGGGATGGAGATCGGCAGAGATAAGAAGAAGGGCAAGATTTGTTTGACACAGGTGGCTTATTTGAAGAAGGTTCTACAGCAATTCCATATTAGCATGGATACGAAGCCAGTTGGTGTACCTTTGGGAGCCCATTTGAAGCTTTCAGCTAGCCTTTCACCGAAGTCAGTTGAAGACCGTAAGTTGATGACGAAGACTCCATATGCGAGTGCAGTTGGGAGCTTGATGTACGCGATGGTATGTACGAGGCCGGATTTGTCACAGGCGGTGAGCATGGTGTCGAGATACATGCACGATCCAGGAGTGGGTCATTGAGATGCCGTGAGATAGATTTTGAGGTATATTCGAGGTACGCTCAATGTTGGTTTGGTTTATGAGCGGGACACTACAGGTGGGCAGTTATGCATTGGCTATGTTGATTCGGATTATGCCGGGGATTTGGATAAGCGTCGGTCTACTACGGGATATGTGTTTACTTTGACCCGTGCGCCGGTGTGTTAGAGATGCACCTTACAGTCTACGGTGGCTTTGTCTACGACGGAGGCAGAGTATATGATGGTTACGGAGGATGTGAAGGAGGCTATTTGGCTTCGAGGACTTTTGAAAGAACTTGGTATTATTAGCCCTTATGTTTTGATGATGTTCTTACAACCACCATTATCGGTACTAATGGCTTATTGAGTGTAAATGTAGTAAACTCATTTGTCAAGCTCGTTAATGCCATTAATGGAGGATGGATGGAATATATGCTACAACGAAGATATCCAAAGGAGGAGGAGGCCAAGAGATGAAGCAACGTTATTTCAAGAACGACAAATTCGATCAAAAGCTTCATCCGATTCAAGCTATATCAAAGCTCAAGTATATTGCTCTCTATATGAGGATATTAGCTTTCTTTTGTTTTTCTCTCTAGTGCTAGAATGTAGGCAAAGAGTTACTGAGTTTACTTGAAGCTATTGGGAATCACACACACGTTTTTAGACTTGTGCTTTTAAGTGTTTTTCACAAAATACTATTTTTCACAAGTATGAGTACCTATCTGCAAAATTCTTTTTCCAAGTAGTTTGTTTTTAGTATTAAAAACATTTTACCAAGTTTTAGAATTTTCAGAGGTCAAATAAATATTTTGCAAATATTTCAAGTTGGTCAAAAATCAAATTTCAGAAAATATCAGAAATCGGTCGACCAGTCCGGTCGACCGATCCTATGACCTTTCGCCAGTATTTTTCCAGAGAGTCGTCGGTCTACCGGTACGGTCGACCGAAATTTCAATCTTTAAATCGGTCGACCGCGCCGGTCGACCGATGAGTCTCTGCCTGTTTTACCAAATTTCCTTAGCTGCTCGCGGTCGACCGAATTTTTCGGTCGGTCGACCGAAGGCATTTTTCGGTCGACCGAAATTTCCTTCGGTCAACCGATTTTTGCCTCTGGTCAGCCGTGACTTTTTTAAACGGTCATTTACATCGTTTACTGTGCTTTCACTTGTTAGTGTTTGGCACGTCATTTACATCGTTTACTGTGCTTTCACTTGTTAGTGTTTGGCACAGTCTGTGATGAGGGTCTGAAGAAAAGATTATTATCTTATTTGGGAAGATTTGTTTTTGTTTTAAAATGATTTAAACTTTTCTATATAAACCCCCAGACCTCTTCTTCTTCCTTAGCCCTAATGTTTTGAAAACCAGAGAGCTTTCTGTTTTCCTGAGAAAAATTTTCAAAATCTGTTTTCTCTCTGTTTTCAAGTGTGTTTCACCTCCCAGCTTTAGTATACCTTCTCTTTGCTATAGGGGCTGTGTAAAGAGAGGTTCTTTCACTGTTTCTTCTGCTATGTGAGTGAGATCTGTTAAGATCAACTGTGAGGGAGAGTGATCTGTGAGATCAAACTGTGTAGTGAGAGAGATCTGTGGAGATCGCTGTGTAGACGAAGTTCCGGCTTCCAAACCGGGTGTGTAGTGGATTTCTCCTCGAGAGTGGGGAGCGGGGACGTAGGCCAGAGGGCCGAACCTCGTTAACACATCGCGCGTCAAGGATAACGAACTCCTAACTCTATCTCTCTTTCTTTTATCGCATTACTGTTTTGTGGTTTGCTTGTTCTGTTTTTTTATTGCATATTAGAGCCTCTTGACCCTAATCACCCCCCCTCTAGGGTCCAACAATTGGTATCAGAGCTTGGTCTCTATATCAGTTTTTGGTTTAACAACCTTAGAGAAAAGATCTAATGGAGGCTTCTTTGAATATGCATATGTTAGAAGGACAATCCACCACTAGACCACCTCTCTTCACAGGGGAAAATTTTGCTTATTAGAAGGCTAGGATGAGAATTTATCTTCGTTGCATTGATCTTGACATCCCAGGGCTTATAGAAAAGAAATATGTAGAGAAGTCTAAAGTTGAGAACATGTCCGATGATGAAAGGCACATTGCCAATCTAAATGCCAAGGCCATGAACACCTTAATTTGTGGCCTTTCCCCCAATGAATACAATAGGGTTTTCACGTGTGCAACCGCATACGAAATTTGGCAAAAATTATGTGTCACACATGAAGGAACACCCCAAGTTAAAGAATCTAAGATTAGTGGAGTCATGCATGATTATGAGCTATTTAAAATGCTTCCTAATGAATCCATTGATGCTATGTTTTCCCGTTTTACTAATATCATCAATGAATTACATGGTCTAGATAAGCAATTATCCATTCAAGAGATGAACTACAAGATACTTCGCTCATTGACTCCGGCATGGGAGCCCAAGGCTACGGCCATTGAGGAAGCTCATGACCTCACTACCTTAGCTCTTGATAGCCTCATCGGAAAGCTCAAAGTGCATGAGAAGAAGCTCAAGGGGAAGGAGAAGGAGGAAGTGCCATCACGAGAAGTTGAGGAGCCGTCACCAAAGTTGAAGACCATAGCTCTCAAAGGAGCTAGTGACAACTCATCTTCATCGTCGGAGAGTGAAGTCGATTTTTCTAGAGAAGTGGCTCATCTCTCTAGAAGAATCTCTAGACTTATAAAAATGAACAAAAAATTTAACCCTCGATCTAACAACAAGTTTTCCTCTCGTGTAGGTAAATGTTTTGAGTGCAATGAACCGGGTCACATCGCTAAGGATTGCCCCAAGCTCAAAGAAAAGTACATGAAGTACAAGAAGAAGAAGGCTATGTATGCCGGATGGGAAGAATCCGAACCAAGTGACTCGGATAGTGATGAAGAAGGAGCCAAACTTGCTCTTCATGACCCAAATGTTTGTTTCATGGCAAATGAACATGAGGTAATATCCGAGGCCGAAAGTGAATCTTTCTATATGCAATGTGACATAGCTATGGCTTTAGAAGAGTTGAACTTTGAATTTAAAAGAATGTCTAAAGAATACTCTTCTTTCAAAAAATTGCATGCCTCTTGTGATATTAAGCTAGAACAACTAACAACCTCTCTTGCTCTAAAAGATGAATTGCTAGGAGATCTCGATTTCGAGAACAAGCAATTAAGATCAAAGATTGAAAGACTAGAAATTGAGGGTCGTAGGACTAGACCCACTCATGCTTATGCCAACTACAATCACCATGGTAGAAATAGGTTTCATGGTTCTAACATTCGTACATACAAAAGAAATTTTGTATGCACCTATTGTATGAGACATGGACACATTTCTACTCATTGTAGAATTAAAGACAATGAAGATTTTTATGGTTTGATATGGGTACCCAAAGGTACCAAAACTACTAACCACCAAGGACCCAAGACATGGGTACCTAAAGCTACTACACCTTCATCTTCTTCTTTTGTAGGGAACGTCACGGCAACGACGTAAGGAGATGTGGTACCTTGATAGTGGTTGCTCACATCATATGACGGGCAACAAAGAGTTATTTGCAACCCTATCAAGGATTGAAGGAGGCAATGTCTCCTTCGGTGGTGGTGAGAAAGGTAAAATCATTGGTATCGGTTCTATTGGTAAGAAACCCTCACCCATTATTGAAGATGTTTATTTAGTAAATGGCTTGAATCATAATCTTCTTAGCATTAGCCAATTAAGTGATAAAGGTTTTGATATTTCTTTTAAACCGGATAAATGCATCATTAGTATGGATGGAAAAATTGTTTTTATTGCAAATCGCAAGTCTAATGTTTACATTTTTGAGATGAATGAGTTAGTGAATCAAGATGTGAAGTGTCTTGCGGCAAAAATTCCTTTCGGTCAACCGATTTCCTCTTTTGTCAGCTGCGACTTTTTTAAACGGTCGTTTGCCTGTAACCTGGATTACTGTGCTTACACTTAATAGTGTTTGGCACAGTCTGAGGTCAGGTGCTGATAAAGGAGATTACTTACTAATTTGAGAAGATTGTTTCTTTGTTTTTTATTGATAAATCTCTTCTATAAAAACCCCAGTCTTCTTCTTCTCAAACAGCCCTAACGTTTGAAAACCAGAGAGAGCTTTCTGTTTCCTGAGAAAAATTTTCAAATCCTGTTTTCTCTCTGTTTTAAGTGTGATTCACTTCCCAGCTTCAGTAAACCTACTCTTTGCTATAGGGGCTGTGTAAAGAGAGGTTCTTGCATCTTTTCTTCTGCTGTGTGAGTGAGATCTTGTGTAAGATCTACTGTGAGGGTGTGATCTGTTGAGATCAAACTGTGTAGTGAGAGAGATCTGTGGAGATCGCTGTGTAGACGAAGTTCCGGCTTCCAAACCGGGTGTGTAGTGGATTTCTCCTCGAGAGTGGGGAGCGGGGACGTAGGCCAGAGGGCCGAACCTCGTTAACACATCGCGCGTCAAGGATAACGAACTCCTAACCTTATCTCTCTTACTTTTATCGTATTTCATCCACCACTAGACCACCTCTCTTCACAGGGGAAAATTTTGCTTATTGGTAGGCTAGGATGAGAATTTACCTTCGTTGCATTGATCTTGACATCCTAGGGCTTATAGAAAAGAAATATGTAGAGAAGTCCAAAGTTGAGAACATGTCCGATGATGAAAGGCACCTTGCCAATCTCAATGCTAAGGCCATGAACGCCTTAATCTGTGGTCTTTCCCCCAATGAATACAATAGGGTTTCCACGTGTGCAACCGCATACGAAATTTGGCAAAAATTATGTGTCACACATGAAGGAACACCCCAAGTTAAAGAATCTAAGATTAGTGGAGTCATGCATGATTATGAGCTATTTAAAATGCTTCCTAATGAATCCATTGATGCTATGTTTTCCCGCTTTACTAACATCATCAATGAATTACATGGTCTAGATAAGCAACTATCCATTCAAGAGATTATGCATGATTATGAGCTATTTAAAATGCTTCCTAATGAATCCATTGATGCTATGTTTTCCCGCTTTACTAACATCATCAATGAATTACATGGTCTAGATAAGCAACTATCCATTCAAGAGATTAACTACAAGATACTTTGCTCCTTAACTCCAGCGTGGGAGCCCAAAGCCACGGCTATTGAGGAAGCTCATGACCTCACTACCTTAGCTCTTGATAGCCTTATCGGAAAGCTCAAAGTGCATGAGAAGAAGCTCAAGGGAAAGGAGAAGGAGGAAGTGCCATCACGTGAAGTTGAGGAGCCGTCACCAAAATTAAAGACCATAGCTCTCAAAGGAGCTAGTGACAACTCATCCTCATCGTCGGAGAATGAAGTCAATTTTTCTAGAGAAGTGGCTCATCTCTCTAGAAGAATCTCTACACTCATAAAGATGAACAAAAAATTTAACCCCCGATCTAACAACAAGTTTTCCTCTCGTGTAGGTAAATGTTTTGAATGCAATGAACCGGGTCACATCGCTAAGGATTGCCCCAAGCTCAAAGAAAAGTACATGAAGTACAAGAAGAAGAAGGCTATGTATGCCGGATGGGAAGAATCCGAACCAAGTGACTCGGAGAGTGATGAAGAAGGAGCCAAATTTGCTCTTCATGACACAAATGTTTGTTTCATGGCAAATGAACATGAGGTAATATCCGAGGCCGAAAGTGAATCTTTCTATATGCAATGTGACATAGCTATGGCTTTAGAAGAGTTGAACTTTGAATTTAAAAGAATGTCTAAAGAATGCTCTTCTTTTAAAAAATTGCATACCTCTTGTGATATTAAGCTAGAACAACTAACAACCTCTCTTGCTCTAAAAGACGAATTACTAGGAGATCTCGATTTCGAGAACAAGCAATTAAGATCAAAGATTGAAAGATTAGAAATTGAGGGTTGTAGAACTAGACCCACTCATGCTTATGCCAACTACAATCATCATGGTAGAAATAGGTTTCGTGGTTCTAACATTCGTACATACAAAAGAAATTTTGTATGCACCTATTGTATGAGACATGGACACATTTCTACTCATTGTAGAATTAAAGACAATGAAGATTTTTATGGTTTGATATGGGTACCCAAAGGTACCAAGACTACTAACCACCAAGGACCCAAGACATGGGTACCTAAAGCTACTACACCTTCATCCTCTTCTTTTGTAGGGAACGTCACGACAACGACGTAAGGAGATGTGGTACCTTGATCGTGGTTGCTCACATCATATGACGGGCAACAAAGAGTTATTTGCAACCCTATCAAGGATTGAAGGAGGCAATGTCTCCTTCGGTGGTGGTGAGAAAGGTAAAATCATTGGTATCGGCTCTATTGGTAAGAAACCCTCACCCATTATTGGTGGTGAGAAAGGTAAAATCATTGGTATCGGGTCTATTGGTAAGAAACCCTCACCCACAATTGAAGATGTTTATTTAGTAAGTGGTTTGAATCATAATCTTCTTAGTATTAGTCAATTGAGTGATAAAGGTTTTGATATTTCTTTTAAACCGGACAAATGCATCATTAGTATGGATGGAAAAATTGTTTTCATTGCAAATCGCAAGTCTAATGTTTACATTTTTGAGATGAATGAGTTAGTGAATCAAGATGTAAAGTGTCTTGCGGCAATTGATGAAAATCCTTGGATTTGGCACAAGAGACTTGGACATGCAAATATGGAGCTAATCTCAAAATTGTCTAAGAAGAATCTTGTGAAAGGGCTACCTAACTTGCACTTCATAAAAGATACAATTTGTGAGGATTGTGCCAAAGGTAAACAAACAAAGTCTTCTTTCAAATCCATCCATGAGGTATCGACTTCTAAACCCTTGCAATTACTTCATCTTGATTTATTTGGTCCTATGCGTGTTACCTCTCTTGGAGGCAAACACTATGTTTTTGTGATTATTGATGATTTTTCTCGTTTTACATGGACAATATTTCTTGCTAAGAAAAATGATTGTTTTGAAGAATTTGCTAATCATGTTAAAAGAATTGAAAATGAAAAAGATTTGAAAGTTGTTAAAATAAGAAGTGATCATGGTGGTGAATTTCAAAATGAATCTTTCTATGATTTTTGTGCTCATCATGGTATAACTCATATGTTTTCCGCTCCTAGAACACCACAACAAAATGGTGTTGTTGAATGGAAAAATCGTACCATACAAGAGATGGCACGCACTATGCTTAATTCTTTTGATTTGCCAAAATATTTTTGGGTGAAAGCCGTCAATACGGCTTGCCATATTTTAAATCGTGTTTTGCTTAGACCAAAGCTTAAGAAAACCCCTTATGAACTTTATTTTGGAAATACTCCTTTCATTGGCTATTTTCGTGTCTTTGGATGCAAATGTTTTATTTTAAATACAAAAGATCACCATGATAAATTTGATTCCAAAATTGATGTTGGTATTTTCTTGGGTTTTGCACCTCGAAGTAAGGCTTATAGGGTCTTCAATAAACGAAGCCTCGTTGTTGAAGAATCTATAAACGTTACTTTTGATGAGACTAATGTTGGCTCTCAAGTTGTGTTGCCTAGGAAGGATGATGATGATGATATTGAGGGAGGATTGGACTTGTTGCAAATCAATGATACTCCCTCTATAGAAGCTCAAAAGGATGTAGATTGCACAAATGCTCAAGATCAAGTTGAACAACCTAAAGCTTGGAAATTTACATCAAATCATCCAAAGGAGCAAATCATTGGGAGCCCTTCAAAAAGAGTTATAACTCGCTCAAAAGCCTTGAGTGAATGTGGTAATGTTGCATTTCTTTCTCAACTAGAACCTAAAAAGATTAATGATGCTTTAAATGATGAGTTTTGGGTTTTGGCTATGCATGAAGAATTAAATAATTTTCAAAGAAATGAAGTTTGGAAGCTAGTTCCTAGACCTAACAATGCTAGTGTTATTGGTACAAAATGGGTTTTTAGAAACAAACTTGATGAACATGGCATTGTAACTAGAAATAAAGCACGTTTGGTTGCCCAAGGATACAATCAAGAGGAGGGCATAGACTATGATGAAACCTTTGCACCGGTTGCAAGGTTGGAATCTATTAGGATGTTTTTGGCATTTGCTAGTTTTAAAAATTTCAAACTATTTCAAATGGATGTCAAAAGTGCTTTCTTAAATGGTTTTATAGAAGAGGAAGTGTATGTTGAGCAACCCCCCGGTTTTATAGATCATGCTTTTCCTAATCATGTTTACCGGGTACAAAAAGCTTTATATGGGTTGAAACAAGCTCCTAGGGCTTGGTATGCTCGCCTCTCTAGTTTTCTTATTGAAAATGGTTTTTCAAAAGGAACAATTGATAACACACTTTTTGTGAGAAAAAGGAAAAATGATTTTATTTTGGTTCAAATATATGTGGATGACATTATTTTTGGTGCTACTAATGAATCCTTGTGCAAGGAATTCTCTAAAGTTATGCAGGATCACTTTGAGATGAGTATGATGGGAGAGCTTACATTCTTTCTCGGGCTCCAAGTCAAGCAAACTAAGGATGGGATCTTCATTTCACAAAGCAAGTATGCGAAGGAATTGGTGAAGAAATTCAAGTTGGAGAATTCTAAGCATGCGCCTACTCCCATGAGTACTAGTGTTAAGCTTGATGCGGATGAGAGTGGTGAAGATGTGGACCAAAAACTATACCGAGGTATGATAGGTAGTCTTCTTTATCTCACCGCTAGTAGACCCGACATCATGTTTAGTGTATGTGCATGTGCACGTTTTCAAGCTTCTCCAAAAGCATCTCATTTAATTGCGGTTAAAAGGATCATTAAGTATGTTAATGGAACTTTTAACCTTGGTTTGTTTTATCCAAAAAGCACCACTTTTGATTTATATGGTTTTTGTGATGCCGACTTTGCCGGATGTAAGGTAGATCGCAAGAGTACTAGTGGAACATGCCAATTCTTAGGAAATTCCCTTGTTTCTTGGGCTTCCAAGAAACAAAATTGTGTTGCATTGTCCACTACGGAAGCGGAATACATTGCCGCCGGCCTATGTTGTGCTCAAGTTTTATGGATGAAACAAAGTTTAGTTGACTATGATTTGAATTTTCAAAATATTAAAATCTTTTGTGATAACACAAGTGCCATAAATATTTCCAAAAATTCGGTTTTGCATTCTAGAACTAAGCATATTGACGTGCGCCATCATTTCTTACGCGATCATGTAGAGAGACAAGATGTATCCCTAGTATTTGTTAACACCAAATCTCAACTAGCGGATATATTTACTAAGCCTCTTGGAGAGGATGATTTTTGTCGCATAAGAAATGGTTTGGGCTTATGCACTATGTGAAAGTTCTACATTGCTTGCTTGTTTAGTTGCATCTTGCATTTTGCATTTCTTTCCCCATTTTTGATGGTGACAAAGGGGGAGAGAAATCTCCTCATTTGTTGCATATATTTAGGGGGAGCTCATAGATAGGGGGAGCACCTATCTATAAGCTATTTTATTTTTGCTCTTATATAATGGTTGGTTGTCATCATCAAAAAGGGGGAGATTGTTAGCCCTTATGTTTTGATGATGTTCTTACAACCACCATTATCGGTACTAATGGCTTATTGAGTGTAAATGTAGTAAACTCATTTGTCAAGCTCGTTAGGGCCATTAATGGAGGATGGATGGAATATATGCTACAACAAAGATATCCAAAGGAGGAGGAGGCCAAGAGATGAAGCAACGTTATTTCAAGAACGACAAATTCAATCAAAAGCTTCATCCGATTCAAGCTATATCAAAGCTCAAGTATATTGCTCTCTATATGAGGATAAGCTTTCTTTTGTTTCCCTCTCTAGTGCTAGAATGTAGGCAAAGAGTTACTGAGTTTACTTGAAGCTATTGGGAATCACACACACGTTTTTAGACTTGTGCTTTTAAGCGTTTTTTTCACAAAATACTATTTTTCACAAGGTTGAGGACCTATCTGCAAAATTCCTTTTCTAAACAGTTTGTTTTTAGTATTAAAAACATTTTACAAAGTTTCAGAATTTTCAGAGGTCAAATAAATATTTTGTAAATATTTCAAGTTGGTCAAAAATCAGATTTCAGAAAATATCAGAAATCGGTCGACCGGTCCGGTCAACCGATCCGATGACCTTTCTTCAGTATGTTTCCAGAGTGTCGCCGGTCGACCGGTACGGTCGACCGAATTTTTAATCTTTAATCGGTCGACCGTGCCGGTCGACCGATGAGAATTTCCTTAGCTGCTCGCGGTCGACCGAATTTTTCAGTCGGTCGACCGAAGGCATTTTTCGGTCGACCGAAATTTCCTTCGGTCAACCGATTTTTGCCTCTGGTCAGCTATGACTTTTTTAAACGGTCATTTACATCGTTTACTGTGCTTTCACTTGTTAGTGTTTGGCACAGTCTGTGATGAGGGTCAGAAGAAAAGATTATTATCTCATTTGGGAAGATTTGTTTTTGTTTTAAAATGATTTAAACTTTTCTATATAAACCCCCAGACCTCTTCTTCTTCCTTAGCCTAAACGTTTTGAAAACCAGAGAGCTTTCTGTTTTCCTGAGAAAAAATTTCAAAATCTGTTTTCTCTCTGTTTTCAAGTGTGTTTCACCTCCCAGCTTCAGTATACCTTCTCTTTGCTATAGGGGCTGTGTAAAGAGAGGTTCTTTCACTGTTTCTTCTGCTATGTGAGTGAGATCTGTTTAGATCAACTGTGAGGGAGAGTGATCTGTGAGATCAAACTGTGTAGTGAGAGAGATCTGTGGAGATCGCTGTGTAGACGAAGTTTCGGCTTCCAAACCGGGTGTGTAGTGGATTTCTCCTCGAGAGTGGGGAGCGGGGATGTAGGCCAGAGGGCCGAACCTCGTTAACACATCGCGCGTTGACCCGTGCGCCGGTGTGTTGGAGATGCACCTTACCGTCTACAATGGCTTTGTCGACGATAGAGGCAAAGTATATGACGATTACAGAGGCTGTGAAGGAGGCTATTTGGCTTCAAGGCCTCTAGGGTCCAACAGGTATATCACAACGGTCCGTCACCATTCATTGTGATAGCATGAGTGCTATCTATTTGGCGAAGAATCAGGTTTTTCATGCGAGGACGAAGCACATTGACATCCGTTATCACTTCGTTCGGGATGTTCTTGAAGATGGCAATGTGGAGATTGTGAAAGTCCACACAAAGGATAATCCGGCGGATATGCTCACTAAGGTAGTTCCGAGCAACAAGTTTGATCATTATCGAAACTTGTTGCACATTCATAATTATTAAGGCCGTTGACGGCCATTTGGATGAACTACGGGCGGCTTGATCCCTTGGGAGAGGGGGTACGTAGGAAACCACATTGGTGCAGTCGAGTTTAGAGAGACGACATATTAGTGCTAATGTTGGTGTCGGCTCAGTGTTGGGAACACTTCGCCGAGGTGGAGAATTGTTGGATAGCAGATTCCTAATCCATTTTGGTTTAGGATTCCTAATCCATTTTGGTTTAGGATTCCTAATCTATTTTGGTAACATGAGATTATTAGGATTCCTAATCTATTTTGGTAATAGGTTAATAGGATTCCTAATTTGATTTGGCTATTGGTTTAGAATTCCTAGTATGTTTATGATTTTAGGATTTCTATATATATAGAACAATTGAAGGAGAGAATAGGAGAAAATTAGCATTGTTTTGGGCACTTTGAGAGGGAGATATTGTGAGGGAGTTGAGAGCTTTGGTTAGGGTTATATTTGAGTGATTTTATGAGTTGTAACCCGTTGTATTTCTCCTCCATATAATGAAATCTCCCCATCCTCTCCCCGTGAAAGTAGGCAATTGCCGAACCACGTATATCTCTGTGTTTGGTTTGATTTATCGTAATTGGCTTGGTTTGTGCTAAGAGCAAATGCACATTTCATGCTCGATGTATAAATCTGGAAATCTATGACTAGTTAAGAGTTTATGTGTTTTACATATCGTTTTAGTTAGAATTTGTAAAACTCAAAAGCCCAAAGTTGTAGGTCTCTTCAACATCTTTCCAACGAATCTTAGATCACCTCATTCTGGGGTCGTATCAGAAAGTTATGGCTATTATACCGAACCTCAATCTGTGTGCAGACTGTCAGACGGTCGACCGCAGTGGGCTCGGCGGTCGACCGCTGGGCGTGCAGACGCCAGTTTTAGTTCTGTTTTAGGTTGGGTTTTGTTTATACCAAACCCGGTTGTTACCCTAGGTATATATACTAATTTTGAAGCTCTCAGAACCCTCTTTTGAACCCTAATAGCCTCAACCCCCTCCTCTCTCTCCCCTCTAAACCCTAGCTCGGATTTTGGCGTTTTTGTGGCGTTTCGAAGGATTTTCGGTGGGGTTTCGCGGTTCAGATTGAAGGAGGAGCGTCTTCTGGGGATTTGTCAGCACCTGAGGCGAGTAACATCTCGCCCAATCCCTCACCCATATTTCTACGAATTTTTATAATGATTTTCATGAGTTTTGATGAGCCTAAAAGGTATTTTTGTATAAAGATGGATTCTCTATAATGTGGATTGCAAGAATCAAATGTTTTAGTTTATAAAAGATCACCAATATTTTGTTTAGTGAAGATCTAGATCTGAAATTACTTAAACAAGAGTTAAATCACGATTTATTGTTTTCAAAACATTTTTGACATATTTCATATGTGTTTAGAGTGTTGGGGATGTAGTTTACAAGTTTAAATTTCGTTGTTTTCTTCCATATGACGTATTAGAAATGTTAGATTTTTGTTAACATAGAAATCATCAAGTTTGCATTTGTTTTGAAGCTGACAGAAACCTTAACTGGGCTTATGTCTGCTTCGCGGTCAATCGCGACGGACGCGACGGTCGACCGCTGGCCACGCAGAAGGACAGAGTCTGTCTGCCCTTTGCGCGGTCGACCGCGGTGTGCTCGGCGGTCGACCACGGAGTGTTTTGGCTGAGCAGTAAGTTTCTGCTCTGCGCGCGGTCGACCGGAGTGGCCTCCGCGGCCGCCCGCCGCACAGTTTTAGTGCACTATTGGTATTATTATTTTGTTCGTGCTTTCGAGGGATTTGTCTCGATTATCTGATACTAGGTTTTAGATTTACTATATATCTATGCATGATAGATGACCGAGGACACCGATTTAGAATCGCACACCGAGACACGTGTGAAATTTGTATAAGTATATCTTTTCACATATCTCATCGATATTTACACAGCTTGTTCAGTCCTCGTGTTGGACTATAATCCATTGAAGTCCTCGTGTTGGACTATAATCCATTTCAGTTCTCGTGTTGGACATTTACATATTAGACCATGTGTTGGACAATTGTTAAGCTATGAGTATGACACTTATCTGAATCAGGACATGACATGATTACATAAGATTTGGACATGATAGCTACCTAGGCTGGACACGACACTTATGTGATATTGATCTTTGACATTTATATGGTTTTGGCATGACTTTTGATTAAGTAGGTTTCGGCGTGACTTTTGATTTAGTATTGAGATGGGCTGTTTCTTTTAGTTTATTATTCATGTATTAGACTTCGGGTTTGGTAATTAAGGATTTACAAATTTGAGATACAAGGTATATACATGAGGGTTTCCTTATTTGGATTATTTCGCTCGACGTACCTATGCTCGTGTTGTAATTTCCTAAATACTAAGACCCATGCTAGGATCAATGATTTTTAATTATTATGTAATTAACTGTATTTTCTGTATACAACGAGTCCTTTCCCTTGGGGTTGGTTGTGATGTTGCTCGCTAGCGCTTTGACGCTCGTTGTCCCTCCCCCTTTCAGGTAACGAGCCAGAGCCCGGAGAGTCGCAGGTTGATGGCGATGTACTTTAGCTTCAACCATCTATTTAGTTATATTTTCTTTTGAGCTCCACTGTAGACTTTTGTTTAGACATTTGAGAGTTTTATTTTAGAAGTTGTAAAGGTTGTGTGCCTTATTTCCTCTTATCAGACATTTTGTATTTGAGACTTGTTGAGAACTCAAGTTTATTTATTTTAGACATTTACTTGTATTTTAGTATATTAGATGATGAAATATTAATTTCTCTATTATTTCATCAGTTGATTCTTGTATTATCTTTTACTTGCTTTTGTACCTACACCTGTTATTGACTCTACTAGAGAGATAGTAATTGTGATGGTGAAACATGTTATTGCACGGTATGGTGTATGGAAGGTTTGACATTCCTGGTTTTACTTTGAACTTGCGAAAATACACACAAGGATCAAACTGGCTCCGAGTGTACGAGTGACCAAGCATAAAACCATCGAATCGCCTATACCACTGTCGAGGAGATTGCTTCAAACCATATTAACCTACAAATCAACTTATCTTTCCCTGCAGCTCGGAATCCTAATGGCTGAGTCATATATATTTCTTCATCAAGATCACCATGAAGAAATATCGTCTTCACATCCAACTGATCTAACTCTAATCCATACTGTGCCACCAAAGCTAGCAGAATCCGAATCGAAGAATGCTTCACCACCAGAGAAAAAACCTCATTGTAATCAATACCTTCCTCCTGTACTCAACCCTTCGCAACCAACCTAGCCTTGAACCTCACTGGAGTGCCCTCAATGCCCTCCTTCTTCGTGTACACCCACTTGCACCCAATCACCTTCCGCCCCTTTGGAAGCTCAACAAGCTCCCATGTATCGTTCTTATGAAGGGACTCCATCTCCTCCTGCATAGCCACCTACCATGAATCAGCCTCCGAACTCTGCTCGGCCTCTTTGAATGTAGTATGCACCATCTCATCGATACTCTCCACCGGAAGTGCATATGCAACTGTGTTGGCATACCGTGCTGGCACCCGTATGTCTCTCCTTTGTCTCCGAACCGCAATAGAATCCTGAACCTGAGCCATCGGTCCTTGATCCTGCTCATGAGTACCCGTATCCTCCGCATCACCGTCGTGCTCGCCTGGCGTTACCTCAGTCGGCACTCTAATAGATACTGCACCATCTGGACTTTGTGGAGCTGCATCAATGTCCACCACCTACGATATCTCCTCTGTCGGGTCGCTCTCCACCTGATGAGAGCTGGGAAGCTTCAAGATAGAAGCCTCATCAAATGTGACGTTCCTACTCAACACAATCTTCTTATCAACTGGATCCAAAAGCTTGTATCCTTTGACATCACGCTTGAATCCTACAAATATGACCTTCCTAGCTCGAGGTTCTAACTTATTAGTTTTAACATGATAATATGCAGGTCAACCAAATACCTTAAGCTGGTCATAGTCATGTGCTGTCTCTCCCGACCACATCTCCATAGGGGTCTTCTCCTCAATCGCAGATGAAGGCAGCCGATTAATGAGGTGGCTCGCATAAGAAAGTGCCTCAATCCAAAAGATATTCTCCAAACCACTATGCGCCAATAAACATCGAATCTTCTCCAGCAAAGATCGATTTAACCTCTCCGTCACCCCATTCTGCTATGGTGTATGACTAACTGTGAAGTGCCTCTCTATGCCCTCGTCTCGACATAGCTGTTGAAAGGGGTCTGAAGTATAATCGCCGCCGTTGTCGGATCTCAACGTCTTGATCTTTCTCTCAGTCTGCAGTTCTAATCTCTTCTTCCACTCCACAAACAAATCTAGGACTTCACTCTTATGCTTCATGATGTACACCCAACATCGCCTAGAATAGTTATCAACGAACGTGACGAACCAATGTCGACCACCAAGTGATGCCGTCTTAGTGGGACCCCAAACATCTGTGTGCACGTAGTCCAAGATGCCCCTCGTCCTATGAATGGCCATCCCGAACTTCATCTTTGTCTTCTTGCCAAGTACACAGTGCTCACAGAATTCTACTTTACCACTCTTGGCTCCCTTCAATTGCCCCTGTTTGCATAATGCATGCAGTGACTTTTTACATGTGTGCCCTAGCTTGTAATGCCAAAGTCTGCTCATGTCCGCCTCTGAAATAGCCGAAGCAACCTGGCCAATCTCGGTGCTCCCCTTCAGATAGTATAAATTATAACTGTGGACTCCCTTCACACCACCAAAGATCCCTTAGTAACCTTCGCTACAGCATCCTCAAAGGTTACCCTGAATTCCTTCGCCTCCAAAGCTCCAACTGAGATAAGATTCTTCTTCAGTTGAGGAATGAATCTCACCTCCTTTAACTCACGGACTACTCTATCATGCATCTGAATCCTCATAGTGCCTATCCCACAAATGCCATAGGATTGATCATTTCCCATGACAACAACACCCCCGTCGAGTCTCTCAAATGATGAAAACCAATCTCGCCTAGGAGTCACATGATAAGTAGCACCAGAATCAATCATCCAATCCGATGCATCCAAATGGTTCACCTCCGGAGTAATCAAAAGAGAAAAATACGAATCATCGGAATCATCGCCTTTCGTAACGTTCACCTCATTGGCATTCGGGCCCTTTTTCTTGCTATCCTCCTTCTCTTTGAGCTTCGGACAGTCTCTCTTCCAATGTCCATGTTCTTTGCAGAATGCACATTGGTTCTTTGCTAATTGGTGGCGGATTCTTGACTTTGACCTTCCTCTATTACCACCTTTTGGATATGGGCTTCTACCTCTCGTCGATAAGGCCTCTCCTGAAGTACTAGCGCGAGAAGTCTCATTATCCTTCCTCCTCAAATTGTAGTTTGTTAATGCGTTAGTCACTTTACTATAAGTGATATAAGATCTCCCTTTCAGCAACGTAAGCACGAATGTATCATACTCCTCATCTGGTAAGGAGCCCAAAAAAGTAATAGCCTTGTACTCATCTGTGATCTTCTCATCCACGTTCGCCAAGTCCGACAACAACTTAGTGTAGTTGTTCACATGAGCCGCAAGCGAGGTGCCTCGGGACATCTGGAATCTGAATAACCTACGCAGCAAATGCAACATGTTCTCAACACTCTTTGTAAGATACTTATTATTGAGAATTTCCCACATCTTCATCGCAGACGTTACCTCAATCACATCATATTTCAGCTCTTGTTCCAAACATGACCTGATCACCCCACAAGCATTCCTATTCATCTTTTCCCATACCGACTCTTCATATTTAGGTGGCCTCACATTGACCATGATGGTCTCCTCCAAATTTTGAGCATTGAGCGCATCCTGTACGTCGCTCATCCACAAACCAAAATTGATTTTGCCGTCATATTTCACTACACTAATCTTAGTGTTCTGAAAACCCACTTGAACTGTGCCGATTATCTTGCTGCTTTCACCAACTTCTTCACTCATAATCATAAATTTCAAATTACAAGGAAAGATTCAAACTTTATAGAATTTAGAAGTTACCCAACTGAACCCTAGATTGGATTCCAAATAGAACTCCTAACCACACGAGGAAAGCGAGATCTTCAACGACAACTTCAAACCCTAACTCCACCAAAGCCTAGAACTCCAAGAACCAAGCTTCCAACTGAATCTTCCTCCACCTAATCCAAAACCCTAGATCTAAAATCTGAGCTCTGATACCACTTGTCGCGCGCCTAAGCGGAAGCGTTGTATGCACACACAACGAACTTGAGACCACGGAAGAAGAAAGCCACACACTTGCACAAACCAAGCCAATTACGACAAATCAAACCAAACACAGAGATATACGTGGTTCGTCAATTGCTTACATCCACGGGGAGAGGATGGGGAGATTTCACTATATGGAGGAGAAATACAACGGGTTACAACTCACAAAATTACTCAAATATAACCCTAACCAAAGCTCTCAACTCCCTCACAATATCTCCCTCTCAAAGTGCTCAAAACAATGCTAAATCTCTTCTTTTCTCTCCTTAAGAAACCCTAAAAAACGTGGTCCTATTTATAATAAAACACAATCCCAAACAAAGGAGGATTCCTCAACAAATAAGGATTCTAAAAACGAGTCTGCCACACCCTGCACCATGGGTGTGGCAGAGGGTGTGGTGCAGGAGTGGTGCAGGACAGATTCTGCCACACCCTGCACCGTGGGTGTGGCAGAGGGTGTGGTGCAGGACAGACTCTACCACACCCATGGCAGACACCACACCAGGGTGTGGTGGAGCCTGTTTTGAGTTATTCTTCACGTTTTTCACAATTCCTTCGCCGTTTTCACAATTCTCCACCTCGGCAAAGTGTTCCCAACAATGAGCCGACACAAACATGAGCACCAATGTGTCGTCTCTCCAAACTCGGCTACACCAATGTGGTTGCCTATACCCAACTACCTCCTCTTTTCTTCTTTATCCCTCGCGTTTAAGCAACAACCACCCTCCTCTCAAAACTCTATTTCTCTCAGTTCAAAAAATTTGGAGAATTTCGTGAAGCATAGATCGTGAGGAGGACGAGATCTACGACTTTGGTGAAGGAGGATCGAGTTCCTCATATGTTTGACATATTAAAATGAATTCAAAAGGCAAGTTCATCTCTTTCAAAACCCATCCCATTAGATTTTTATTTTTAATGGTTTAAACCCTAATTTGATGAATAGATCTGTAGATCCGATCACTAAATGAAGAAAATATAAGATTTACATGGTTAGAACCATAAGTAATTGCTAATTGATGAACTTATTAGGAGTAGAACCCTAATTAATCAACTAAAATCTAATTAGTGATGTTTAGGGAGATTAAATCCCAAAATCTATGTTTTGTTTACATATACTTGCTTGGCCAAGCCCCCGCTTTGTTAAATACAAGATTTAAACATGTTTTCACACTCCATGATAATATTTTCACGAGTTATTTTTGAGAAAGTTGATTAACTTCATGAAAACTATGTTTTTGTTCCAGTACTCGGGTCGGTTGACTGACCCTATGGATCAGTCGACCGATTTGACCCTGAGGATTGTATGATTTTCTCTCTAGCTGGTCGACTGACATATGTATCACTCAACATATCGAGATTTTGCTGCTTGTGCATGTTTGTGCACGTTCGCGCTAGGTTGACTGATGGGCAATCAATCAACTGATCAAGTGTCAGTCGACTGATCCCCATGCGTAGTCAATTGATTTGTTGATTTTGCTTATGATGATCTTCCATGCATGTTTACTTGTGAACACGTAGAACGAGCTGCCTATCGATACACGTTTGTGGCCATGAGAGTGCACGTTAAGGGTTTGAGCACACACGAGCCTTTGGAAGTGCGTAGTCTAATGTTTTGCATTTGACACGACAGAGAATGACGATTGATTTAGTTTATGATAGTTTTGGATGCTTGAGTGCGTTAGTCTGTGTACCACAATAGAACACAGGTGACTACACTCTGAGTGCGTTAGTTCGTGCACCGTATGAGATTTAGCGGGCGACTACACTCTGTGATACATCATTGTTTTGGTGGTTGAGTGTGCATGTCCGTGCACCGCATGATATTGCGGATGACTGCACTCCGAGTGTGTTAGTTCGTGAGCCGCATGATACTGCAGATGACTACACTCTATATCGTTGGGACACCTAGGACTTTGGCGAGCATTGATTATGGATGTGGTCCAACATTGTGGCTTCCATATGTGACAGTTTATACTTTGACAAGTTTCTCACAAGATTGTATATTTAATCCCGTGCCACCTACCTGAGACGATACGATATGTACGACATATTTTTGGATGAGGTGTTGATAATGTATTTCTTGGTTGATTATTTTATTGTCATTTAACGACATATTTTTGGATGAGGATTTTTTTGGAGTTGTCATTTAACGATTCACAATTTGATATATATAGTGTTATATATATATATATATATATATATATATATATATATATATATATATATATAT
>NC_033800.1:39972266-39976042 GCF_001876935.1 Asparagus officinalis
TATATATATATATATATATATATATGAGGATTTCCTTGTTTGGATTATTCGCTCGAGGTACTCATCTCGTGTTGTGGATTTATAAATATTGACTCCTCTTAGTTCATGGTACATGATTTATATATATGCTATGATTAGTATTTTATACACCTAACCCCTTCCCCCTGGGGCGATGGAGATGTTCTTGCTAGCGATCTGACGCTCGTTGATTCCATCTTTTTCAGGTAGCGGGTCAGGGATTCGGAGAGCCGCAGATTGACGGAGACTCCACATAGTTATCATCATTCATAGATAGTTACTTAGTGCTTCACAGTAGTTTATTTACCGTTTTAAGTCTTATAGAGATGTATTTCATTTTGGAGGCTGAGTGCCTTTGTACTGTTCAGTTGACTCTTTTGTTTTAGAGACTCATTGTTATCATCTCAGATTATCAGTTGTTCTTTATTTTCCCCTGTTGAGACATATTAATTTATAGATGTTGCTAGATATCTCTTCTCTATATTTTTATTTCTTGCATTATCATCTTTGTTATATCTGCTTGTACCATCACTTCTTATTATTTGACATCTGCTATAGTGATATTAATATAATGATAAAATATGTTTATGCACAGTGTTGGGTGTATAACAGGTTTGACATATTTAGGTTTACCTTGGACTGCAGCCATGTGTCAAACCAGGGGCATCACAGTAACACACATATTTTTTCCTAGTAAAGCATTTTTTTTTAAGTTTCCTAGTAAAGCATTTGATACAACAAAACACAGACATATCTAGGTTGTCACATCCATCCTCTCATATTGATTTACTAGAATAGGCATTTATATTGACAAATTTGGGATGAGCATATATATATGATGCATTTAAATAGCGTATAATGTCTTGGTTATTAATAGAAATAAAGGAAATTATTCCTTTCGATCAAGCCTATATAACCATCGTCACTTCATGAATACTCCCAATCGTCACTTCACGAATACTCTCAATCTCCAAAAGCTCTAAAATGCCCTTATCTAGCTCATTTTTCTCCTTGTCTGTGTTATGCTTCCTTTTGAGTTGTGGCTACACCAATGGAGGTAGTGGCCAGATTTCAAAGAGCATCGTAGTAGATCAATCTGGTCATGGAGATTTCACCACAGTGCAATCTGCTATCAACTCAGTTCCATTCGGAAACAAAGAATGGATCCGCATCCACATCAAAGAAGGAGTTTATTGGTTGAATGTCCTTTGCCTTTTCTTTTACTGGTTGAGATGCACGCATTGCACGTGACTAAATATCTTAATTGTTTGTTTTATATATCTTTACTATAACTAGGTTGTGAAATAATATATTATTACCATAAATTGTCAAAATTTTATGGTTATCTCTACGAGTAAAACCTTGTTGGTTTCAATTATTTGCTAAATAATCATCTATGACACATAAGTCATAGTAAACTAAAAAAATCATCTAATATCAACACACAGGTCGTAGTAAACTAAAACAATCATCTAATATCAACCAATCTTACTGTCTCAATTTTTATTACCTTTCAAATGATATTGTTAATGCATTACTTTTTTCAATTTAATTTCCTTATATCTTTCATGTGTTACATATGCCGAAACCTAGTTAGAAAAAGAACAACAATACTTTTTAGGAAATATAATAAGAACATATATAGCATCTATGTTAAAAGTAAAAAATAACATATTTAATTAATTTAATATAATATAGACATGTGTATCGTATGAATCCAAAGTTTAGTTGCACCACATATAGTTTCCCTTATTTTGCTTTAATATAAGCTCACGTATTTTTTACAGCACTTATATACCCTATAATTTTCAAAATTTGCATTTTAATACCCCCACTCAGGAGAACTTACCCTTGAAAATTATCATTTGACACTCGTGTACTAGTTTTAGAATACTTTTAACTCTTAATACTTGTTAAATTTAATGTTATACATATCAAAATCTTATTTAAATTAAATAGAAATAAGATAGGATAAAATTAAAATTATTGCAGTTTTAGAAGTAAATTTAACAAAAAAAAAAGAGTTAAAAAGTTCTAAATTAGCATGTAAGTGTCGCATGGGATTTTTTAGGAGGAAATTTTCGAATCGACATAAATGTGGGTATTAAAGTGTAAATTTTATAAACTTTAAGATATATAAGTGTTGCCAAAAACAAATGAAGATATATAAGCGCAAAGCAACGTAAACTACAGGGTGTTAAGTGCAATTAAGCGATTATCAAATGACATTGTTCCTTGCTTTCACTGTCATGCTATTCTGTCAAATTAAATCGAAAAACTTAAAAAGGTATTTTTTACAGGTCAATATCTGCAACCAATGCAAGTTTCTTTGGTGTAATATAAAAGATAGTTAATATAACAAAGAAATTTTAATCAATAAAACATTTTAACTTTTAAATAACAAAAATATGGAGAAAGGGAGTGCATTCGACTCAAACTGTTCAAGTTTTAGCGTACAATGTAAGTTTTAAATGATCAAATTAATAGTTTAAATAAATACTAACAAATATCTGTAACTAAAAGTAGGAAAATACTTGTAGGGTATAATGTATATAATTTTGTAAATTTGTGTATGAAAATTTTATGATAAAAAGGGCTTAGTTGAACTTAAATGCACTATAATTTCTCCAACTTTGCACTTATATACCTTATTTTTTTAACAATACTTATATACCCTAAAGTTTTTAAAACTTGCAGTTATATGATCACTTGTTTTTACAACTCTTAAACACCCTAAAGTTGTCAAAGCTTGCACTTAAACGTCCATAAGTTTTTAAAACTTGCACTTAAATACCCTCAGTTATGAAAGCTTGAAGTATTTAAGTGGAGGTTTTAAACTTTTTAAAGTTTTAGGGACTTCAGGGGATATAGGTGCAGCCATAAACTAGTGAAGGTATATAAGTGATTTTTTTTAAAACTTTAGGATAATGTAAGTTCTAAGAAAAACAACTAAAGGTATATAAGTTCACAACTGAAGGTATGTAAATGCAACCTAGTTGAAACTATAGAGTATTTATGTGTAATTAAATAATTGATAGGGACAAGTAAGGATGAGAGGAGAGGGTTGATAAAACCAAATAGCTATTACCTATGAATTGATCAAGCTCTCATTGAATATTGATCCTTCCGGTTCTGATGCAACCAAGTTTCTTATTATCTGCATTATTTTGAGCCATGTCCAGTTTCTGAATATTTATAAAGATAGGAATTAGTTTGAAGTTTAAGACAAAAAGTTTAAAAATCTATGAGTGTAAAATGTTAATCGATCGATCAATCAATCAATAAGTTGCCCTAAACATTTTTTTTAACAGTTTGAGGTTCATGAAAACTTAATAGTTAGTAACATTAGGCAGCAACACCAAAAGGAGTCGTTTTTGGGTTTGGAAATGGTACATGTTGAACTTGGAACTTGGTTTTTTTTTGTCGAAATAAAAGTACTTCTTTAGCCTATTTTTTATTTATTGAACTTTTCTTCTTCTATTCCTTCGTAGAATTCTTTTTACGTAAAACATTTCTAAAGGGAATTAGAAGGATATTAAAATAACAAGACATTAATTATTAAACGAACTAGGAAACTCATCTTTGTGGGTTTAGAAAATCACTTGAGTGTTCTGAAGTAACATGCTATGTTACTGCAAATGGTGAGCTTCTTATGCTTGGTGTGTTATGAAAATTTCATGGTAAAGGTTTACTTTAAGCGAAAACCATATAAATATAGAAATACCTATAATATATATATATATATATATATATATATA
>NC_033800.1:39976052-40002581 GCF_001876935.1 Asparagus officinalis
AAAGACTTTGAAATATTTACGTGCTCTCCCTCCTACCTCAAGAAGATAGTTTGAATGAAAAAGTAATAAATACTAACAATTTCATCTAACCAAATAACAAACATTAAATACAGTTCCGAACAACCATAGTCATTAAAACATACTCAACATCCAACATAATCACTGTATTTCAAAAGTTTGTAGCTCTCCTCCTTTTGGATATCCAATAAAAAAATGTAATAAAATCCATAGATCAGAGATGTAGGGACCTGGTGATGCAAGTAGTAGACCAACAATATTGGCGAAGTTGCTCGTGACGGTTTAGACGGTGATATTTTCGGTGGCACTTTGGAAGACAAGCGGAGGTGACCAAAACAACAGCGATGAAGAGCCAGCGATAATCGGCTTGAGGAGAGAGAGATGACAAGCGGAGGTGACCAAAACAACAGCGATGAAGAGCCAGCGATAATCGGCTTGAGGAGAGAGAGATGGAGGGGGAGAGTTTGGATCCACTGCTTGGATGGTGTGAGGAGAGAGAAAGAGTTGAAGTGGAGTTTGGATAACGGGAGGGAGTAGGTTTTCTTTGAGGAAATGGGGTAGGATTTAATAGAGGCCAGGGAGAATTGAAAGGTCATGGGAACTGACGACTTTACGAAGGGGAATGAATAATTAATGGGGAGTGAATGGATAGTGGTGAGTTGATTGAATAATGGAGATCAATGCAATTAAAAAATATTGAAATTAAATAAAAAAGAAGAAAGAACAAAATCCGAAAGCCAGCAGTTGGACTTTAGGGGCTCTGCAATAGTTATTTCTCATACTTTTAATTATAAATGAAATTAAAAATTCAACACAATTAATTATTACGAAGGATATAATAAGTTACATTAGTTATGTATTTTAGTGAATTTAATGAAAGGCAAAGGGAATTTTTCAAAAAGAAAGGTTTTTATTAACTCCCACTTTTAAGGGGACGTCATATGGTTTAAATATAATTAAATTAAAAGTTTATGCATGGATTGAAGCTATATACGTTGTGTTATTATGTCGATATATATGATTTTGGATGTTGATCAACATTCTAAACAGGGAGAAGGTTATGATACCACTTGGCAAGGAGTATATACTACTAGAAGGTGAAGGATCAAAATCGACGATAATTGGATGGGGAGACTACATCAATAATGAGCCGGAACCAAATTCAACCACGATTACTTCAGTAGAGCTAAAGGCCACTGCTACCTTCGCTCTCTATGCAGACAATTTTGTTGCTCGGGGCATCCAGTTTCTGGTATAATTAAGCATGGAAATGATGTATAAGACATAAATAATATTCATGACATACTTTATTAAAAACGTTTTCTACAATTGGTACAAACTTTACTGTTAGTTATAACTTTAGGCTTAGCATTTTTCTACAATTATTAATCACGAATAATGGGTCTAATGAAAAATTTCAAAATCTTTTTCATCTATTAAATTTGCACAAAAGTTTTAGTGTTGATATTTATCCTTTAAATGCTTGGTACGCTGCAGAACACGTACAATGTGGGGAACAAGAATCCTTTAAGACGTGCGCTAGCAGCATTAGTTGGAGGAGACAAGGCCTCATTTCATAACTGCACCTTCAAAGGCTCTCAGGATACCCTCTGCGATTATCTTGGTCACCACTACTTTGAGAACTGTTGGATCGAAGGCTCTATGGATTTCATATTTGGCTATGCTCAGTCAATGTATGAGGTACACAAGCCTGAGAGACAAAAACAATAAATAAAACCACTCATCTAAATACGTTTAAGATATGACCACGTCAGTACCACAACCACAGATCAATATTGTTTTGATATCAATGATACTCAATTTATGTTTTATACCCACTAGTATAATGCACGTGCTTTGCACGTGGATTTTTTATATTTAATATTATATTATTTACTAAATTATATATAAATATTTTACAAAGTTAAGTTTATTACACTATGATTAAATTTTTTTTAAGTTATACTATTATTAGTACTTATATTATTATTAACATACATTTAATAGTTATTCAAATTTTCTTATTATTATGTTATTAAAATTTTATTTAAAAGCATAATTATTAAATAATAATGTAATCATTAGTTTAAGTAACACTATTGAAATAATTAAACCATTTATATTATTAAATATTTACGTTATGTAGATATTTTATTACAATATTTATTAAATAATGGCAATAATTTTCATATTATATGACTTTATATTGTAAAGAATATTCCCTTGTTTGATAATTAATATCGTCTCTGTAATAAAAATTTGGACGGTATAATTTAAAAATACTATTATTTAGGAAAAATACTCTATATAAAATATTAGATCCTTAAAATTTATGAGACAATTACTTTCCAAAAAAAAGTGCATGTCTCATAAATTTCAAGGATCCAATATTTTTATATAAAGTAATTTTCCTAAATAAAATTATTTTTAATTTATAACATCCAATTTTTATTACTAAGACAATATTATAATATCAAAAAACACAATATTCCTAACGATATAAAGAATTAATCCCTATTTATACTATTATTAATAAGTATAGTTATGTACGATAATTCATTAAATAAATAATTTTACTATATCATTACAACTAATTAATAATTCTTTATGATGAACTATAATATATTTGTTAATTTTATTATTGTTATAAATTACTAACTTATTCTAGTGAATGACCAAATAATTTGGGAAAAGAAGAGAAAAGTACATGTCTCATAAATTTGAAGGATCCAAATTAAATTAATTTTTCAAAATAAAAATATTTTTAATTTATAACATCCAAATTATTATTACTAAGACGATATTAATTATCAAACAATGTGATATTCTTTACAACATAAAAAAACCCATATTTTTAATATTATTAATAATTATAATTATTTACAACATTTTTAAAAAAAAATATTTTTTACTATTTTATACAATTAAAAATTCTTTACAATAAATTATTATATATTTATAAATTTTGTTATCATTATAAGTTATTAAAATATTCTAGTGAATTATCAAATAATTTGAGAAAATGAAGAAGTGCATAGTTAATGAGAGGTTATGGATAATTAGATTTATAAATAATAACAATAATGGTATTATTGTGAGCTGTTAAAAGTTGAGAGGGTAAAAAAGGAAATCAAAAGTTTTGATATGGGTATTCTCTTTTATAAGTAGTATAGTAAGTAAGTATAAGTATAGATATAAATAGATACCCTGTTGGATATAGATACACATACATTTGCTAATATCTTTTCGATGAATATTGATATTTTTTTCGTGTTTGGTACGTAGAACTGCATTCTTTCAGTGGTGGCCCCGGATACGGAGGGGAGTGTAAGCTATATAACCGCACAAGGCCGAGGCCCTACTACTCCAGGTGGGTTTGTGTTCAAGGATTCACAGGTGATCGGAAGCAATAAGGCCTATTTGGGAAGAGCCTATGGCCCAATCTCCACTGTCATCTTCCTTCACTCGTATATGTCGGGTATTGTTGTTCCTGAAGGATGGTATGCTTGGTACTATGTCGAAAATGCATTCAATACTTCTACTATCAGATGAAAAACATGGGGACAAGTGAGGTATCCCCCTCCTATTGGATAATGAGTTGGTCATCATTAATGATGGCCAACTCAGTATCCAATAGGAGGGAGACACCTCACTTGTCCCCCCTATTGGTCCCATATTTTGGGTCATTGAGGAATTTTTCAAAACATAATACCTCTGAGAATTAATGACGAATTGTGCGATCCAATCTGTAAACTACTATCATAAAACTGCCAAAAACATTTTTTTAAAAAAAGAAGAAAAAACCGTGTCCTATGATAATTGATAGTGGATTACGAGAACTAAGATCAAACTAATTTTTCTTGTGTCTGTTTCAGGCAAACCTTGATATACGGAGAAGATAGTTGTTGGGGTGAAGGATACAAACCTAATCAAAGAGTAAAGTGGGAGAAAAAACTATCTCCAGATGACTTGCACAAATATTCCAGCATAAGATATATTGACAGGGAAGGATGGCTACCAAATCAACCGTAATTTAGAAGGGTCGTCTCGAAATTATGTTTCTTTCATACGTTTTGAATTGCTCGCTGTGCGCATCTAGATTGTTGATGCTGAATAAAACATTATGTTTTTCTTGTGCAAGCACCGGTGCTTTCCATGTATTACATGTGCCATTCTTTTGTATAATCATCTGATGATGTTCTTGAACCTAAAAAAGATGAGGAGTTATTGGAAAATGAGGTTCATATATAGTTTTAATAAAAATGAACGGGGCCTATGTGAGAAAAAGGAGATGAAATGGAGCTTCCTGAAAGGGGCTTAGTCCAGAAAAATCAGTGGGCTTGCAAGCTAGCCGATACGGATTAACATAAATAAAGATCATAAAAGAGTGAGAAGCGATAACATTACAAAATCATAAAAAAATCAGTGGGTCTGCATGACGCAGCGCGGAAGTGATAACCTCGGAATCTACTAAGGGTGTTCTTTGAATCCACAAAAAACGATCTTCTAATCCACGAAGAACTTCGAATCCACGAAGAAAATATTGAAGAGAAAAATTTTATTGATAAAAAAAAGTTATTCTTCTTTAGGGTTACACGACTCTTCTTAAATAGAAAAAAAAGACTCCTAGTAAGACTAGAATTATAAAAATAGAAAGTATCAAATAAGACTCCTAGTAAGACTAAAATTATAAAAAAAATATCAAATTCTATTTTAAAAAGACTCCTTATAATAGAGGAAACAAATCATGAATCAAAATTGATTTTGTTTCCTAATCTAATTTGACTCTAAAATTAAATTTATTTCCTAATTTATATTTCCTAATCTAAATAGACTCCAACTCAGATTAAGCGTCCTACATCAGTCTCCCATTGTTGAAAGAAGCTCGATCTCGAGCTTATATTTGTTAGAATAGTAGCTTCATTGATAAATAATTTTCTTCTTTTGCAATGATCTGCATCTGTCTTATATTTAGCATTGATTTTCTCCATATGTTGTTTTGTCTCCTCTGCTAGGGCTTCTTCTGTATAAAACTCATGTATGAATCTATCCCATGACATGTGTATGTAATTGGCAACATGTGGCTCTGTAGTTGGCATGAAAAACTCTTCTAAATATATTCCCTATTTCTTCCTATATTCTAGTGTCGGCGGTATCATCTCTTTGTTGTTGAAATTATTAATGATCATTGCTTCCAAAAAAGAATTTTCTCCCTCATACTCCATACATAATTTTTTCATCTTCTTTACCTCGAGCCCTCCACCAAGAAATTCACACATACCATCAATTATCTCAGTCTCTATTTTATTCTTCTCCTCTATTGGGACAACATCAATATGTTGAATATCACTCTCAACCACTTTAAGAATATCATGCATATCATCCATCTTCACTATCATATCATCATCATGCATTTCATGCATATCGAGTGTTTGCACCTTAGGAGGAATTTCGATAGAGGCATGTTCTTCTTTTTTAGTTACAACCAAGTCACAGACCTCTTCAGATTGTTTCAAGTTTTCTGTTAAAGCATTGTTGTTTGTCACCAAGAGTTCCTTCTTCTCAGTAGTCTTTATCTTAGATGGCTCCTTTTCTGTAAGAAGCTTAAACACAATTCGTCGTCCATCTTTCTTGAAGATATAAACATTATCTCTACTCTTATGGGTATCTCCATTATTGAATTGCCATGGCCTACCTAAAAGCATTTGACAAGTATCCATCTCGACAACATCACACAAAACCTCATCAAAATAAGTTCGACCAATAGAAAAAAGATACCCAACACACTTCATCATTCTGCACATCATTGCCCTTGTGAATCCAGTTGATCTTAACGAGAGATGTGTGTTTCTCTGTCTTCAAACCTAACTTATTCACCATACACCGAGAGATAAGATTCCTTCCACTGTGACTGTCAATAATAACATTACAAATCTTCTGCATCACAGTACATCTCGTACGAAAGATATTGTGCTCTAGAGGTGGTTCTTCTTTCTTTATTATTTATTCACTGTTCTTTCCAACTCTAATGTCTTGCTTAAGATCATTGTCGTTGTTCAATTTATCATATGGAGTCGGATCACGTCGTTGGCGACCATCAACGCGATTTTGAACTCCTACCGTGTTCAGACGCTCCACTACCGACGCAAGTCGCTCTACTGCAGTCTTCATCTGATTAACACTGATCTTCAGCACGTCGAACTCAGTTCGAGAAATAGGGGCTTCATCACCTGCCATCGGATCGGAGGAACAAGGCTCTGATACCAATTGACGTAGCGCGGAAGTGATAACCTCAGAATCCACCAAGGGTGTTCTCTGAATCCACAAAGAACGATCTTCGAATCCACAAAGAACTTCGAATCCACGAAGAAAATATTAAAAAGAAAAATTTTATTGATGAAAAAAAAGTTATTCTCCTTTGGGGTTACATGACTCTTCTTAAATAGAAAAACAAATAAGACTCCTAGTAAGACTAGAATTACAAAAATAGAAAGTATCAAATAAGACTCCTAGTAAGACTAAAATTACAAAAAAAAAAAAGAAAGTGTCAAATTCTATTCTAAAAAGACTCCTTATAATAGAGGAAACAAATCATGAATCAAAATTAATTTTGTTTCCTAATCTAATTTGACTCTAAAATTAAATTTATTTCCTAATCTATATTTCCTAATCTAAATAGACTCTAACTCAGATTAAGCATCCTACATCACTGCATGCTTAGCCTATTGTTTCACTATTTTTATATTTGAATACCCTAAATAGTAAAAAGTACTATTTTGATATCATGAGTTGTGAAAGATCTGCACTTAAACACCCTATTGTTCCACCAAATTTATACTTAAATAGTCTAAGTTGTAAAAAATAGCATTTTAGTGCTCTAACTTATAAGATAGTGACACTTTAATATTCTATGTTGTAAGAAAATAGCGATACTTTAACACTTTCTGTCAATTGTTAGGACAATATTTCTAGGAACACTCACAACACAACTAATAGAATGTACATATATGCTAAATCTTTTTCTCCAAAAAAAGCTAACTTATTTACAACTTAGTATAGTAAAATACTACTTTTCACGACTTGGGATATTTAAGTGTAAAGATGGTGAAATAATAAGGCATTTAAGTGCGGTTTAGCCAACTCTTAAACTCAAAAGCAATGAGGACTTGCAACATCTCCGGCCAAAGACTCCTGCTACCCGAGACCATTCTCCCTGACCCAAGAAGCAAAACCCTCCATCATCATACAAATACAATACCTATGAAATATCCCACCAATTCCTCCACTGATCGATCAAGCCAAGAAACCAAAATCCAAAAAGAATATTCTAATCCCAAATCCTATAGCAAACCCATTACTAATGTAACTCTTCTCTCCAGGGAGAAGATTGCTCTCTTCTCAACCTCCTCGTCGAGCGCAAAAAGAGAAGGTAATGGAGTACCGTCTTCAGTGCTTCCTGAAACACCATCACCCCTCCTAACGGCCAGGTCGTCACTGCAAGCACGTCGAGTTTCAGTCCAAATGTCACCCGAGACCTATGAGTTGCTATGAGTCACTTTAGATATTTGGGTGTCCTGCTTATTATCATGTTAGTGATGATAAATTGAATCCGAGGGCGAGGAAGACAGTCTTTGTAGGATTTAGAGATGGAGTTAAAGGCTTCAAGTTATGGAATCCACATAACAAGAAGATAGTTATTAGCAGAGATGTCACATTTGATAAGGCGAATATGATGAGGCCTCAAGTTCCTCGGAAGGTGGAGGAAGACTAGATTCGAGAGATATCACAGCTGGTAGAGGATGATGTGGCTTCACTCACTCCAGATAGTATTGTATCCATTGAGGCTCCTACAGAGGTGATACTAGGAGGAGATAGGATGACAGCCGAGCTGATAAAGGATACAGTGGATTGTGAGACTCAGGAGCAGGGTCATGTTCAGTAGTCTATTACAGTGAATAGACCTAGAAGGGTGATTCGTCGACCAGCTAGGTATAATGATATCATGGTCACATATGCATTATCAGTGAAGGTCATTGATGATATGGTTCCATCCACATTCAGCGAGACAGAGTCTAGCCCTGATTTGATCAGGTGGAGGAAAGCTATGGATGAGGAGATGCGGTCTCTTCAGAAGAACGATATTTGGGAACTTGCAAAGCTACCTAAGGGTAAGAAAGCTATTAGTTTTAAGTGGGTATATGCGAAGGAGGGATCTTCTATTGGGTACATTAGGTACAAAGCCAGATTAGTTACCAAGGAATATGCACAGCTTGAGGGCGTTAATTACAATGAGGTATTTTTACCCGTTGTGAAACATTCGTCGATTCAGATTTATTGGCATTGGTGGCATAGCTGGATTTGGATTTCGTCCAGATAGATGTGAAGACAGTCTTTCTACATGAAAATTTAGATAAAGAGATCTACATGACATAACCTTTGGGTTTCAAAGCTGCAGGAAAAAAAGATTTTGTTTGTAAGCTGAAAAAGTTTTTTTATAGTTTGAAACAATCGCCGCGACAGTGGTACAAGAGATTCGACAGCTTCTTGATTGGCCATGGGTATACGAGGAGCTCATATGACCCATGTGTTTACATGCACAAGCTACAGGATGGTGAACACATATATTTGCTTTTATATATTGATGACATGCTTATTGCTTCTAGGAATTCTTCGGCTATTCAAAAGTTAAAAGATGAGCTGTCATCCGAGTTCGAGATGAAGGATCTTGGAGAAGCAAATAAGATATTGGGTATAGAGATTAAGAGAGATAGGGTGAAGGGGAGATTTAAGATTACATAGAGGAGTTACTTGCAGAAGATGTTGAAGAAATTCAGCTTTGATGATAATGCAAAAGCAGTTAGCACTCCATTAGCTCCCCACTTCAAGCTTTTAGCTAATATGTCACCAGTTTCAGTTGAGGACAGAGATTACATGTTGAAGGTTCCATATACCAGTAAAGTGGGTAGCTTGATGTATGCTATAGTGTGTACGAGGCCAGATTTATCACATGCCGTGAGCATGGTATCGAGATACATGCACGACTCTAAGAAGGGTCATTAGGAGGCCGTGAAGTGGATTCTACGGTATGTTAAAGGCACCATAGATGTTGCATTGATTTTCCAGAAGAGTAAGAAGAATGGGAAGGATTGTATTGGTTACATGGATTCAGACTATGCGGGGGATCTTGACAAGCATCGGTCTACTTCAGAATATGTGTTTACATTGGCAGGAGCACCGATATGTTGAAGATGTATACTTCAATGTACAATGGATCTCTCTACTACAGAGGCGGAGTATATGGCGGTGACTGAAGCTATTAAGGAGGGTTTTTGGTTACGTGGACTGTTGGAGGACTTGAAGATTGCACAGGAGACTCTTCGGGTATATTATGATAGCATGTCTGCTATCTATTTTACGAAGAACCAGTTTTATCATGCACGCACTAAGTATATTAATGTCAGATTCCACTTTGTTCATGACGTATTGGATGATGGAGACGTCATATTGGAGAAGGTCCACACGAAGGACAATCCTACAGATATGTTGACCAAAGTTGTTTCAGGTGTAAAATTTGGTCATTGTTTGAAACTATTGAACATTCTTCAGTGTTGAGGGCCTTTGGAGGCCATTTAGGTGAACTACGTTCGGCTTGATTCCTTGGGCAAGAGGATACGTAGGCAGTCTTGTTTGATGCAGCCGGTTGGATTTGTTGATTTCGATGGGGGGAAGTGTTTGAGCTCTCGTTTGGGTTCCAGTCTTGGTCTGAGTCCGTTGAAGTGGATTGTTTTTACTTTGTCCTGGACGCAACAAGTGGGACATTTGGATGTTTTGGTGTCGGCTATGTTTTGGTAGAAACGTTCGCCGAGGTGGAGAATTAAAGAAATGACGAGAACAACGACGAAAACCGCAGACAGAAGACATTCTGGTAGTTTCGCGGTCAACTACGGATGACGCGGCGGTCGACCGTAAACATGCACACGACTGAGAAAAGTCTCTGGACTTTTCGGGGTCGATCGCGATGGGTTCTACGGTCGACCGGCCAAACCCTGTAGGGGTTTTTAGTCTCGATCGTTGGATCCGGGTCGACCGCGCGTGGTTCTACGGTCGACCGCGAGTCGGGTTTGCAGTTGAGTTTGGTTTTCTGACCCGTTTGTTCTGAATTGATATATAATCTTAATCCTAATTAATTATGGTTAAGCAAGGATGTTTTTAGCAGCCTTTGAAAGAGGATTGCTGCATCCAATTGTGGGAGAGTTGTGAGAGATGTAGAGGCTTTGTTTTAAGGTTTATTTGGTGAAATTTGTAACCCTATTTGTATTCTCTTGATTTCTAATAGTAAGAACTCACCCCTCCTTGCCCCGTGGACGTCGGCAACTTACCAAGCCACGTAAAATTCGTTTGTTTTGCTGTGATATTGTGTTTGGCTTATTGGTTGTGATTTATCTCGTTCTTGTTCGTGTTGTTTCGAGCTTCCGCCATGCACAACACAAAATAAAAATAAATAAATAAACAACAACTCCGTCACCCAATCATAAGAAAAAGCTGTTCGAGAAAATCACTGAACTAATCTCATTATCTAGACAAATTATACTAAGTTAGCAACTCAACCCTCGGCTTAATTGGGCTCGCTCCCCCTAGATCTGATTCTAGGTCTCTGCTGCCATCCTCTTTCAAGCTTTGCTCCATTTTGCTTTGGTGGAGATTCATTGAATGCCCATCCATAGCATCATCTATAGGAACTCAACCTTGAGTGCGAAGTTGATTAGAACAGCTCGAATGCGAGTTAACTGTTTGTGTCTGTACAAGGGAATAATTATATGGGGCGACATAGGAATTGTGTAAGGGACTGGTTCCATCTATAATATTTATTTAATTAATGTCAATAATTATAAATTCTAAATAACGCCCTGAAGGCGAAGTACACATTTGTGATCCAAAAAGTTCAATTACTTCCAATGAAACAACAAGGTGCAATATATGAAAGAAAGACAAAACATCAAGTTGATATGATTGACATCATGCATATTACGGGATTAAACACAAATATAATACTAGTGTAATATAGTATACCCTTGCACATCCAATGCAACTCATGTAATATTTTAAATATTGATAAAGATTTTATTGTTGCACTTATTTTTTTGAATATATTACATAATTGTTATATTATCTTTAGAAATTATATTGTTAGATCATTCAATGTAATGATCACTTGTTTGGAGATGTGATCTAGCTTAGAGATTTTTAAAATTAAGAGTTAACATATAACTAATAAAGAATTAATAACAATGTCATAACATGTTATTATGCATGACACATGCATGTGAGATGTGGTGGAGGGTCTTAACCACCGAGAATAGTGATTCCTAGGGTATATGTCATAAGCTCACATTGTGATGTGTGTAGCACTAGACCAAATTTAAATTCTCAATAACTTGTCAACCAAGAGATGGAGAATTCAAATTGTAACATAGTCACTTAGACTTGATGATATTGTCATTTTTGATTTTTGTTAATTTAGTATATTTAGATGTGATGTTTAAACTTATTTTACAAGCGGTATGAAACCTAAAATATTGAGTTACTAGATTTTATTTAGGTAAATGCTGAATATCTATAAAGGATCCAATATGCTTATTATGATGAGTATAATTTATTATACATATCCCATGAAGCTGCAAAACCCTATTGGCAGATGGTTCTAAAAATATAGTTATTCATTATATATTGATATTTTTTAAATGAATTTTTGTCCATGAGAATTGTCATTTTAGACATGAGAAAATAAGTAAATTGTCTGGGAGAAATTGAGTTATCCAAAGCATTCATTCATCTTATGGCTAGCAGTCCAGGATAAGCTTCAAGCACAGGATAGATTACTCAAGCATGGGATTATTCAAACATCCGTTTGTTGTCTGTGTGATGGTACAAGCTTTGAAAGCCGAAATCATCTTTTTTTTTACTGCACCTTCTCAAATTGTATTTAGAACGGTATTATTGAATGGCTCCAATATAAGTGGAGGTCTTGTGATTGGGCTTCTCTCTTGAACTGGTACAGTTTTAGGTTGAGGGCAGTGGGTTCAAGCAAAAAAATTAAAAGAATGACACTATCTGCTACAATATTTGAATATTTGAAGGGAAAGGAACGCCAGAATTTTCAAGATGAAGAATAGAATCACTGATCAATTGATCAAGAACATCAAGATTGATATCCTCACTACTATTCTAAACAACTCCCAGTCGGCTCAAAACAGGGAGTTGATTCTCTCTTTATAGATCTTTTTCTTATTATGGTTTTTTTTTTCAGTTTTCATGATATCTCAGTTGTTTGAGTAGCGGGATGTTCATAAAAGTTTATTTTGGTGTTTTTTTTTTCAGTTTTCATGATATCTCAGTTGTTTGAGTAGCGGGATGTTCATAAAAGTTTATTTTGGTTATGAATAAAGTTTTTCATTGATAAAAAAAAGTAAATTGTCTTGCTCAATAAAATTGTCTAAAAAAATTAATTGATACTGAAGGGGATTGAATGTAAGAAATATTTTCTATTATTTATTCTCATATTATGAAAGAGCTTTTATGACTAGTTGGTTAGATAAGGATTTGATTATTAAATTAAAATTATTGATTAATATTAACTGAGAGTTAATTTGATTAACAATTGGCTCTCGATATGAGAGCACACTCGGACTCAATAATATTATTTGGAAGGATAAAATGCAATATGAATATTTCTATTTGTAGAAATATTAAAGTATGCAATTAAAGGAGGGTTTTCATGTAAAAGTTTCTAATCTTACCACGGAAAATGTCATTTGGTTGACACTTGTTCATTAGCTTGTCTCAAGTGTTGTTTTTTTTGATACTTGCTCATTATGCAGGACACTTGTCCCTTGGTTTGACACTTGCTCTATTTTGAGAATAGTCCCATATTAGAAAATTAGTCTTCCAATATATTGATTTGCTAGGAATTGTTAATAATATCTCATCGAAGGAAGATGAGTATGTTAGAAGCTGGTATTTTGAGAGAGTAGAAGTATTATTTTCAGTTAAGTCGATTTATCAAATTCTAGTGGATGGTGGTTGCGTGTGGTATTTGCTTAGTTCATGTTCCTTTAAAAATTAAGATTTTGAACTGACTAATTGCAAAAATAAAAGGAAAAAAGACTTAATATTAAAGATATGCTCAGATAAACAGATTGTGCAAGATGATAAATATGTTGTGTATGATAATGAGATACAGAGTCATGATCATTTACATTGTAGTTTTGTTGCTGCTGCTGCTGCTTGGAATTCTCTATCACATAACTTACGTATAACTAAGAAACCAAGTATAGTTGATAATTTGTGGTCTCGATCGGTGGAGAATAAATCATGCTTATTCACAAAGTAGAATGAGGTGTGATGTAGCTGTGTGCGCTCTTCTTAATTTGGACTATTTAGCATGAAAGAAATGGAAAAGTTTTCCAATAAAAAGTTATACTTAACCTTCTTTTGGGCTATGTAGGCGTGGCTGGGGTTTTTTTGGACTCCTCATCTATTTTCTCCAAAAAACACACTTTATTACAATATGATCGTGTACAATCCATGAATTTCAAAGACACACTTTGTTTTATAATTTTCTCATCAGCAATCATCATCTAAAGTAATATTGATCAAATAAATCATTGTAATTATTTTTTTTTCAATTCTACACATCGAAATGATCATTTCTTTCACTTAATCAAATAATCATTTCTTTTTATTCTACATTTATTCAATCACAACCTTATATTTTTCTAGTCAAATGTATTGCAGAAACAATCAAATACAGGCCAAATACAGAAAATTAATGGAAATGATTTCTTTTAATTCTACGCATTCACTCCCGTCCAAAGATGATGATATAGGATCCCATGTTTTTGGGTCCCTGTAGCACCACCCAAACAGAAATCAATCCTACAACCCTAAGGAAAGTATTTAAAAGGAAATCCTACAGTCTTAAGGAAATTTAAAACAAAATTACTAAACCACCCTACATGAACTAAATAAACAGTAAATCGTAGATTTAAGGCCCTAAATAATTTCGGATGGCCAAAAAACAGCGAAAATCATGGCAAAATGATGAGTTTTGCTCATTGGTCCCTTTTCTTTGAGCGGCGCAAATTTTGGCCTATTTGGAGACTTTGACTTTTCGAACCTATATAGCTCTTTGTCCTGCATCATTTATGGGGAATTGGTGGTGTTTACTGGGGTTCTTTGATTCCCTAATGAAAACAAAAGTGCATTAAAAATTAGTACAAAGTCCATTTGAGACACAAGTCACTCTTATATGTTTTCCATTATCTTGATCTCTCATCTTGAGTTTTACATCAATGTAATTTGTTGTACTTATTCATATTGATGTTCATATTTCATGTCTATTTGTTATTGCTGTTTGGTTGATTTTATTTTTGATTTTTTTTTGATGTGGATTGTATTATAAACACAATTTTTTAAAAAAATTGCTGTCTCACAAGAAGGCTGGAAGGTTGAGGAACAAGCCTTTCCCTCACTATGGAAATTTTTTAGGAAAGATAGAGCAACCGGACAAAATGCTAAAGCAGCAGCAGATATGGTAGAAGATTTTGATATAAAAGATACCGACGATTGTGCGTCTACTTCACCCTTAGCCTTTATCATCTGTGACTCAAGCAAGAAGAAGAGGATTAAGAAGGTGATGGAAGTCTACTTCACCCTTAGCCTTTATCATCTGTGACTCAAGCAAGAAGAAGAGGATTAAGAAGGTGATGGAAACTATGAGTTAGAAAGTGCTGCTATTGTTGTGACTCAAGCAAGAAGAAGAGGATTAAGAAGGTGATGGAAACTATGAGTTAGAAAGTGCTGCTATTGTCGTTGGCTACAGCATTGAGAAGTCGGCCATACAACTTTCTTCAAGAGATTTTGAGTTGTCGAAGAAGAGGACTAATGTTGTTAACGAAGTCATGAAGATGACTTCCTTGACTGACGAAGCAAAAGCTAGAGTTTGTGTGAAGCTTATAGTGAAGCAAAAGTGGGTTGAGCTCTTTTTAAGTTTGCTAACAGTGGAGATGAGGGGAATTATATCTTAGTGGGTTGAGCTCTTTTTAAGTTTGCTAAAAGTGGGTTGATATGTTAGTGCACAAATACACATAGTGATATACATAATGAATAAATTGTTATCATCAAAAATATATCTTGAGGACATGATATCCAACATTCTCCTCCTTTTTGATGATGACAAACAATTTATGCATATGTATGTAAATTCTAAAATAATAAACATTTAGGAACAAATATACTTACTCTCCCTGCATAAAAGCATATTAGAGTCTATAATTCATGTATATAGCATAACTAATATTTATACCATATACCATTCTCCCCCTTTGTCATTAACAAAAAGAAATAAACATCTATTCTAAACATGTCATAATTTCTTCTTCATGAGCTAATACTTCAAAAAGATCTTCCAGATTGTGAACATAGTCCATTACTTTACCCATCCATATGGGTAGGCAAAAAACTGGCCATTGTTGGCCTCTTTGTTTTGATGATGTTTAACAAACAATTTACCACTAATGTTGTTTGTCTAGTGTTGGTGTATTTCTATTTATCATAGACAAACAACGCATTAGAGGATGGATGAAATTGCGCCACAACGATCATATCCAATAAAGATTGGCGGAATCGTGGAGTGAAGCCTTGCAATTCAAGTAAAAGATTCAAGTTTAACCATCATCTGTAAGTGTACCAAGTAGAGCTTATTGAAGATCAAGATCATAGCTTGGGTAATATAGTATAGGTTTTATATTATGTATGTTTAATACTTCAAGCTCAATATTATACACACACACGTTTTCTTGGTTTATCCATTTTTTTTGTTTTATCCACAAATAATGTTTTTCCAAACGAATATTTATATACATACATGTTTGTTTATGTGGATAAGTAGTTTTGGTATAGCTATATAGATATGAAACAAATATACATGTTCATATGCATACTCACTTGTTTCATATTCTATCATGTTTACAAAATATTTTGTATTTTTGGATTATAGACTTAATAACAATATTTCTGTGACACCCCTAGTTTCAACAAGGCTGCAGTCCGAGGTGAAATCATGAATGTCAAACCTGCCATGCACTACACCGTGCAATAACATGTTTTACCATCATAATAAATATCTATCTAGTGGAATCAACAACAGGTATAGGTACAAAATAGGCAAAAGAAGGTATACAGAAAGGAAACTAAACAACAAATACTCAGAAGAATAATCACTATCACTGATATAAATGGATAAGTCTCCAAAAAGGTAATATCTGAACTAAATACAAATGTCTCGACATAAGAATCAAATAAAATGACATTTAGGCACATCGCCTTTACAAAACTAGAAATAACATCTCAATGTTCAAAAACAAAATCATCGTGGTGTCCTAACAATAAACTGCTAATAATATCTATAAATAGTTGCTAAAATAAGTCCATCAAGTTACTGCTCTCCGTGCACTTGGCTCGTTACCTGAAAGTTGAGAAACAACGAGCGTCAAAGCGTTATAGCGAGTAACATCTCAACCAACCCTAAGGGGAAGGGCTAGTTGGATAGAAAATAACTATTAATACATATAGATAGTCAATCATAGACTTTGAAATAAAATGGTTTGATATTTAGGAATTTGCAACATGTGCGTGGGTAACTCACAATCCCTTAAGCTCATATTGTAAATAGCTAACTATCAAATCCAAACACAACATGTGCGTGGGTAACTCACAATCCCTTAAGCTCATATTGTAAATAGCTAACTATCAAATCCAAACTACAACGTGGAGTAATGACTCCATCTCCAACCATACCATAAATAATCTGTCATATGTCAAATATGAAATCCTAAAATAGCTTAAGGTCCAACACGAGGACTATAGTGGATTATAGTCCAACACGAGGACTGTAGTGAATTATAGTCCAACACGAGGACTTAAATAGTTTATAGTCCCTCACAAGGACTTCAATAGCTCACAGTCCAACACGAGGATTTTAGTAGATCATAGTCCCTCACAAGGACTTCAATAGCTCACAGTCCAACACGAGAACATTAATAATTTATAGTCCGACACAAGGACTCTCATAACTTATAGTCCAACACGAGGACTGTAACATGTGAATGATATCAAACAGACATATATATTGTTCACCCTTATACCCCGGTGAATAAATCTAAGACCCATGTCTGTAGTCAACTCATGTACACGATTCTTAGGGTATATCAAACCCATAGAACACAGATATTATGCTAGCCATACAACTCTAAGTACACCTATATTATTATAGCTAAAATTCTTTCGGTGTTGCATTTATCGCTTGACCGTTGTCAAAGTCTTGAACTGAAACTGATGTTTTAATTTGTGAATTAGCTCTTGTCATAGAACTGATGTTGAACTGATTTTCTTCATTAAGAATTCATATCTGGATCGCAATTGAATCCCCTGAGATCATCTATTAGACTTTTTTCCTTAGCCTTATTTTGGCAAAAATCATTGACGCGTTGGCAGGCGTTAACACAGTTTATCCGGCAAAAATCATTGACGCGTTGGCAGGCGTTAACACAGTTTATCCTCGTGCGTTTACTAGAGTCTACACAGTTTAAACTCTTAAAACGTTTAACACAGTTTATCCTCGTGCGTTTACTAGAGTCTACACAGTTTAAACTCTTAAAACGTTAGAGCATAGGGTCTTGAGTGTTGAGGCTGCAGGACTAATTGTTCAGGTCAGTTCATCTGTAGATATGAATTTTATCCTAAGTTTGTCAGATACTCAAGTCACGAGACCAACTAATAAAGCTGGTGCGTCAGTGATTATCGTATTTATAGGATTTTTGGCAAACCCTCAGCCATCAACGGGTTTGAGAAGCCTTTACCGATTATCGTTTGAATCGGGCTAGCATCACTATTGGAAATTTAACTTTTAGCGACGGAAAAATCCGTCGCTATAAGTCCATTTTCCGTCGCTAAAAGTTTTAGTGACGGAAAAAATAATATTCCGTTGCTAAAATATCGACGCTATAACAGGGGTGCCCAAAACGACTTTTAGCGACGGAATTTCCGTCGCTAATAATTAGCGACGGATTATTAGCGACAGAAAATTGGTCGCTATTTTAAAATAATAAAAAATTTAAAAAACAATCGCGACGGATTTTTCGTCGCTAAAGATTTATTAGCGACGGAAAATCCGTCGCTAATAAAACAATAGCGACGGAAAATCCGTCGCTATTGTTTCTGGAATATGCACAGATCTGATTTCGTGCACGTTTTCCGTCGCTAAACAATACTTTAGTGACGAAAATTCCGTGGCTAAAAGTATTTTTAGCGACGGAAATTCCGTCGCTAAAAATTTAAAAATAAGAAATTAAAAAAATATTTTGAAAAAAAAAACCCTGTACAATATCGATAATAATTTTTAAAAACCTGTTCAATCAGCAGAAGAAAGCTTCAATCTCACGCAAATATCACATCTCACGCATATATCACACATTTAATTTAATAAAAGCAAATAAAAGTTTCTCGACAGGTACATAATAAGTATTGTTTATACAACACAAGAAATTGTTTTCAAAGTTATATTAAGGACAATCAATCCTCCTGATCATCATCATCCTCATCCTCAACACCAGCCACATTATGACTACCCCCGGCTGCACCTTGTGAAGAAGTCCCGGCCTGTAAATATAAATCAAATGTTAACAAGTGTGTGTAAACGTTAATAAGAGTACAAATATAAATATATACTACAACACAACACCACAAAATCACAACACAACACCACAACACAACAACACTACACCACAACACCACAACACTACATCATCACAACACAACACTACACTGCACTGCACAACACATCACCACACATCACACCACAACACCACCACAAATCCTCCAACCTCACCCACCAACCAACAACACTCCCCCTCGCCCTACCTCTCCCCCCTCAACCACCACCACAACAAAATCCCCACTCCTCATCCTCAACCACAAATCCTCCAACCTCACCCACCAACCCACCAACCAATACCACCAACACTACGCACGCATACACCATCAACACCACCATCACATAAAAACATTATAAGTATATATTTTGAGGTTTGTGTTAGTGTTAGAGTTAGGGTTTGTGTGTAACAGTTTGTATCAGTGTGTATCAGTATATTAAAAAAAAGCAAAGTATATATATTACCTGTGACGACAAAAACCGTCTCCTATATGCCTCCTGAGCCTCCTGAGGCAGAGTCGACATGAATTGTGTGAACTCCAATACGGTCTGCTCCCGGCGCCTCCGTTCTTCCTCTAGAGCCCGCTGATATGTTGTTTGCTGCGACTGCCAATCTTCAATCGCTTTTAATCGCTGCTCCATCGAGTCTTGATATGAACTGCTTCCTGGTGTTCCTTGTGGTGCTGCAGACTCGTAGGTGCTACTAGACTCGTGCGGACTCTGCTCGGATCCTCTCCACCGATATCTGTTCTTCCTACTAGGTCCAATGACCGTCTCGATGATAGAGTCCTCATCCTCCCTACTTAGCCGGCCAGGAGTGTTAGAACAGACCTGAGACTGAGTCAATTGCTCCTGTACCTTGGCATGTACTTTCTCCTGCGATATATCAAAACAACCCGGGCAAATCGACTTAATAATGATGCATTGATATGAAATTGAATATATAAATGAACTGCTACTTACAGCCAGATCCTTATTCTTTGCTTTCTTCTCTTCATCGGCGTAATTCGGGCTCCAGGAAGTCAGAATACGATCTGCAAAATGTCTGAGATCTCCCCTTCCCTATTTTATTCAAATATATCATTAACCCATAACACATAAATTATACTCAACGTAAAAGCTAATATATTATATACCTCAAGCTCTAATTGATGATAATGCTGGCTGAATGTCCTGGAGCCCCCGTGATGCTCGTAACTGCGAGGCGCGTTGCGATTCCTCCTTGCTATTTCAGCTTGAGCCTGCAAAACAATGTCAATTCGAAACAATATAGAAATTCAAACAATAAATTAAAAATATATACTTCAATAATACCTGAATTTCAGCCGTGTCCCAGTAACTGCAAAGTGCAAAAAAATCTACTCCATCCACACGCTCGTCAAGATGCCAGAATCGCTCCCAATCTTCTGTTATTTGGACGAAATATTTTTTCTTTACCTCAAACCGCCATCTCTTGAACGATACATTGATTTGCCCGAAGCAGTACGTCCAGGCACAAATATTATCGTCAAGAAAGAAAAATCGCTTCAGCATATAAAGAAAAAATAGATACAAATCAGTGTATTAAACATAATAATAAACTAATAACTAATAATGATGAAAATTAAAATAAATGACTCACACATATATATCTCCAACAAGCCACCAGCGCATCAATCCGCTGCGATTTCCACGTCAAAAATATGTTGAAGAAATCGTGTCTCCTGGCTAAAACGGCAAGGAAATTGTTGAAAGCATTGGCAAAGGCCCCAACAGGCACTCCGTTTTCCCATCGGATCACAGCCCTCCGATTAAGATCAGGGATGAGGCTCGATTCCTTAGTAGCATTGCGGCCGCGTCGAGGAGGTTTCTCGGTACCTGCGAAACAAAGAATCGAATGAAACAATGAATCAATATATATTTGCGAAAAAAATTTAAAATAATAACCGATAAACTATAAAAATTTATTCATACCTTTCAGTTCGAGGCATCTACGTTTTGCTTGTTCGTACCTTTGCAGCGCGATGGGGCGCATATCATGATAAGAATCCCAATCATCCCTCACCTTGGCCGGACCGTGGACTCGCTGATCCGTAATAGAATCTGGCGGTAGTGCCGCAGTTTCTAAAGCTACGCTATACGGCTCAAATCTCCTCTCCTCCAATATATCTGCATGCGGTGGTGGTGGTATCTCCGCATGCTGTGTAGGATCAGCCTGTGTCTCCACGTCATGTGGAGCATCTAAGATTAGTCTGGACATGTCGGATATGAAGCCTAGACAAGAAGCATTTATAACGGTTAAATAGAGATAATTATTGTGAGGTGATCTAATCTGATTCAAACAGTTAAATACTTACGCCGCGTATATGTTAAATGTAGTATCATTGCTCAGGATATATGTGTGGGCTTGATCTAGCTCCATTCTGGGGAATCTAGTGTCCTCCCCACGATCATTGTAGAATGTACCGTCAATTATTCAAACTCTCATTACTTATATAGTTCTCTGCTATCGATCCTTCAGGACGTGCACGATTATGCATCAGTTGTTTCATGAAACCCAAAAACCTACAAGCATATAGTTTCATGATTTGTGACAAAATTGAACTGAGAAACGTAATTTGACAAATATTAAATGAATAGTATAATAATAAATACCTCTCCACGGGATACATCCAGCGATATTGAACTGGTCCTGCGATGCGGGCTTCGTATGCTAAATGTATTGTGAGATGCACCATGACCGTGAAGAATGAGGGTGGAAATAGTATTTCCATTTTACACAGTGTATTAGCAACACGTCCCTCTAATTCTTCAAACTCCCTAACATCAATCACCTTAGAGCATAGTTGCTTGAAGAAACCGCAGAATTCTATTACCACCATCGCGAGTTCCTTGTCAGCATGTCGCAACGCAACCGGGATAAGTTGATGTAATAGAATATGATGATCATGTGTCTTGAGTCCCAAAATCTTTCTATTTTTCATTATATCTTTGACATAAAAGCACTGTTTTGCGTGAGCAGCTAACATGTACTTTTCAGTCTGATATATTTCCTTGTTAAGATTAACGAGTGTGTAACCGTAGTCATCCTTCGCCTTTTTCAGCTCACTCCAACGAACCTTAAACATCACATGTCTGACTTCATTATTAATCCCATAGAAAATCTCCACAATGTCTTCTACCTGACCGTAGCAATAGATTTCACCTTGTATCGGATTTAGATCTTTTGAACTAGCGTATGACAGTTGCGAGAAGGAGCAGAACACACCGCTATTTTGCGTTTGTCGTCTCTCTTCGAAACCGATGGTGTTAAACCTAAAGCCGTTGATACAGTAGCCTCCATAACGCTTAACCACGTTAGAAGGACCTCTGGCATATAAACATATTTTCTCAGGCAGGTTAACCCCATTCGTAATACGTCGGTCAACCTTTAAGAAAAGAAACAAATAGTTTAAATACCTGTTGGCAGGCACATATTTGATATACGAATCAGAAATGTAAATAAATCTTACTTCACCCTTCAGCCATGCAGGGAATTGTCTAGAGTGTGTGTCCATAACTCTTTTGTTTTTTGTTCTGCATTTAAGAATAGTCTGGACATATCGGATGTGAAGCCTAGAATAAAATCATTTACAACAGTTAAATAGAGATAGTTATTGTGATGTGATATGATCTGATTCAAACAGTTAAATACTTACGCCGCGTATATGTTAAATGTAGTATCATTGCTCAGGATATATGTGTGGGCTTGATCTAGCTCCATTCTGGGGAATCTAGTGTCCTCCCCACGATCATTATAGAATGTTCCGTCAATTATTCGTTGGGGACGGTTGAGCCTTGTCTCCACACCCCGCAAGTAACGAGAGATGAAATTCAAACTCTCATTACTTATATAGTTCTCTGCTATCGATCCTTCAGGACGTGCACGATTATGCATCAAATGTTTCATGAAACCCAAATACCTACAAGCATATAGTTTCATGATTTGTGACAAAATTGAACTGAGAAACGTAATTTGACAAATATTAAATGAATATTATAATAATAAATACCTCTCCACGGGGTACATCCAGCGATATTGAACTGGTCCTGCGATGCGGGCTTCGTATGCTAAATGTATTGTGAGATGCACCATGACCGTGAAGAATGAGGGTGGAAATAGTATTTCCATTTTACACAGTGTATTAGCAACACGTCCCTCTAATTCTTCAAACTCCCTAACATCAATCACCTTAGAGCATAGTTGCTTGAAGAAACCGCAGAATTCTATTACCACCATCGCGAGTTCCTTGTCAGCATGTCGCAACGCAACCGGGAGAAGTTGATGTAATAGAATATGATGATCATGTGTCTTGAGTCCCAAAATCTTTCTGTCCTCAATATGCACATTTGCTGAAATGTTTGAAGCATAACCATCCGGTGTCTTCACGGACTTTAGAAATAAACACATATTTTGGACCTCATCCTTCGACAGTGTGACACGGGAGGCTGGGAGTTCAAACTTTCCGTCGCCCTTATCTATAGCTTGCAGTTCCGGACGAATGTTCAATTATGCTAGGTCTCGACGTGCCCTTAAGTCATCTTTCGATTTTTTCCCGTCCTGCAACAAAGTGTTCAAGAGATTCTCGCATATGTTCTTCTCGATGTGCATGACATCCAAGTTGTGACGTATTTTTAAACTTCTCCAATATGGCAATTGATAAAATATGCTGAATTTTGACCATCCATGCGGAAGTTCAGTACCCTTAGAGACACGCACATGCGATTGGACAGTGCGAGGTTTATTTCTCATCCTTGTTTGCTTACCCTTTCCCCTTCCCTTCCAATTTTGCTTCAATATTTTTCTCCTAACCCCAAATGGATTTTCTTTGTTGAATCTTTTCTTTCCAAATATTTTTTTAGGTAGAGGATGTAGAAGCTCAAATATTTCTTCCCCGGTCAGCCTTGGTGGTGCCGGTCTGTTTTCTGGATTGCCGTCGAACTTTCCTACTAACTTTCTGAACTTGTGCCCTGTAGGCAACCATCTTCTGTGTTGCCAATAACAAAACTTCGGCTGTACTTCAGGAACTTTCCCTCATAGTCTGACATGCAAATCGGACAAGCAATCTGACCCTTCGTCGACCATCCAGACAGGTTAGCGTATGCCGGGAAGTCATTAATTGTCCACATGACCATTGCCCGCATACAGAAAGACTCCTTACCATAAGCATCGTAAGTGCTGGCACCTTTTTCCCAGAGAAGCTTCAGGTCGTCAATTAATGGTTGGAGGAAAACATCGATGTCATTTCCAGGAGAATATCTTCTAGGGATCAAAAGTGACAGTATCATGTACGGTTGCTTCATGCACATCGACGGCGGCATGTTGTACGGTGTGAGCAACACTGGCCAGGTAGACCAAGCAGAGCTCATTACTCCAAACGGATTAAATCCGTCGCTAGCAAGCCCCAGCCTAATATTCCGAGACTCCTTACCAAAGTCAGGGTATATACGATCGATGTGCTTCCATGCCTCACCATCAGCAGGATGTCTCAATTTCCCGTCCTCTTTACGATCGGTCGAGTGCCATCGCATATTCTCAGCCAGCTCGGCAGACATATAAAACCGCTACAGCCTAGGAATAATTGGAAAATATCGGAGAACCTTTGCAGGGATTCTGTTCTGCTTATTGGATGCACTGCCTTCGGAGATGATATGCCTTCAGATGTGCCCGTATGTTTTTTCCAGCGTGATACATGACACGTCGGACATTCCTCTAGACCTTCATTACCCTTATTGTACAAGATGCAGTCATTAGGACAGGCGTCTATCTTTTTGTAATCAAGACCCAGGGTATCAACAATCTTGTGAGCTTCATAATAAGTTGCAGGGATGCTCTGCTCGCCGCCTGGAATGACTTTCCTGAGCAAGTCTAATAACATCTCGAAATGTGTAACAGCCATCCCACTGAGTGTTTGGATATGAAGAAGCCTCAGCATAAAAGAAAGCCTTGTGAACTCCTTACACCCCTCGTATAACGGTGACTCGTTTTCTTCAACAAGTCTCATCAATCGGGCTACATCTTGAAACATATCAGTAGTGTTAACATCACTCGAAGACGGCACGGTAAGAATATCTTCCAACATATCAGTTGTGTCAATTGTCGGATTGTCGACATCAGTAAACTCTTCCTCTAATTGCATCACCGGGACGCCTTCACCGTGATGACTCCAAAATACATAAGAGCTATCAAATCCATTGATTGACAGATGGAAACTTACGTCACTCCTAGTGAGCATTTTATCATTCCTACAATTCTTGCAAGGACAAAAAATCAACCCGCTGAGTGACCGTAGAGGGTTGGTGTCAGAGTAGGCTAAGAAAGCTTCTATCCCATCCTTGTATCGAGTGTCTAGATGCCTTCGATCACGTGGTATGCCCATGAACGATTTGTCAGGAATTGTCCGCATCTAGAATTTAAAAATTAATGGAAGTGAGCATATCCCTACATATATCATTTTAAGTTATAGGACAAGTGTGTGTGATCGGCTGTCAGAGGAAGGCTTCTATCCCATTAGGTATGTAAACGTAGCGTGTATATGTATTTACGTGTGTTCAAGTGTACTTTTATTTCGTCAAAATTTCGGCAGCACCTACCCGCTGTACTTAATCGGATCCGGATCCTCTACTAATGAGAGGGTTCCTAATATCTCCTAATGAGATCTTGGCCTTTGATTTATCAATCAAAGGCCAATATCTAGGCCTTATCTCCCGCCTACTTTTGTGCATGAGGAGATCTTGGCCTTTGATTGATAAATCAAAGGCCAATATCTTATCCTTATCTCCCGCCTACTTTTGTGCATGAGGAGATCTTGGCCTTTGATTGATAAATCAAAGGCCAAGATCTCATTAGGAGATATTAGGAACCCTCTCATTAGTAGAGGATCCGGATCCGATTAAGTACAGCGGGTAGGTGCTGCCGAAATTTTAACTAGATAAAAGTACACTTGAACACACGTAAATACATATACACGCTACATTTACATACCTAATGGGATAGAAGCCTTCCTCTGACAGCCGATCACACACACTTGTCCTATAACTTAAAATGATATATGTAGGGATATGCTCACTTCCATTAATTTTTAAATTCTAGATGCGGACAATTCCTGACAAATCGTTCATGGGCATACCACGTGATCGAAGGCATCTAGACACTCGATACAAGGATGGGATAGAAGCTTTCTTAGCCTACTCTGACACCAAAACCCTCACCGAACCCTAACCCTAACCCTAGCCCTAACCCTCGCCTAACCCTAACCCTCACCGAACCCTAACCCTCACCCTCGATCACCCCTCACCCTCACCCCACCCTCGATCACCTAACACTCACCTCAACCTCGATCACCTAACCCTAACCCTAACCCTCACCCTCAACATCACCTCCACCCTCATCTAACCCCCGCCTAACCCTAACCCTAACCCTCACCGAACCCTAACCCTAACCCTAACCCTAACCCTAACCCTCGCCTAAACCTAACCATAACACTAACCCTAATTAAAATTAATTTTTTTATATTATAATTTCATCAATATGAACATTTTTTATTAGGGTTTGGTTTTTTTGCATAATTTATTTGTTTTACCATCACCCCCACCCTCACCTAAAAATTAAATTAAAATTGTAAAAATAACAAATCCATCTCCCCCTTCAATCTCTCCTTCTCTCTCCCTCTCTCTCGTCGGCCGACGCCGGCGGCCGTTGGCCGGCTCGCTGCCGGCGTCGG
>NC_033800.1:40002606-40009001 GCF_001876935.1 Asparagus officinalis
GGGGGGTGGGATTCGATAGCGGGGGGGGTTCGGACAGGGAGGGGGGGAAAACGAGGGGAATTAATTGGGCGCGGGCTGCCCAAAAAATTTGGGCGCCCGCGCCCAAAAAATTTTGCCCGAATTAGTTTTTAGCGACGGAATTTCCGTCGCTAAAACTTCTTTAGCGACGGAAATTCCGTCGCTAAAAACTTTTTAGCGACGGAAAATTTTTTCGTCGTAAATTTATTTAGCGACGAAATAATTCCGTCGCTAAAACCCAAATTTCCGTCGCTATATCAATTTTAGCTACGGAAATTTGGCGACAGAATTTTCCGTCGCTATAAACAACTTATAGCGACGGAAAATTCCGTCGCTATTATTCCGTAGCTAAAACCTCATTTTCCACTAGTGCATGCAGATTGTTTAAATCCGTTCTGCATGTAACGTTATGCTAAGAGAATAAACTCTCTCAGACTTGGTGCTATGATGTTGAATACATAGACTTATTTGTTTTCACGGGAACGGACCACCCGACAACACGTATTAGGCGTAGGCTTATCTCTAATAAGGGATCGAGATAGAGTCCCCCATGCATCAAACATGGATTTGGAAATGTTGATGGGTTACGTCTTTTTGGTGGAAAGATGAACCTGACACTGGAGAGGAAGAATTTTATATTCTATCTCCTAGTCTCCTTTTTGTTGGTAGAGATGAACCCGATGATAGAGAGGAAGAATTTTATATTCTATCTCCTGGTGTACCTATTGGAGTACCGTGGTCTCTTTTTTGTTGGTAGAGATAAACCCGATGATGGAGAGGAAGAATTTTATATTCTATCTCCATGGTCTCTTTTTTGTTGGTAGAGATGAACTCGATGATGGAGAGGAAGAATTTTATATTCTATCTCCTGGTCTCTTATTTGTTGGTAGAGATAAACCCGATAGAGATAAACCCAAATCGGAGAGGAAGAATTTTTATATTCTATCTCCTGGTCTCTTGTTTGTTGGTAGAGATAAACCCGAAATCGGAGAGGAAGAATTTTATATTCTATCTCCTAGTGCAAAGGAAACTCGAAGTGTGATCTCCACTTAGAGAATCTGGATTGGTTTGAATAATCCTAACTGTCATAAGGTTTAATTATCCAATTCAAAGCTAGACCTTTCGTTCGCAAAATGAATCGAAAGGAGATTTTGGCTGTGGTCCTAACTGTAGTAAGGTTTGACCAAGTGGGAGTTTCGAGGTGATCCTAACTGTAGGAAGGTTTGATCACTCGATTTATGGACCTCTCGTTCATTGAAGGAATCGAGAGGGGATTTTGGCTTTGGTCCTAACTATTTAAAGGTTTGACCAAATAGGCAGTGAGATGATCCTAACTGTTTAAAGGTTTGGTCGTTCAATTTATGGACCTCTCGTTCATGGAATGAATCGAGAGAGGATTTTGATTTTGGTCCTAACTGTTTAAAGGTTTGACCAAATGGGAATTTGAGATGATCATAACTGTTTAAAGGTTTGACCATTCAATTTGTGGACCTCTCGTTCATGGAATGAATCAAGAGGGGATTTTGGTTTTGGTCCTAACTGTTTAAAGGTTTGACCAAATGGGAATTTGAGATGATCATAACTGTTTAAAGGTTTGACCGTTCAATTTGTGGACTTCTCGTTCATGGAAGGAATCGAGAGGGGATTTTGGTTTTGGTCCTAACTGTGTAAAGGTTTGACCAAATGGGAATTTGAGACGATCATAACTGTTTAAATATTTGACCGTTCAATTTGTTGACCTCTCGTTCATGGAAGGAATCGAGAGGGGATTTTGGTTTTGGTCCTAACTGTTTAAAGGTTTGACCAAATAAGAAGTGGGAGCGAGGTACAAATAACGATGAGAATGTTAACTTGTACACAACACCTGGTGGGAGTTTTTGGTGTCAAGCGATAAGGACTTAACACGAAGGGGTTTGATAATCGCTATGGATCAGCTGATTAAAATTTTGGATGTTGTGTCAGGACTTCAACAGTGGGAGTGTTAAAGGCTTAGGCACAGTGGGAGTTTGAATGGATTCAACCGTGAAGAATTTTGGTGGACCCACCGTCAATTAATTTGATCAGTGAGGGATTTTGTGTTGGAGGACTGTGAATCATTAAGCACTCCACAATCACTCCGTAGGAGTTTCGTGAGGGAAAATTGACCCGATGAAGTCAGAAAGTCACTGTAGAAAGGTTTTAATCATCTTGGAAATGATTAAATAGCCACGGTGGGAGGTTCTTAATCATGATTAAGAATAAATTATTCTGATGATTGGTTTTCACCTTGAATAATTAATCGGTTTTGGGTTATCCTTAAAAATACCATGTGTAGTATTCTCCAGGAACTTTCCATTGGAATGAATTGAGGTATTCCACCCCCAGCTCTTTGGCGAATCTAAATCCAGTTATATTCGGCCACATTGTTGGGTTATCCTTAAGAATATTAGGAGTAATATTCTCTAGGAACTTCTCGTTATTGAAAATAAGGGAAGTAGTTTAACCTCGTATACCTGTCGGAGGAAAGGGAGAAGCAGTTTATACTCTTATATTCTTTGGAGTTAGGGAAAACAGTTTATACTCATGTACCCGATGGAGTATGGGGTCATTTTTATTTGGCTTGTTTTGCCGTTATGACACCGGAGTCAATTAATTCGGATCGAAAGTTGCGTTCCCAATGATTGCAGATGTCATTTGTTGGCCTTTCTCAGCTTCCTTTCTTTTAAGAAAGTGTTCAGCTTGTTCGCCACGAAATTTTAACTCCTTCCAAGTTGTGGACGGCTCAACCCCCAAAGCTTCCAAGACATCGATGGAGAGGTTATTGTGGCATGTTTGCAGGATGAACTCCTCTGTAATAGGATCTCCGCAATTCATTGCTTTGTTACGGAAACGTTTGACAAAATTGTCAACTGACTCTTCGTCTTTTTGCTTCTCATCCAAAAGGATTCCGATTGACACTTCGGTGTCATCATCGAAGAAATTGCTGAGATCTTGTCGTTGGCGAGGAGGTATTTCAAGATGGCTGGAGCTTCATCATCTTCGAAAGAATACTCATTTCGGAACCTCGGATCGAGAGTCGCGTTCAAAGGAATTGCGGATGTCATCGGTTGACCTCTCTCAACTTTCTTTCTTTTAAGAAAGTGTTCAACTTGTTCGTCACGTAGTTTTAACTCTTTCCAAGTGGTGAATGGTACGACCCCCAGGGCTTCCAGGACATCGATAGAGAGATTATTGTGGCATGTTTGCAGGATGAACTCCTCTGTAACAGGATCTCTACAACTCATTGTTTTGTTACGGAAGCGCTTGATAAAATTATTGATTGACTCTCTGTCTTTTGCTTTTCATCCAGAGGGGTTCCGATTGACACTTCAGTATCATCATTGAAGAAATTGCTGAGGAATAAACTTTCCATGTCATCCCAGCAATTGATGCTCCCTGGCTTGAGACGCCGAAGCATTGATTTTGTTTTCAAGCTCTTTCATTTTCCCGTCATCGTCTATGTCTTCATTCGAATGACGTTGCGGAGAATGAGTTAGACCACCCCCTGTAAGAGGTGCCATGGAACCACTCCCAATATCGTTATTGGGAGAATGTGTTAAACCACCCCCAGCGTTATTGCTATAAATAAATCAAGTGCTGAATAGGCGAGCTCTTCCCATCAAACGGTGTGAAGTTAATCAGATTGAATTTTAACGGGTACGATATTGAATCCCATTCTCTTGGATAGGGACACGGAATACCCGTCTTCTTTACTTCATGAGCGGACATCAAAGCATTGACTTTGTTTTTAGGGTCTTGCATTTTCTTGTCCTCATTTTCATCTCTTTTTAAGTGATGTTGAGTAGAAATAATTGAGCTACCCCCGGTGTTATTAAGAGGTGCAATTAAACCACCCCCAATATATTTATTGGAAGGATCCATTGAACCACCCCAGTGTTATTATTATTAGGATGTGTATCGGCCATAATAACTTCATCCACTTCTGGATCACTGTTATGTACAACATTCTGAGTGTGGCGGTTGGATTCAGCTCGCTGACTGGACTCAGTAGGTTGAGGCCGTTGAGCTAGCAATTCTCTCATTTGTTGGATAGCCAACTCCATCTCTGTCTTCATCTCAGCTCTAATTTCTTCACGTTGCTTGGCTAGAGCTTCTTGAAGCATTTGAGCAAACTGATCAGAAGTGATTGTGAACACTTCTTTGGTTTGTCCCGTGCTAGACACTGTATCATCAGAAGCGATTGCAGAACAAGTGTCCGAGAGTTCATCCTCCGAAGACATTCCTTCCTGTATTCTCTTGTAGTCTCTATGTCTGATAGCTCCTAACTGGAGTCGAGACATCCGTTGGGCAATTCTTGAATTGACTTTTCTTCCTGGGGAAAAGTCGGGATTTGATTCACTTGAATGCCTCTTAGATTTTCCTTTATCAGCCATGTTGATGGTGATTTTAGGGAATTCGTCATCTTGGACAGTTGATCTTCTCTTGTGGAAATATCTCGGCTTAGGCTTCGATATTTCTGTGAAAAGCCTCTGGAACACTGAGACTTTTTGCGGGATGGCTTCTCGTTTGGAGTAGTCACATTCCGACGGTACTGCTCTAATGAGTCGCATACAGAAACAATGAGAGCTTATTTCTCGGACAATCCTCTTTCGAGTTTTGTTCACAACCCCAGCTTGATAGTATGACTCATCAGTATGATTACTGGAGAATCCTATCGTCTGTTGGTATGACCTCCCAGGTATAACGATGTCTTTTGACGAACATGTCTTCTTCTGAGGATGTAAAACCTTGTTGGAATTCTCAGGACAACTTAATATTGTCTTTGAGCGATCCAATGTTATGTCAGGAGTCATATGTTTAGAACCACCCCGTTGTGGGCGCGGAGTCTTAACGGGCTCCGAATGCTGATTTTGCACAACTCCAGACTTTGGAATCCAAACTTTGCAGAGTTTTGGCGGTTCTTTGGCCACCGTTTCCTTGTTTCTTTCTCGTCTTTATTGTAACAGAGCACGGGCATGAGCAGCGTTTGCATGACGCTTTTGTATACGTTCTTTGAGGGTCGACCGAGCCCTATTGATGAGAGTCCATTCCTCCGTCGTGAGTTGTGCAGAAACGTGAGTAGTTTGTCATTGAGTTGAACAAACCACTTGTTGTTTCCTTGACTCTAAGTCCGCATAATAACGAACTCCGTCGGTTTGTTCCAAGGCCTTAACCATTTGACGAGCGAGGCGTTGGCGTTGCCTCTGACGAGCCCTTTTTCTCAGAGTTGGCAAACTTCGACCGAACGATTCCTTAATTAGGGCGGAATCATTGTGAGCAGAGCTTCCGGCTTTGGGGATTGCCGGGATAATGTTGCAAGGGGAGGCCTCAACAACGATTGGGTGAGAGTCTTCACTTTGGGCCTTCTTTAGCATGTAAGCCTTCTTCAATGATGAGATCCTCCTATACTTGTGAGACAATGAAGATCTTGAAGAGGGTGATGAAAGATATTCCTTAAACTTGGTTTGGTCGAACTCGTATTCGACCATGGATTCAACTGAAATCTTGATCGGCTGCGACACGATGGTCTCGGCAGTGAGACTGTTAGCTCCCACTGTGGTCACCAGTTTGTTTTCAGCGAAAATCGTTTTCGTTAAAACTTAGATGGTTTACAGAAAATTACAATGAAAATAAGCAAAAATACAACTCTCGAGAAAATAACACAGAAATTGTTTATCAACTCCTGCTTTTGTGGGACTTTGCCTGTGCCGGGAGTGCTTTAACTCGTGGACCGCCGAATCACAGATCGTGAAGGGGGCTTAATGATTCTTCCTTCGTTTATTGAAGTGAGAATTTGAAATGAAGATCTTATCAAAGTAAGACAATCGTTCTTCTTAAGATCAATTCAAAGCTCGAATCTCAAGGAATCACACCAAGAACTCAAGTCTGCTCTCTCTCTCTGCTCTGGATTGTTCTATCAAGTGCTCGATCAGATGCTCTCTAATCAGCCCCCCTGGATGCTCTCTAATCAGCCCCCTTTTGATGCTCTCTAATCAGCCCCCTTTTGTAACCCTTGTCCCACTACCTAAATATCATCATTTTATGATGTTAGTAGGTCTCCTTTCAGTTTCTAACCATCTCCCCACGTTTATGGTTGATCTCAAGTAGTTATAAAGCCAAAAAACCGTCAAAAAACGTGTTGTAACCAACTCTATGGCCGAGACAGTGAAGTCTGTCTCGCACTTCCGAGACAGTTTGTGTTGTCTCGGGTATTTTAGCTCTAACTCCCTCGTACGATCTCGGAATGAGATGATCCAAGATGCGTTAGAAATATGACGAAGAGATCTACAACTTTTGTCTTTTGACCTTCTTCATATTTGGTGCGAGACAGTCATGACTGTCTCGCATTCCGAGACAGT
>NC_033800.1:40009507-40034130 GCF_001876935.1 Asparagus officinalis
GTCGCCATCAACCTGCGACTCTCCGGGCTCCTGGCTCGTTACCTGAAAGGGGGAGGGACAACGAGCGTCAAAGCGTTAGCGAGCAACATCACAACCAACCCCAAGGGAAAGGACTCGTTGTATACAGAAAATACAGTTAATTACATAATAATTAAAAATCATTGATCCTAGCATGGGTTTTAGTATTTAGGAAATTACAACACGAGCATAGGTACGTCGAGCGAAATAATCCAAATAAGGAAACCCTCATGTATATACCTTGTATCTCAAATTTGTAAATCCTTAATTACCAAACCCGAAGTCTAATACATGAATAATAAACTAAAAGAAACAGCCCATCTCAATACTTAATTATTCTAAAACCCCGACACACCAAGTTTGGGGTGAACCCGTCGTCGTTTGACCCTTCATCCACTCGTATCTATTCATCCCATAATTATCACCAACCCTAATAAAACTTCATTATTATTATTTGCAAGTAATATTTTCAAATTTTTAGAGTTTTACATTCACCCCTCCGTAAAGAGAATGTCATCCATGAAATTCGGCAATTTGTTATGAATCACAAGGTATGTGTCATACACGCAATGTTTACACTTAACTTCAAGAATGTGAATACTCCCACTTAATCTCTAATTAAATAGAACTAGTACGTCGAGCAAAAAATCTAGACAATGAACTCCCCATGTACATACCATATGTTCCGAATGATTACGTGTTAAGTGTTAATATCCATATTCTAGCACGAAGTGTAAATGCAACTATATAGATAAAATAATTACCAACAATATTATAGCTAACAATATACCTGCTCGAACAGATTTGGATAGTCACAATGCTTCGCGCTCCCATGAAGCTTCCTCAGCTCCTTTCCTGTTCTACTGGACTTTGACTAATGAAATTATATTATTCTGGGGTTTCTTGTTCTCCCTGGCAAGAATGCGAACTGGAGTTTTGACTATAGTCAAATCCGCCTGAAGTTCTAATTCTGACATATCAAACACTCACTGTTGTTATTCGTCTCGTAAGTTCTTCTTGAGCAGAGAGATATGAAAGACATCATGCACACTCGACATCGATGTTGGAAGGTCTAGTCGGTACGAGGCAGCTCCAACACGACCTATAATGCTGAACGGACCGATATATCTCGAAGCAAGCTTTCCCCGTCTGCCAAACCGTTTGACACCTTTCATAAGTGATACTTTTAACAAGACATAGGCTCCAACCTGAAATTATAAGGGTTGTTGCCTCTGATCTGCATAACTCTTCTACTAACTCTGGGCTGCAAGAATACGCTCCTAAATTAGCGCTATTTTCTCTGAAGTCTGTCTAACAAGATCTGGCCCAAGCAATAAGCTATTCTTCGGTTATGCCTAACAAAGTGGAGATCTATAAGGCCTCGCATACAATGCATCATAATGAGTCATACCTACAGTCGATTAATAACTATTGTTGTAGGCAAACTCAATCAATGGTAAGTGATCTTCCCAACTACCTTGGAAATCGATCACACATACCCAAAGCATATCTTCTAACACTTGGTTGACTCTCTCTGTTCGACTATCTGTCTGTGGATGGAAAACACTGCTATAAGCTAGCTAGCTGCCGAAAAAATTCTGGAAGCTCTTCCAGAAATGTAACGTGAATATTGAGCCACGATCCGATACAATCGTCTCTGGAACTCCATGTATTCTCACAATCTCCCGAGTAAAAGCTCTTGCATAAGTCTCTACAGTATGAGTTGTCTTAACTGGCAAGAAGTGTGTCGACTTCGCCAGTCGATCTAGAATCACCCAGATGGAATTATTTCCTTCGTTAGACCTCGGCAATCCTACAATGAAATCCATCGATATATATGCCCACTTCCACTCAGGAATGGGTAAGGGTTGTAGGGTACCAGTGGGTCTTTGATGTTCTGCCTTCACCTGCTGATAGGTAAAGCATTTAGATACATATTCCGTAGCATCCCTACGCATGTCGTTCCACTAAAAATGCCTCTCCAAATCCTTGTACATCTTGCTTGTGCCTGGATGTATGGTGTACCTGGTACAGTGCACCTCATCAAATAGATCCTTCTTCAACTGTAGATTATCTGACACTACTAACCGGCCTTTCATTCAAAGATCTCCATCTGATCTAATGATCTAATCTGCCTTAGGACCTTTGGAGATCTCTCCCTTTTGGGTTTGAATCCAAGAGTCTTTCAACTAAGTGTTGATCACTCTATCAGTCCATGATGGCTGAATTGCTAAGGCTCCCAAAAATGCATTGCTTCCACAACCTCTAGTCTAAAATCAAACTGACAGAGGGTGAGAATATCTTAGTACAATGAGCATCTCAAAGTTGCAAGTTTATGGCGACGCTTCCTGCTCAAAGCATATGCTATGATATTCACCTTACCCGGATGATACTATAGTGCGAACTCATAGTCCTTAATGAACTAGACCCATCGCCTCTGCCTTTGGTTGAGTTCCTTCTGAGAAAAGAGATATTCCAGGCTCTGATGGTCTGTATATAACTCGAACTGAACTCCATACAAATAATGCATCCACACTTTTAGTACGAAGACCACCACTGTCAACTCTAAGTCGTGAGTGGGATAATTCTACTCATGAGGTCTCAACTTCCTTGAGATATAAGTGACCACTCTCTGAGTCTGCATCAAGATGCCTCCTAGTCCTGACAACGGTGCATCTGTGTAGACAACAAAAGTCTTGTCACTGCTCGGGATAATCAACACTAGCACAGTAGTCAACTTGGCCTTTAGGGTCTCAAAGGCATTCTAACACTCTAGGCCCTAAACAAACTGAACATCCTTCTTCGTAAGGTGTGTCAGTAGGGTAGCAATCTCAGAAAAATCCTGGATAAATTTTCTATAGTAACCGACAAGCTCCAAGAAGGTACGAATTTCTGTAACTGTCTTCGGCGGCTCCCAATCAAGAACTGCCTCAACCTTGGTTTGATCAACTGCAATACCCTCCTTGGAAATAATATGACCCAAGAATCTAACATCTGAAAGCCAAAACTCGTATTTGCTAAATTTAGCATACAATTGGTGCTCTCGCAAAGTCTGCAATATCAAACAAAGATGTTGCTCATGCTCTGCCTCTGATCTCAAATAAATGAGGATGTCATCGATGAAAACAATCATGAACTGGTCCAGATATGGATGGAAATCCGGTTCATCAAATCCATGAACACTACAAGCACGTTAGTCAGCCCAAATGGTATGATAATTAATTAAAAGGACCCATACCGATTCAAAAATACGGTTTTAGGAATATTCATCTCTCGAACGCGCAACTGATGATAACCAGATCGAAGATCAATCTTCAAGAAATACTATGCTCCATGTAAATGGTCGGATAAATCATCAATTCTCAGTAACAGATACCTATTCTGGATGGTGATCTTATTCAACTCACGGTAATCGATACACAAACGAAGGCTACTATCCTTCTTCTTCTTCACGAAAAGGACTAGTTCTCCCCACAAAGAATGACTCTGGTGAATAAATTCCTGAGCAATGAGCTCCTCTAACTGAGTTTGTAACTCCCTCATCTCAGCAGATGCTATAGGATAGGGTGCATGAGATATCGGTGTGGTACATGGTTGTAACTCTATGTAAAACTCAAGCTCTCTCACTAGAGGCAATCTAGATATGTCCTAAAAGACATCCTGGTACTCTGAGACTATTGTAGTCTCACACAAAACATCACCCTCATCACGCTATGACACCTCCTCGATGTATGCCAGAAATAACTCTACAAGCTGGTTCCCCTGTGAGATTGCTACAATTGACTCAGTCCCATCGAACGCTCGCAAACTGATTGTTTTGACAAAACAGTCGATACTGACATGATAGGAAGATAACCAATCTATACCAAGAATCACATCGAACTCAGACATGCGTAAGACAATCAAATCAATTATGAACTCAGACTCATCTAGGCTGACAACACATCTCCTACAGATACTCTCTAATAGGGACACCTCATCTAAAGGAGTAGAAACTGACAAAGGTACATCTAGGTAATGTGCAACTAGATGAAGTCTATCCACGAAAGCATAAGAGATAAAAGAATGCGAAGCTCCTAAATTAAAAAGAATACGGGCTGGGAAGGACTTCACAAGGAACGTACCTTCCACAAGGCCTCACTCGCACCATGATCACGTGGTACAACTGCATAAACTCAACCGGAAGATATGGCCTGATGTGCTGAAGGCTTTGAAGTGTATGTAACCATCTGTCACTGAGGTAACTCCTGAATAGCATGCACATGTACCTTAATCCTCAGAACTGATGGTGGTGCCTCAAGTCTCTGCTGCTAACCCTATCCTCGGCTCTGGTGCTTAACCCTTTGCCATGTTAACCTCCTACTGGTGCATTGTGACACTCCATGGCCCTATGACCAAACTTATGGTAGTGGAAACACAACACCCTAAAATATGCAGTACTCCGGTGTTCTTTGATCCTGCTGCAATCCCTTCTTATGTGGACCTTGCCGATGCTGCTGAGAACCCTTATTCTGCTATTGGGGTCCTCCAGGCCCTGAAAACGACCTCTTGCCCTTGCCCTCATCTCCGGACTATCCTACTTTAGAACTTCCCTCTCTGCTCTTTTGGAAAATGGCAGTTTTAGTTTCCTGTGAAATGGCGGCGGCGTGTACCTCTCGCACTGAGTGGAAACATCAAGGCACAAGATAGCGATGTAGGCTTGGGCGAAGTCCCATCAAAAACATCTGAGCCAGATGCTCTCTTGTATGCCACATGCCTGTAAATCTGAGTAGACCCATGAATTTTCTCTCATAATCCGCTACCGACATGTCTCACTGCTCCAATCGGGATAGCTCTAACTCTTTTCAGGCCTTTGTCGCGGAAGATACAAATTGCTCATCAAAGAAGTAGACAAAATCTTTCTAAGTAAGTGTCATCCACTGCTCTGGTGTAAATTAGAGTCGATACCATCCTCCGGCGTCGCCTTTAAGGATGAATGCTCCCAACCTCTATTTTTGGACTGTATCAACATCAAGCAAATCTAGGATGTTCCCCACATCATCTTTCCACTTATGAGCTGCAAGTGAATCCAATGTATCCTGAAATTCTGGTGCCCTCAGCTTCTGATACCTCTCAACTAGATGGAGTCAAGCCTCCTGCTCTATGGCTTTGTCAACAGCTGGTAATATAAGGACCATGAATTTTTAATATTAGTTAAAATAATTTTCTAGTATTTTAAAATATTTAATTATAATTTTTAAAAAAATATTTATATTTTTCTCGAATTTTTACAATTTTCTATGATTTAAAGTCTAAATTTTATATTTATTTAAATGATTTAAATATTTATAAATTTATTTAGTGCAGTAAATATTTTTGGAATTTATCTGTTGTGTTACCGATACTATTATATATCATTTTGAATAATAGGTGGTATTATTATTATTATTACGTATATTTTTGTATAATACGTTGTATTATTAATTACGTAAAATTTGTATAATTTATTGTATTATTTCTACTGTTACATATTATCTTTCGCATTAGTATAACTAGTATGTTTTATCGCGTAGATAATTATTCCATTATTATTTGATTTTAAATTTAAGTAATTATATTTTTTATTAATTATTCTTGTTTAATTATACAATTTCTTATATTATTTCTATTGTTATGTATTATCGGTTGTAATACTACAACTGGTACGTTTTACTGTATATATAATTATATCATAATTATTTGATTTTAAAAATAAGTAAATATATTTTATTTATTAATTATTCTTTTTTAATTGTACAATATGGGTATATTTTAACTATTTCGTATCAACTATTGTATTAGCACAACATGTATGTTTTTAATTATAGATAATTATCCCATAATTATTTTGATTTTTAAATATCAGTAGTTATTTCTTTTTAATTAATTTTGTTTTAAAATAATTAACCCTAACCCCTAATATACCCTATATATATGTTTACATATAAAGAAATGTTAGAGGCACACCATGAGGCACACCTCCGGTCACACTCCCCCACCTGCTATAGTGCAGGGGGCCCCACAGGAGATTTTTTTAAAAATCTCCTGTGGGGCCCCCTGCACTGTAGCAGGTGGGGGAGTGTGACCGGAGGTGTGCCTCATGGTGTGCCTCTAACACCCCTCATTAGCAAACTAGTGAGCCACGTTTTACATTTAAAATACCGAAATAGGAGAAACATGAAATAGAGGTGCCGCAGGAAGAAACAAGAGAAAAAACAGAGAAGTCTGTATATTATGTTTTGAAGCTGTCCTGTTTCTCAAGTTACGGGGCTTTTTTTTAAAGCTGTTGCTTTGATTTTATAATCCCAATTTTCTGACAAACATGGTTTTATAACCCCTCAAATACTCTGATTTGCAATAGGACTGTCCCTAATTCTAGAAGTAAATGACACTACAGCAAAAATTATACAAGAAATCATATGATAAGTTTCACAGGGCTAATTCACTCTTGGATATTCGAGACAGCCCCCACGAACCCCTGCAGCAGCCCCTCCGACAACCGCTCCCCTCTCCCCCTGTCGCCGGCTCTTTTCCACCGAACCTCGCTGCCGACGCCGACCAAGTTCGCCGCTACCCCATCGCCACAACGCCTCGTCGGAGCTCTTCCTGATGTCGTGCCCGTGCTCAGATCCGATCGGCGCTATCAACGTCGATTCGTTCGACAATACCCAATGCAAGATCTCACGTTCAATTAGTATCTCTTTTATATTGTTAATTATCTTAGTTAGATATTTATTGTGAGTAATATCATTATTGTGGTTAAATTGCATTTTTGAATATCTGTGTGAAATGAGGATGTATGATACTAGCATATATCTGAAAGTTGACAAGCATGAAATGACGAGCGCACGGGTGAAATTAGATTGATAATTCTGTTAATTGCATTTTAAGAGATTACGGGTATGAAATGACAAGTTAGGTGTTAAAATTAGATTTTACAAAATATTATTAAAAAGAATTAAATTAAAGGTAATTTATAAAATGGTTTTTCTATAGAGTGCTCATGGGCACTCTATAAGGGAGGAGAGAGATAGAGAGAAATGAATTATGCATAGAAATTAATGCAAATTAGGGGGGCCCATGAGCTATTCATTTCTCTCTATCTCTCTCCTCTCTTAAATAGTGCCCATGGACACTCTATAGAAAAACCGTAATAAGAATATTTGACCGCAATGCAGCTACTAACAATTAAAAAAGTAATACTGTCAGATTTTTTTTCTTGAGACAGTGGAACGCCATTACGAGTTGCCATAACTAAAGGCATTAACTCTCTTGATGATAAGATTTACCCAAATAAATCATGCGCCAAAGAGTCAAACGTGCTGCTTACTGCTAACAATTTTGACCAATCCCTGAGATTTACCTGCAATTGGTAATTCTTTATCGAGTGCTGCTACGGGAGCCCAAAATATGGGACCAATGGAGGGGATATGTGAGGTGTCTCCTTCCTATTGCATAATGAGTTTGCCATAATGAGTTGGTCATGCCAACTCATTATGCAATAGGGAGAAGACACCTTACTTGTCTCCCCTTGGTCTCATATTTTGGGTCCTTAAGTCATTTTCCTTCTTTATCTCATTTATTAACTGGATTTTGATGTTTCTCCACTAGAGGAAGGTTCCATTAATGGATCCCTGTTAAATTACTTGAATGAGAAACTACGGATCGAATGGACAATACATACATTAATGGATCCCTGTTATATTGCACTTCGAAACTTCCATTTGAACAAATTGCCTACATTTCATTTTAATTTTTCTTTTGGATTGAATGATTTTATAATGACTGTTTTAATGGGATTAAATTTTAAACTTGTAGAATGACCACAGCATCTATAGCTCATGAAAAATATATGTTATATCTTATTATTAAATATGTTAATTCAATCCAGAGTTGCAATTATATTTACATATATCTCTGCTATACCCCACATGGAAGTAATGATCTATGTAAATTTATTGGGTTAAGAAAGCATATTTGTTTATAATGGGGAAATTTCTTATACCCACAGATATGGAAATTTTCTTTTATTATAATCAAAATTTTGTTGTTCTTAATTAAAGACTAAGTAATGAATCTATGCATTTTAGGACCTCTACCCACTGGAAGGTTAAAAGTCATTACTTTAAATAAAGTTTAATTTCTGTAGCATTAATTTTGTTTTATTTTAATGCAGTTGTTCCTGTTTCTGTAGTTAATGAAGTCCTGATTCTAAGCGGCGATAATTTTTCAGATTAGAAGGACAAGGTCCTTCTAAAATTGGGCTGCTTAGATCTAGACTTGTCTCTTCATAAAGAATGTCCTCCTACTCTCATGGAGACTACAGAACCAAGTAAGATGGCTGAATTTGAAAAATGGGAGCGTGCAAATCGTTTCAGTATGATGCTTATGAAATCCCATATCACTAGAAGTATTCGGGGATCAATTCTTGAATTTGATAAGGTAAAGGATTTCATGAAAGCAATCGAGAAGCAATTTATTATTTGTGACAAGGCTATGGCTACAACCTTGATTCAGAAACTCACAAATGTGAAATATGATGCTCGTAAGGGTGTGCGCAATCAGATTATGCAATTAAGGGATATAGCTTCCCAACTTAAACCTCTAAAAATTAATATATCTGAATCATTTCTAGTGCATTTTATACTTTCTTCACTTCCAGTGGAGTATGGACCTTTCAAGATCTTTTACAATACACACAAAGAGAATTGGTTCGTAAATGAACTCCTAACCATGTGTGTTCAAGAAGAAGAAAGACTTAAACATGAGGTTATAGAAAGTGTTGATATAACAACTCATGATAAGAAAAATACAATTAAAGGCAAAAATGGATCAGATCTGTTAAAGGTTAAAGGAAAACAACCTATGAAGTTCAAGGGTAAGGGTCCAAAGTACTTCTTCTGAAAAAAGAGAGGACATGCTAAGAAAGATTGCCTGAAATACAAGAAATGGCTCGCGAAGAAAGGTAATATCATATCATATATTTGTTTCGAATCTAATTTTATTCATGTTCCTAATAATATTTGGTGGATTGATTATGGTTCGTCAATTCATATTGCCAATACTATGCAGGAGTTTCTAACCCAATGGACGCTGACGGCAAGTGAGTCTGGCATCTATTCAGAAAATGGAATGCGGTCACTTGTAAAGGCCGTGAGAACGTATCGACTTATTTTAAAATATGATTATGTGCTTGATTTAAAAAATGTGTTCTATGTACCTTAATTTTCAAGAAATTTGATTTCTGTATCAAAAACTAAGTATTTGTGGTTATGAAATTAATTTCAATGTTAATGGATTTCTTTTATATAAAGATGAAGTTTGTATTGGTTCTAGAATATTATCTGAAAATATTTACAAGCTTGATTTAGACCAAACTTTGAAAATAATTTGCTTTCTTTAAATGTCGATAATGTTGGCAATAAAAGAAGTATCGTTCAGGAAAACTCCTCTATATTATGGCATAAGATATTAGGTCATATTTCAATTAATAGAATTAAAATGTTAGTAAATGAAGGGATTCTTCCTAATCTAAACTTTACTAACTTTAGTACATGTGGATTGCATAAAGGGAAATCAAACTAACATTACTAAAAAGGGTTCTAAAAGGAGTACAGAATGTCTAGAAATTATTCATACAGACATATATGAGAACCATCTCCAATTCCTTGTCTAAATGGTCAAAAAATACTTCATCTCATTTATCGATAACCATTCTAGGTATATGTATTTATACCTCCTAAATGAAAAGCCTGAAGCATTATATGCTTTTAAGACTTATGAGGTCAACGTAGAAAATCAATTAGACAAGAAAATAAAGATTGTTATTTCAGATAGGGGTGGAGAGTACTATGGGAGATACACCGAAAAAGGACAAATGTCAGGTCTGTTTGCCCAATTCCTTAAAAGTGAAGGTATTATAGAACAATACACGATGTCGGGTACACCACAACAAAATGGTGTGGCCGAAAGAAGGAATATAACACTAATGGATATGGTTAGAAGCATGATTAGTAATGTTGATCTACCATCATCCTTTTGGAGTGAAGCACTAAAGATTGATGTGTATATACTTAATCGTGTTCCATCAAAAGAAGTTCCAAAAACTCCTTTTGAGATTTGGAAAGGATGGAAACTTAGTCTGAATCATATGCACGTATGGGGTTGTTGAATTGAAGTGAGAATATATATTCCTCACATTAAGAAACTTGATTCGAGAACCGAAAGTGGCTTCTTTATTGGGTAAGCTTTAAATTCAAAAGGATATAGATTCTATTGTCCATTGCACACACCAAAGATTGTAGAAGCTAGGAATGCTAAATTTCTTGAGGATTCAACTTGTTGGCCTTCTTGTTTTGATGATGTTTAACAAATAATTTACTTCTAATGTTGTTTGTCTAGTGTTTGTATAATTCTATTTATTGTAGACAAACAACATGTTGGAGGATGGATGGAATCGAGCATTCACGATCATATCAAATGGAGGTTGGTGGAATTATGGAGTGAAGCCTATGCAACTCAAATTAAAGATCTAAGTTCTAGCTTCATCCGCAAGTGTACCAAGTTGAGCTACATCGAAGATCTATCAAGCTTGGGTATGTTTAGTTTAGGTTTTATATTATGTGTGTTAGTACTTTAAGCTCAACCATATATACACACACATATTTGGTTTTTATATATATAGTTATATATATACACAAGTTTTGGTTTATGGACTTACAATTATTGTATACATATTTCATTAAGTCTATAGATTCATTTCATAGGGTTTCAAAACATTGTTTATGTCAAAACATCAAATTTCATGTATATCACATTTTCATGTTTTAGACACACTTGCAAAACACATGAGTTTTCACAAATGGGAAATTTAATTTAAGAAATTTTTTTTCTAACATATTTGATTTCATGTTTATAAATGTTTCCCAAAGTTTTATAAATTTTTGAATTAATTTGTTATGATTATTTGAATTTACAAAATCAAGTTTTTAATAAGCTCATGTTCGTGCACATGTTCGTGCATGTTTTTGCAAAACAGATATGTTTTCACAATTAGGAAATGTGATTTGAAAATTTTCTTTGTTTACATGTTTATATTCATATATACAAACATTTTCCCAAGTTTTACTAATTTTGGAGTTGTTTTGTTATTTTCAATTGAATTTACAAAACCGAGTTTTCTGTAGTTTTTTTTCCAGAAACTATATATCTATGTTAAAATATTTATTTCTCTCAATTGAGAAGTGATATTTCAAAAATTCTTTCTATAACATGTTTATCTACATGTCTAAAACCTTACCTCAAAAATTAATAATTTTTGGAGTTGATTTACTATTTTTAATTGATTTTACAAAGTCAAATACACAAAATTCCAGAATCTGTCAAAATCAGAAACTGTTCGTGAACAGTGCAGTCGACCGTTACAGTCGATCATGCTACAGTGCAGTCGACCATCACGGTTGACTGTATGCAGTTCAGAGAGCAGTTTTGTAGTTTTATTTCTTTCGGTCGACCGTCGAAGTTACCGTTAACGGTAACTTGCTGAATTTTATCTTTTAGTGGTTTTTTGGGGTTTTGGGGGTTATTTTCTTCTACCCTATATATACCCCATTGTATTTATCATTTCATACACTATAAGAGATGTTTTAAACAAGTTTTTACAAGGGTATAAGTTTGTTTAAGTATTTGTTTACAAAATTAGGTTTGTGAAGATTGTTTCACAAGAAGAGGAGATCAACTTAGGTTTGAGCTTTCAATTTCACATCTCCATCTCTCTTGTTCTAGAGAAGTTTTTCTAAACTCAATTCTAGTCAATTTCACATCTCCATCTCTCTTGTTCTAGAGAAGTTTTTCTAAACTCAATTCTAGCTTTGTATTTATATTTGTCATTGATTATTATCTTCATTTCTAGCTTTGTATTTATATTTGTCATTGATTATTATCTTCATTAAGCTAGATTTATATTGAGTTTACATATGATTTTGTTGTTCTCATTGTTTGCACACACAACCATTGAGCTTTAGTAATTTACACATATTGTATATTTGGGTTGTGGGGAGTGTATCATTGAGAGTGAGCTACATTGAGTTCTTATCTATTGTAGAGAACAAATCATTTATTATATTGTGAGATTGTAAAGTTTTCGGTTAGTTATAAAACCGAGTGTGTAGTGAAGATCTCCTCGAGGTGAGGAGCGGAGACGTAGGTCGTGGGGACCGAACTCCATGAATGAAATTATGAGGTGTAAATGTTATTCGGGTGAGCGTAGAAAACCTGGTTGTGATAGTTGATTTCTTCCCGGGAGTGGGGAGCGGAGACGTAGGATGGAAGGTCCGAACTCCGTGATCATTTGCTTGTGTGGGGAGCGGAGACGTAGGATGGAAGGTCCGAACTCCGTGATCATTTGCTTGTGTTTGAGTTTGCTTTGACGTTTCATTTGTGCTTAGTGTTGTCCGAACTCCGTGATCATTTGCTTGTGTTTGAGTTTGCTTTGACGTTTCATTTGTGCTTAGTGTTCATCACATTCTTGTCGTCGTTGTTAATTTTCCTATCACATTTATAGATTATTTATTTCACCATTGTGTTAGTTTATATATCATTGCATATATTTCATAGTACATCTCGTTGCTAGGATTTATTCATTTGTTCATATTACTTATTCTTGCTTATAACATATTGTACATCTATCTTTCAAGAAGAATAGTTTGAATTAGTTTTAATTAGCATAAAATCGGATTAGATTAGCATAAGACCCTAATCACCCCCCCTTTAGGATTTAACAATTGGTATCAGAGCTTGGTGTTCTTTGATTTAAGGACTAATTGCCTTGAGTTAAAGATCCAAGTTATCTTTTTGTGCTAATCCGATTTTTTATTTTTGCATTGCTTGCATATATATACATTATGGATATGCACGGTGCACCTTGTTTAGGTTATGCCATCAATATTGCTCCTAGATTAGAGATATGCACGGTGCACCTTGTTTAGGTTATGCCATCAATATTGCTCCTAGATTAGATAATTTTCCCTATGCCCAATGGTGTGTTAGTAGGTTATGCCATCAATATTGCTCCTAGATTAGATAATTTTCCCTATGCCCAATGGTGTGTTAGATTTATTTTTTGTTTAATCTAAACACTTTGATTTATAGAAAATTATAGATGATGCTTACATTGTGCTCACTTCGGAGAAATCCCAGTGGAATAAAAATAATCATCGAATGTTTACAATGAATAATATTTTGTTAGAATATTTGCTAAATACTTTTAATTCATCTGTCTAACAAGTTTGTTCATTTTGATAGTGTTTACACCTTATGAAAATTTATTGAAGCACATTAAGGGGACTTGGAGGCGATCCTTGGAGGATCCAGCTTCAAGTTCATATGGAGCATCATGCACACGACCACTAGGCGATAGTCCTAGTGAGGTTTGCGAGTTCGGATCCATTAATGATTTATCTAGTGATGAACTTGCATGTGCTAGTGAAAAATTATTGCATGCCTATAACATATTACATAAAGATTTTATTGATTTACAAAGCAAACATGAAGGTTTAAAATCCGATCATGAGAAGCTAGCTTCCAAATTTGATATCATTTCTCAAGAGAATGATGCTCTTAAAGAAAATAATGATATGCTAAATTTGGAAAATAATGATTTGAAATTGAATATTGCTAACTTGACTCATGACAAAAATAATATCATGTTAGAAGTAAAGAACATAAAAATATTGCTAACTTGACTCATGACAAAAATAATATCATGTTAGAAGTAAAGAACATAAAAAATGATACTACTTCTTTTATAAATGATTATTTATGTTCTACTTCTAATGTTAATGCTAATATGCCTAATGATTATTTATGTTCTGCTTCTTTAGATTCATCTCTAACTACATGCATTAACAATCACAAGAAGCTTATGGATATGTGTATGAAGTCTAAGTCAAAATCATCTACTCATTATGCACACATATATAGCAAAGTTTACAAGTGTTCTATTTGCGGCCGTAAAGGCCATTTAGCTAAGTTTTGCTATAATGCACACAAACATAAGAATTCTAATGCTCCTTGTGCATCTCATGTAGCTTCTTCATCTTGTACACTTACACATTCACATGCTCATTCTCATAAATTTCATCATAAGCATGCTAGTAGCTTCTTCATCTTGTACACTTACACATTCACATGCTCATTCTCATAAATTTCATCATAAGCATGCTAGTGTGTTCAAGTAAGATCATTGTGGTCGTTTTGGTCATTTGGCCAAATATTGTTTTGATTTGAAAAGAAAATCGCATTTGTCAAATGTTTCTAGTAGACCATATGTGTTTAAATGTGATATTTATGGTAGGTTTGGACATCTTGCTAAATTTTGTTATGATTTGCAAAATGCTCCAAATTTGCAATTTGCTCCAAAAAGACCACCTTTGTTTAATGATGTTTCTCATTTGCAAAATATTTCTAAAAGACAATCTTTATTTGCAAATGATTCTCGTGCATGAGCTAATGGTCCATAAAAACAATGGATCTCTTCCATTGCACAAATTATAATCGGAAGGGTCATTTGAGTTAATATTGCTTTGACCGTGTTAGTGCATCACATGTGCTCAAACGGGTTCATAACCCTAGGACTTTGAGCTTAAAAGATAGGGGTCATATTCCTAAATCTTTTGGTACCACAAATACTTAGGTACCAAAACAAATTTAATTTTTAAACCAAGAATTTTAATGTTTTAAATTTTCTTTTTCTTGGTGTTTAAAAAAAACGTGTTCTAAATTTTTTTTTTATATGAAAACAATTTTTTTGATCAAATATTTTATTTTCATGATTATTAGTTTCGATTTTGATGAGAGATTTGTGTTTATATAACCCTCCGGGTTTATTGCGTGTTTATTCCCAAATCATATTTACCGGATGCTAGAATGATTATATGGGTTGGAACAAGCTTAAGAGCTTGATATATTGTTGCCTCTATTGAAATTCCTTTGTCAAAGATTTTGTTTTGAATTGTTACTTTGAATTCATTATATTTCCCTTATATGATGATATTTATATGCTTGTGCTCATGGATTATCTATTCGTGCCTTATAATGTATTCTATGAGTGGTTTGATCAGGTTATACAAAGAATTTTTTTATCAAACATTGTTTTTGGACTCAAATCTTGATTTATGATTTCATTTGAGCGATTTGTTTTCATTTGAAAACTTTTTTCATGATTCTCATGTTTTCCTCATTCCTTTGTTTTCATAAATTTATTCATACATGGTTTTTATGTTTGAGTAATGAGACACTATCTTCATAATTATATATTTATATGTGTTCTTATTATCCTCTTGTATGTAAGTGATATTTAGCATATTTTTTTATGCTTGCTCACATATTTACCATGATCTTTTATTGCATATATTCTATATGGCATTTTGATAGGGGAGCAATCCCTATATTTTTATACTCACTCATGCATATTGATAGGGGAGCTTTCGCTCTCTTCCTTCTTTTGTTTCCCCTTTTTGATATTGTCAAAGGGGGAGAAATATTATGAGTATATTCTTTTTAATTATATGCATGATAATTACAATATTGTATATTCATTTCCTTTCATGCATATATTCTTTTTGTAAATTATTTGTCATCATCAAAAAGGGGAAGATTGTTGGCCTTCTTGTTTTGATAATATTTAACAAACAATTTACTTCTAATATTATTTGTTTAGTGTTTGTATAATTCTATTTATTGTAGACAAATAACATGTTGGAGGATAGATGGAATCGAGCATTCACGATCATATCAAATGGAGGTTGGCGGAATTGTGGAGTGAAGCCTATGCAATTCAAATTGAAGATCCAAGTTCTACCTTTATCTGCAAGTGTACCAAGTTAAGCTACATCGAAGATCTATCAAGCTTGGGTATATTTAGTTTAGGTTTTATATTATGTGTGTTAGTACTTTAAGCTCAATCAAATATATACACATGTCAAAACATCAAATTTCATGTATATCACATTTTTATGTTTTGGACACACTTGCAAAATACATGAGTGTTCACAAATAAAAAATTTTATTTAAGAAATTCTTTTTCTAACATATTCAATTTCATGTTTATAAATGTTTTCCAAAGTTTTATAAATTTTGTAATTAATTTTTTATGATTATTTGAATTTACAAAATCAAATTTTTAATAAGTTCATGTTCGTGCACATGTTCGTGCATGTTTTTGCAAAACAGATACGTTTTCACAATCGGGAAATGTGATTTGAAAATTTTCTTCATTTATATGTTTATCTTCATATATACAAACACTTCCCCAAGTTTACTAATCTTGGAGTTGTTTTGTTATTTTTAATTGAATTTACAAAACCGATTTTTCTGCAGCTTTTTTCCAGAAACTATATATCTGTGTTCAAACATTTATTTCTCTCAACTGAGAAGTGATATTTTAGAAATTCTTTCTCTAACATGTTTATCTACATGTCTAGAACCTTCTCTCAAAATTTAATGATTTTTGGTGTTGATTTACTATTTTTAATTGATTTTACAAAGTCGGATACACAAAATTCCAAAATCTATCAAAATTAGAAACTGTCCGTGAACAGTGTGGTCGACCGCTACTGTCGACCATGCTACAGTGCGATCGACCACCACGGTCGACCGTATGCAGTCCAGAGAAAAATTTTGTAGTTTTATTTCTCGCGATCGACCGTCACGGTCGACCGCTGAAGTTACCGTTGCACAGTAACAATAACTTGCTGAATTTTATCTTTTAGTGGTTTTTTGGGGTTTTAAGGGTTATTTTCTTCTACCCTATATATACCCTCATTGCATTTATCATTTCATACACCATAAGAGATGTTTTAAACAAGTTTTTATAAGGGTTTAAGTTTGTTTAAGTGTTTGTTTACAAAAGTAGGTTTGTGAAGATTGTTTCACAAGAATAGGAGATCAACTTGGGTTTGAGCTTTCAATTTCACATCTCCATCTCTCTTGTTCTAGAGAAGTTTTTCTAAACTCAATTCTAGCTTTGCATTTATATTTGTTATTGATTATTATCTTCATTAAGCTAGATTTATATTGAGTTTACATTTGATTTTGTTGTTTCTCATTGTTTCCACACACAACCATTGAGCTTTAGTATTTTACACATATTGTATATTTGGATTATGGGGAGTGTATCATTGAGAGTGAGATACATTGAGTTCTCATCTATTATAGAGAACAAATCATATATTATATTGTGAGATTTTAAAGTTTTCGGTTAACTAGAAAACCGAGTGTGTAGTGGAGATCTCCTCGAGGTGAGGAGCGGAGACGTAGGTCGTAGGGACCGAACTCCGTGAATAAAATTATGAGGTGTAAATGTTATTCAGGTGAGCGTAGAAAACCCGGTTGTGATAGATGATTTCTCCCCGTGAGTGGGGAGCGGAGACGTAGGACGGAAGGTCCGAACTCCGTGATCATTTACTTGTGTTTGAGTTTGCTTTGGCGTTTCATTTGTGCTTAGTGTTTATCACATTCTTGTCGTCGTTGTCAATTACCCTATCACATTTGTAAACTGTTTATTTCACCCTTGTGTTAGTTTATATATCCTTGCATATATTTCATAGTACATCTCATTGCTAGGATATATTCATTTGTTCATATTGCTTATTCTTGCTTATAACATATTGTACATCTATCTTGCAAGAAGAATAGTTTGAATTAGTTTTAATTAGCATAAAATCAGATTAGATTAGCATAAGACCCTAATCACCCCCCTAGGGTTTAACACAACTTTTGATGAGTTTCCTCGTAAAATGAGAAATGAGGAAATAAAGAATCCTAGTTCATCATCTACAGTTAAAGAATTATTTGTTCAAAGGAGAATTATGCCTATTATAGAAGACACACCATATCAAGTTAATGAACAATTAATTCAAAATGAAATAGATGATGAACTTCCTCGTGTTGATGAAATTCATGAGGTACCGGTTATCCAAAATCAAGAAAATTTGGATAATCAAGTTGAACTAAGAAGATCCTCTAGAATAGAAAACCAACAAACCTAGTGACTACGTCGTACGTATGTCTTCAAGAGTCTAATACTGATGTAGGACCTAAAATGATCCTACTTCGTTTTCACAATCCATTAATGGAGAAAATTCTAATTTATGGCTTGATGCCATGAAAGAAGAATTAGAGTCTATGGAAAAGAATAAAGTATGAGATCTCGTTGAATTACCGAAAGGAGTCTCAGTTGTTGGTGAAAGTACCCTAATGCCACTAGGAAGGAATCCTAGAGGGGGTAAATAGGGTTTATGCTAATCTAATCTGATTTATGCAATATTAAAACTAATTAACAAATATATCCTAGCAAAAAGATATGAACAATATATGTGCAAGGATATAGAAGTTAACACAAGGGTAAACAATCTAAACCAAATAGTGAGCAATATAAATAACAAGAAATATACAAAGGCGATAGAAGATATGAACATAAAAATAAGTGTGTCAATGCAATCACAAACAAACGATATGTTCACGGAGTTCGGTCCCCACGACCTACGTCTCCGCTCCTCACCTCGAGGAGATCTCCACTATCACACTGGGTTTTCTACGCTTACCCGAAAAACGTTTACACCTCACAATATCGGTTTTTAACGCTCACCGATCAATGTTCATAATCACTCACAATATAACTACACTAACTACCACCTCAAGTGTTGGTCTCTAGCACATATCTCCCTCAAGTTTTAGAAATTATTATCTTTTTCTAGGCATTACGACCTACCCCACTCCTCTTTAAACGACATCGTCTCACACCACACACTCCTCTTGGTGTACTAGTGTAATATAAAGTGAATCCTTATAATTAAAGCTCACAAGTCAAATGATTATTCTCTAAAAAAGATGAGAACTCAATTAAGTACAACTCAAAGTTACAATCTCTCACAACCCCAATTATACTATGTATGAAAATACTAGAAGCTCAAGTGGGTGTGTGTAACAATGAGATTTAATAAAACAAACTAAACTCAATTAAATCTAGCTTATGGAAATTATGAACAAAACAATAAATAGCTAGAAATAGAGTTTAGAAAAACTTCTCTATGATAACAAGAGAGAGGGAGAAGAGTTGAATGCTCAAACACCAATGGATGATCTCTTCAAGCTCTTGTAAAAAAATTTTCACAAACCAAACTTTTAAACACACTTAACGAAAAGTTAAACCCTTAAACAAACTTGTAAAACTTTTTTAAAACTTTTCTCTTCTTTGTTATGAACTGAGGATATGTGGGGGTATTTATAGAAAACCCCAAAGCCAAGAGAAAACCAACAAAACCAGCAAAAAAACAAAAACAAAAAAGCTAGAAAAAACTAGTCGTTGGGCCATCAGTCGACTGATCAGTCAACTGATAAACTGACCGTTAGAGTCAGCATCTAGCTCGTCGGTCGACTAATGACTTGATTGGTCGACTGATGACATCATCAGTCAACTGGTCAGTCTACTAAAATAAAACAGAAACTTTTTAACATTCCAGGCGATTTCTTCAGTCGACTCATCAGTTGACTGATGTCATCAGTCGACTGATGTCATCAGTCGACTGATAAAATGTTTATCAGTCTGTTTTGAAACCGAAATCTGATTTTCAAACTGCCTTTAAAAATAACAAATAAAATCAAAAAAATATAAAACTTTGGAAAAAATTTATAGACATGATAATAAACATGCTACAAAAAACTAGTTTTCAAAAAAGCACCTCCCAAATGAGAAATCTCTTTATTTTACAGAATAGTCCAAAATATAAAAATGAAACATACTTGTTTTGACATTTTGTCTACACCATGTTTTGAAATTTCATAAACTAATTTCATAGACTTAATAAAAAAAATGTATGTTATGATTGTTAAGTCTATAAACAAATAAACAATATTTTTCACAAAATAATTTTTGTATAAACTTGAAAACTATAACATCAAATATATATATATATATACTATATATATATAGGGTAATATATCATATAGTATATATATATATATTAGTATATATATATATATCATATATATATATATATATAAACCAAAACATGTATGTATGTGTATATGATATTGAGCTTAAAGTATCTAACACACATAATATAAAACCTAAAACTAAATTACCCAAGCTTGTGATCTTCAACGAAGCTCTATCTTGGTACAATTTGCGGATGAAGCTTGAACTTAGATCTTCAACTTGAATTACAAGGCTTCACACCACAATTTCCGCCAACCTCCATTTGATATGATCGTTATAGCGTAATTTCATTCATCCTCCAACATATTGTTTTTCTAGAATAAATACAAAACACAAACACTAGACAAACAATATTAGTTGTAAATTGTTTATTAATCATCATCAAAACAAAAGGACCCAACAATCTCCCCCTTTTTTATGATGACAAACAATTTACAAAAAGAGATATATGCATGGAAGGAAATTAATATGTAAATTAGAATTATCTTGCATATAACCAAAACAATATATACTCATAATATTTCTCCCCCTTTGACAATATCAAAAATCGGTGACAACGAGATATACTCATAATATTTCATCCATCCTCCATTTAATTTTTTTTTCTTTTTTCTTGCTTTATTGTGAGGAAATTTCTTTATACTCTTCTGAAAAGGCACCTTATATTCCTTTAGTTGTTCATACATTCTTCATTTCCTTAGAAACAAATAATCTGTGATAATTTAGAATTTCTTTTTCCTCCTTGTATTTTTAAAATGGCTCTAATTTCTTCCAGTTGCCATCTCATTATTGAATTCCTATTGATGATCCTGATCAGGTGCTGCATACTCTGCTCAGGACAGTATTTGAATGCCTCTTTTGTTTTTGGGGATTCATTGGTTGATTCTGGGAATAACAACTACATTGTATCTCTCTCTAAGGCAAATTACTTACCAAATGGAATTGATTTTTTACCAACTAGGCATCCTACTGGTCTATACACTAATGGAAGAACAATCGCTGATATATTAGGCATGTGCATTGTCACAATAACATATTTTTCTTTTGTGGAAGATAAAAGATGTTCATGATCTGATTACTTTAGCTTGTTTTTTCAGGTCAAGAATTGTGTTTACCCAGGTTTACACTACCTTATCTGGCTCCAAGTACTGCAGGATCTACAGTATTGAATGGCGTCAATTATGCATCTGAAGGAGGAGGGATCCTCAATGAGACAGGCCAATTGTTTGTAAGTACTAGATTTCGTTACTCTCTTCGATTTTCCATTTTTTTTCATTTTTATGCAGAATTAAATTGATTTTTCTAGGCGTTTCTTGTACCTGACATTACTTGTTTTTTCTTGACAGATTTTTTATGTTTCTGTAAAATCTTAGTGCCATCTTTCCTAACAACATAAGCATCATCGTGAATCATCATAAGAATATGATACATAAATGTGTATGTTATGTTGCAGGGTGGACGCATCAACTTAGATGCACAGTTAGATAACTATGCTAACACAAGGCAAGAGATCATCTCAAGCCTAGGGTTGGCTTCAGCTTTGACACTGCTTCACAAATCCCTTTTCTCTGTTATTATTGGTTCAAACGATTTCATCAACAACTACCTCGCTCCATTGGTCTCGATACCTCAGAGAGCAACAACGCCTCCAGAAACATTTATCAAAGATCTTATATCAAAATATAGACTTTAGTTAACAGTAATTCTTCACTCTTACTTATCATTCCTTTTTTATACCAAATTGTATCTAACTTGTAACTGTATATTTGGTGATGTTGTTGAGATTATATAACCTGGATGCTAGAAAGATTGTCGTCTCAAATGTGGGTCCTATTGGTTGTGTTCCTTATCTAAGAGAAATCAATCCATCGGTGGGAGCCAATTGTGTGTCATTCCCAAATCAATTGGCTCAACGATTCAATGAGAGATTGGAGGACCTTGTTAAGGAGTTGAGCTCAAACCTTGAAGGATCTCTCTTCGTATATGCAAATGTTTACCCTATAGTTTTGGACATTGTTCAAAATTATACCAGCTATGGTAAGTTGTACTCGTCCTGTATATTGATTCTCTATAAGTTGTTCAGAGTTTTTAACGGGTTTGGTTTTTGCAGGATTTGAGGTCTCGGATTCCGCATGTTGCTTTGTTTCGGGGAGATTTGGAGGTCTATTACCATGTGGACCGACTTCAAGGGTTTGCCCTGATCGATCCAAGTATGTGTTTTGGGATCCTTATCATCCTTCGGATGCTGCAAATGTGACTATTGCCAAGAGATTATATGATGGTGGGCAGGATGATATCTTCCCAATGAATGTTCGGCAACTTGTTCAAGCTTAAGAGTTTGGATTCAGAATTATTGGTGGTTTTAGGATGATTGATTGATGATAATCCATGAACAGAATTGGTCTTCATATCTGTATGTGTTTGTGTACTTTTAGCTAAATCTGAACGATGTACAATGTGTAGCAAGTTAACATTCATCCACAGTGCATCTCTGCAGTTGCAAATTATGTGCTAAAGTCTACTTGAAATGAAATCCTTAATAATAGAGTATTACTTCATGCTTATTGCCAAGGGGCCCATTTAAAAGTCTAGGTCCTTTTGTCGTTCAACTCTATTTGTAATTATTTTTCCACATCTCTGAAGAATTGTACTAGCTTTGCTTCGCAAGAGAAGAGGAAGATTAAACCTACTTTAAAGAAGAGAAATTATATAATGTGAAATTTTAATTAGTTTTGCTGTTTCACACATAGATTTGTTTGTCGAATCTATATTACGGCATTCAGGTTTCAGCAACCCATATGGTTCTGATATGAACATCTATAGTACGCTCGTGTGATCTAATTTGAATATATTTTTCCAATCACAAGAAAGATATTGAGTGGCACTATAGGCACAACCCCAACACACGGGGTCTACTTTAGATTTTTTTAAAAAAATCTAAAGTGGACCCTGTGCACTGTAGCTGAGAGAGGGGGTGTGACCCAAGGTGTGGTTGGGGGTGTGCCCGTAGTGTTTTCCAAAGATATTATACCAAGATGAGCTGTAGATGCTACTTAAATACGTTATTTGGATATTAGACCCTTGCATCTTTAGTGATTCCATGTTAGTCCTTTTTAGATCTTTAAAATTGATCGTAAGTCCCCCAAATCTAACAAAAATATCCCTCAGCTAATGATTTGGATTTGGCAAAACATGGAATGAGGGGTGTTATGGTTATCGAGGAGGGACCAAGTTGGAAGACCTCTTAAGATGTGAGGGATTATGAGCAATTTCAAAGATTTGAGAGACTTCAAGAATTTGAGGGACTCATACCAAATATCCTTTTTAATTTTTAAATGGGTAAATTACACTTCAATATACTATTGTTTATCCAATATTGCAAATAAATACCCTCAGTTGTGAATGAACTCACTTAGATACTCTCAAAGTTTCCAATAGTTTCGCGTCAATACCCTTGGTTATGCAAACGTGATTAGCTCTCACAAAAATGACCATTTTAACCCTTTTATTTTGTGAAATCTAGCGCTAAACCTATTAAAATTCTATTTTAAACATATCCGAATTCTATGTTAAAGTTGGATTTTGATAGGTTCAACGATAAATTTAACAAATATTAAGTATTAAATAATCTAAAATTAATATGTAAATGCTGCATGAGAATTTTCAGAAGGGAATTCTCACGTTCGCAGCATAATAGATGGCACTAGCGCGTCACTTTTAGAATCTTTAAAAAAATTTTAAGTGAAATTATTTAAACTCCCTGACCCAGCCCATGATCACCGACCTCGCCCGCGCCTTCAAAACCCTAGACGCCGACGATACGGTCACCGTCATCGTCATCACCGGAGAAGGCCGCGCCTTCTGCTCCGGCGTCGACTTGACCGCGGCGGAGGAGGTGTTCAAGGGCGACGTCAAGAACCCTGACACCAACCCTGTGATTCAGATGGAGAGATGCAGGAAGCCCATCATCGGCGCCATCTCGGGGTTCGCCGTGACCGCCGGCTTCGAGATCGCGCTCGCCTGTGATATCTTGGTCGCTGGCAAGGGCGCCAAGTTTATTGATAGCCATTCGAGGTAAGCGGTAACTTTGCCCCTTTGTGAATTGGAGTTTACAAGTCTTTTGACTGCTGCTTAACTTCAAAATCCCCAGTATTTAGTCGTAAACATGGATAAACTTACCATAATTTGTGAAATATGGGCATTTTGAATAAGTGGAAGTGGAGATGAGAAGGGAGCACATTATTCATATTTCGAGTAGAAAACAAAGAGAATGAGAACGAAATATATGACGGATTAGGCATTTTGATAAGTGGAGGTTTCTGTTTCTTAACATATGTGCATATCTTGCTCGTTTGAGCAACACATTCGTCGCCGTGAGCCACATTTCTACTTTTATTGTGTTTCATATGCTAAATTGACCCATGTGGAATAGTCAAGCAATTAGGTAAGAATATAGATCAGTATTAACCAAGGGATCAGATACTTTAATACTAATAAGAAACTAATAAAAGTCAGATACTTGAACTTCGGTATTTAACAATGATAACGGTTACAATAAAACAAATAACTATAACTCTTCTCTTCCCACACC
>NC_033800.1:40034140-40098584 GCF_001876935.1 Asparagus officinalis
TCCTCAAAGTTTAAAGTGGCGATGGATATCTATCGATGTGCTCTTTTTTCGTAGATGACGTTCTCTCTTCTTAGGGGGTGTTTGGTTCAATTTCTAGAAATTATAGGAAATGTTTTCCACCTAAAATATGATTTCCTTGTATTTCTTAAAAAAATTATAGGAAAAGTTTTGAGAAATCAAAAGTATCAATTTTCTTGTTTTTTGTACTTTGCTTGTTTGGTTCAAAACAAGAAAATAGCTCATAACTTATAGAAAATAACAAGATTTGATAGGTTTTTAATTAAATATGGTATGTGTCAGATTTCTGGTGATTTCCTCTCATTTTGAGAGGAAATTGCTTTTTGTAAAATTTGGTAGGTTTTGATATTTTATAGAAAATATTTCTGTAAATTTTTTGTTGAACCAAACACAATTTACAGAAATCTCTGGAAAACTTTTAATTACAAATTTGTCATTATCAGATGTTTTGAGAAAAGTTTTCTCAAAAAGTGTGCAACCAAACAGCCCCTTAGTGTAGTCATCAATCAATTCCGTATTTGATAGGCAATTCTGTTCATATCTCGTGGGTTCCCTGTCTTTCTCAGTTTCTCTGCCTTATTTCACCATTACTTGTATTGAAAGAATATATTGGCATTGATCTTAGCTCCAAACCCTAATTTCCTTTTTTTTCCCCCTTCTCCATGTTCTTCCAAACTAACACATGGAGACCACCTATATTTCAGCGAAGCTGATTCTGCATAGCATCCTTCATGAGAAACAAATAACTTATAAAGGTCGAAGGGATAAATAAGTTGTGATTTCCGGCAAGTGAAGAAATCCGAATTTAGGCACTGGGCACCCACGTATGCATGCCCTGGATTACTAGACCCCTAGAGGTCCCCCCCCCACCCACCACCACCACACACACACAAAAAAAACAAGTAGTCTATTTCATATTTGACATCTAAGGGCTAATAAATATTCGTCTCTCACAACCAACAATATGTATTTCTAGTGTAATCACTGAGAGAAAATACAAGAGAAAGACTTCCTTAGGAGTTAATCAACGGTGATCAAGTTTGTGGCTTCCTTTAATTTTTGTAGTGATTCAAATATCAGATTCATGCAGATAAAAGTTAGTTTTTTTTATTTGATACATTTTTTACTATTATGTCTGTCAGTATCACTGACTGAGGTCTAATTGAATTAGATTTTTGAATTAGTTCTGACGATTGTCAATAAATTATAAGTGAAAAAATCCAATGTAACCACGAAGCTTACAATGATAGCTACTTCTTCGAATGTGATACATTAAAGTTTGTAGAAATTATAATGAATTTATTCCATAAACCTACATGATTCAATTGATCAAACTGCCATGTAAGCATTGTTTTAAATATCCCCGACATGGCCCGATATATCCCCCGATATATTCTTTTACAGGGCTTGCCGCAACCGATATGCGATATATCCCCCGATATATTCTTTTACAGGGCTTGCCGCAACCGATATGGTCTTTAAATATCCTTTACTGCTTTTTGGCTATTTTGAATGGGGCTTGCCGCAACCGATATGGTCTTTAAATATCCTTTACTGCTTTTTGGCTATTTTGAATGATAAATCCCCGATATGGACGATTTATTAGCCGATATGTAGACCAATATATCTTTTTATATAGCTTGTTACAAAATAATATACCGTGTTTGGAATTTTTGGGTGAGATATCAAGATTTCCCCATTATATCAAATGACATTTTGCCCTAAAAAAAGCAGATTGAATGTTGCGACGTTGCTTTGCACTTTTGTTTATTTTAGAAGGTTGATTAGTGATCCTAAACATATATTATTCATATTTTGTATGTTTAAATTTCATTACATATGTTGAGATTACATTTTAATGCATTATACTATGTATGCAAACATTCATTATGACATTCCGATATTTACCACATATCCCCGATATTTCCCCGATATCCGCAATCCAATATGAATTTTGGTCATCCGATATTTCCCTGATATCCGATATTTAAAACATTGCATGTAAGTACTAAGTAGATTTGATCTTGTGAGAATCATCTATGAAACATAATATGAATTCCGCATCATTATATCAACTCCCAATAAGTAGTTTAATATGACTTCGTTAAGCTACTAATTTACCCGCAACCCTGATTCTGCTAAGCTTGAGTTGTCAACATTAGTGGCTTCAATTTTTAACAAGGCTTGGATTGTCCACAGTAGTGGATGCTTTGTATTAAATTAATACAAGATTCATTTTTATTAGTAGTTAAGCTGGTATCCTCTTTTCATAATGAGCCCAAGGTTACTATGTGAAAAAAGGTTGATTAGAGATGGGCTATATGAAAGCAAATGGCAACCAAGATGCAGGTTAGAGAGAAATATAAGTATAATTTCTTTTTGATTTTTTAACATTTATAACTTCTTTTTGATTTTTTTAACATATACCCCACCCCAAATTCACTTGATTAAATACGCTTGTTTTAATTGTCATACAGATCAAAAGATCTTCGTACCACAACAAATTACTAGCAGTGGAATGATATCAAATCAAACTGAGTAGGTCTATGACTAAAGTAGTGCTATAGTTGTTTGAATAAATATCCAGCACATGAGTGTGACAATCATATTGGTCCACAGATGTGGCTCTATGACTATAGATGTGTATATACACATTCTAACACTATTAAGCTACAGATTGCAAGCGCACGCGCGTGTGCATAAAAATGCACATATTCACATGCACAAACACGGACACAAACAGCAACACAAACACAAACAAAACTGGGAACAACACAGACAAACACGAAAATTTGCTGTTAATCCACTATTTAGCTTTACTGAGAGTTTCTTTGTTTAAATTTATTAACTGGGAATTCAGGTTTGGAATATTTCCATCATGGGGCCTTTCTCAGAAGCTTTCACGTGTAATAGGACCAAACAGGGCTCGTGAAGTGTCACTCACTGGCATGCCTATAACTGCAGAAATGGCAGAAAAATGGGGGCTTGTTAATCATGTCGTGGACACTGGAGAAGTGTTGAAGAAAGCCAAAGAGGTCGCAGAGGCCATCTTGAGAAATAAGAGAGACATGGTATTTAAATACAAGTCTGTTATCAATGATGGCTTCAAACTGGACCTCACCAATGCCCTTGCTCTTGAGAAAGTGCGTTTCCTTAAACCAGGATTGAATTGGTTTTACTTTAACTTATAGTTGCATACCTGACCAAATATTACTCTTACATGTTAATTTGCAGGAGAGAGGACACAATTATTATAGTGGCATGACTAAAGATCAATTTGCACAAATGCAGAAATTCATAATGGGTCGTAGTTCAAAGTCCGCTTCAAAGTTGTAGATGCATTGGATTTGTATTGTGGAAAGTTTATACAAACCTAAGAAATAATCTGGTATCTTTGTTTACTGGCAGCTATCAAGTGTAATATTTCTTAATGTATGTGAATAAGAGGATAACACTATTTCTCTAATCTCTCTTTCTTGAGAGCACGCGCTTATAGCTGCGTGTTGTAATGGTTCAGAGGGTCACTTTTGGTATTTACTGTATTTATGTATCATATCATGTTAACACTGCTATTATTTGGCATTGCTTTATCAACTTCCTGCGTTAGGGAATTGTCGTAAATTAAGTGGATTTTACTTCATTGTGTTGGCAAGAATTCATCGAAGCCATGATCCTCTGTCTCTCCCGGCAGGGTAAGGACTCAGAAAAAAATCTTGAGGAATCAACAAACGCGACACTCATAGGAGTTCCACTGAATTTTTCTTAAGAAAACGGGTCAGAGTTAGAGTTTATAATGGATGGATCTTGTAACTGTATTGGTTTCTGGGTATCACTTTTAGATTAACTTAAATAAGGGTGAATATGTAATTAATCCTAAAAAAACTGTCTAAGATGTAACAGAAGCTAGGGTGGGGGTATATTTGGCGGCAGGAAACAATTTGAGGGGCAATGCATGGGGTATAGCGTAGTTATGAACAACACATAGCTACAGTAAAACACCAAATTGCTTTAGTATGGACATAAATATTCGCAACTATTGACAATATTTTTTTTTTTTGGGTAAATATCTATAATGCCATACTGATAGATAAGACTCTAGAAAGAACCGCCCCAAGTTCCTCCCAGTCAAGAAGAAAGATGGCGCTAGAACTTCGATTTGACGAAGCTTCACCTATAGAATCTTGTCCAAAGTATGGCAGCTCTTCGCGATGGAAGGCGAAGGTAATAATAGATTTGTTATTAGTAACCAATGCAAGAAAATGATGTGTCCTAGAGTAGCTAGTGGAGGAAGTTCACTAGGCATTTAAAAAATTCATATGAATGAGGAAGAAAAATAGGTGCAACTTGGGGGAAAATTATAGATTTGGATATATAAATTTGATAGAATGAAATGCTCTGGCTAAGTATGTCGTCGTAGGTGAACATACATTTTTAGAATTAAAAGTAAAATTCTTGAAGAATTTAGGCAAGAAATAATGCAATGCTTGGGTTGTTCTCTGGATTCAATAACGACGATCTTTGAATCCACAAAAAAAATTAATATAAGAAGAATTTTATTGATGAAAGGTCATGCCTTGAGGTCTTATAATCTTTTACTTAAATAGAAAAATAAAGTAGACTCTTGCTAGGACCCAAAAATTTTCCAGGAATAGAAATAAGAAAACTATCCTTAAAAGACTCCATATGATTGAGGAAATCAAGCAGTTAAATTTAGAATAAAACTGGATATGTTTCCTAATCAAAACAGACTCCGAAGCATTACACAAAATAGAAAGAAAAATGTTAAAAGTCTGTTCTCTCTCAATCTAGAGGAAATTTTGCAAAGCATATGGTTGGTTGACTCCGTCTCGAAAAAATATGCAACATATATTATTCGTCTAACTCCGACGTACGGTTTAGGAGATTTAATTCGTTCATCATTATGAAAGACTTCAGACCAATCAGTTTAATTAACTGCCTTTTCAAAATTTTCACCAAAATTCTTGCAAGCAGATTATCTCAATATATGTCATCTTTAGTGGCTCCTACTCAATCTGCTTTTCAATCAGGGAAATCAACCTTCGATTCTATTCTTTTTGCAAATGAAATGATACATTTCTGTTCAAGGAGGAAAAAAGAAGTTGCCATGATTAAAATAGATTTTGCTAAGGCTTTTGATTCATTGAACTGGAAGTTCATTATTGATCTTCTAAAGGCAAGAGGTTTTGGACCTAGATGGTGCTCATGGATTCATAATATTATTTCATCTTCCAGTTGTGCAGTGCTAGTTAATGGGCAGCCAACCAAATTCTTTAATTGTAAGAGAGGTCTTAAACAAGGGGATCCGCTATCGCCAATGTTATTTAACATTGCGGTGGATGTCCTTCACAGAATGATAGTGAACAATGTTGATGATGGTTTACTATCTAGTCTTGGTATCAAAGCTCCTTTAAACCAGTTGAGAACTCTTCAATATGCTGATGATACCCTTCTTTTTGTCAGAAGCTCTTCAAATGACATCAGAATCCTCAAAACAATTTTGTATATTTTTGAAGAAATGTCAGGCCTGGGTATTAATTATTCCAAATCATCTCTTGTGTATTTTGGCAAAACTCATTTGAAAGAGCATTCACTTGCTTCATCTCTTAACTGTAAAGTGGATCATCTTCCCATCAAATATCTAGGTTTGCCTCTCAAATATGGGAAGCTTTCTAAATCTGATTGGCAACCCATTCTTGATAACCTTCATAGGAAATTATCTACATGGAGGAAACATTCATTATCCTTTGGTGGGAGGCTTGTTTTATTAAATTCTGTCTTATCTTCCATTCCATTATATTTCATGTCATTCTACAAATTACCTATGTGGCTCATCAAGGAAATTGATAAAATCAGGAGAAATTTCCTGTGGACAGGAAATATAGATAATAATGCCTTCAAATGTATGGTTAGTTGGAAGAGAGTATGTCTCACTAAAACAGAGGGGGGATTAGGAGTCAAAGATCTTAAAGTTTTCAATTCATCTCTTCTAGCAAAATGGCTATGGAAGTGTCTGGACAGAAATTCCACAATTGGTGCTTTCCTTCATCAACTATATGCTACCAGAAATTACAACATTCAAACTAGTAGTATCAATGCACTGAATTCTTCTTTCTGGAATGCTATCATTTCTCATAATGAGGTTTTTCTTCACAACATTGAATGGAAACTAGGCACTGGTGATAATATAAGGTTCTGGGAAGATAAATGGCTTGGAGCTAACTCTCTAGCTAGCCTTTATCCATCTTTATACAAGTTATCTTTCTCCACTAATGTATCTATCAATAGCCAAGGATTCTTTCAGGACAATATATGGCATTGGCATCCTTTGATGAAAAGAAGTATAACTCCTTCGTCTCAAAATGACAGAATACATTTCATGAACTCACTGCAGCTTCATCATGTCTCTACTCAACAGGATCAACCCAGATGGACATTAACAACAAGTGGAGTTTTTTCAGTTAAATCTTATTACAATTTTCAAATTTCTAGAGGTATTCTCACTCCTTACTACAAGGTTACCTGGAACAATATCATCCCAAGCAAAGTCAGGTTTTTTATGTGGTTGCTAACACTAAACAAATTGCACACTAAGGACAATCTTCTTTCAAAAGGATGGCAAGGAGACAATATATGTTCATTCTGTGGGTTGACAGAAGAATCAAGGGATCATCTTTTCTATTCATGCTCTTTATCATTACATGTTTGGAGACACTTCACAGAATACTACCTCCCTTTTCAATGGCCTTCATGTTTTACAAATCTCCTTAAATCCGTTGAACAACTTAACAGAATACTACCTCCCTTTTCAATGGCCTTCATGTTTTACAAATCTCCTTAAATCCGTTGAACAACTTATAACAAGAAAGGACATCTATGGCGTACAATCCTATCATCAGTATGCTGGCATATTTGGCTTGCTAGAAACAAATTCATTTTTGAGCATACTAATTTTTCATTTAAATCAATTATTAACCTCTCAATCTCTGGTGTATATGATTGGATAGGAGCTGGAAGTGGTTCAGTTGCTAATAATCTCTCTACATGGCTTGAGGAGCATCCAATTAGCAGGAGAAGTACTTGATGTGAAGATCTGCTTGGAAATTCTCTTTTTGGAGATGTTTTTTGTAATTTTGTATCTTAACTCCTTCACCTTGTTTATATTTGTGTCTGTTAGTTTATAGAAAATTTAGTTCCTTCTAATTATACGTATAGCTGGCTTTGGTTCTTCTTTATATCTATGTCAACGGTGAATGACGGCAAGGCCCACTCTTCACCTTCATAGATCTTTAGAAGAAGAAGGTTATACGTCACTAATTACAAAGAATTATATTTTCTATCTACTAACTTCTGGATACATTTCGTATCCTCTTTTGTACTTAAAACAGCTTTTTATTTGCTTTTGGTTTTTAATGAACAGGGTCTAACCCTTGTTTTTCTATCAAAAAAAAAAAATCATTGTGATCAATTTTTTTTTCTGGACTCCCGTTTGAACTTTTGTCGATTCAATTTCTTTATGAATGCATCCGGAGCATGTTCTACATCTAGAAAGTTGTCAACCTAATTGTCCCGGGCTCCTAAAAACACTATAGCACACGGACAGCTAACTACAGAATTTCAAAACGATTAAAACTGCTCAGACATGGTGTGAGCTACACATTGTTACTAAATAAACTACCCCTCATCCGTTAGCAAACGTCAAGTCGAAACCTCAATCATTCTTCTAGAGGCGTCCAATTAATGTTGGATTTAATCTAATAAATCTATTTGTGGGCACATATGATTAATCAATGTGTATTGCTATCTTTCAGGATAACCCACTAAAGTGATCAATTAAGTTGGGTTAATTTGGTATTTAAATAAGTCATGGGGTTATATGTGCAGATACCAGGTTGTAATTGTAATTTATTAAGGGGCTAAATTGCAAAAGTACAACATCTATAAATAAGGGGTTATGGTCCCTAACCTAGGGTTACATTCTCTAATTCTCTACACCCCCATCTAGCTAGAGAAATTCGGTTTTAGAGAGAACCCTAAGGTTAGAAGATCCAACACCCAAAATCAAGATCAATCTATGGATTCAGGTATAAGCTTCCGCTCTCTTTTGATTTTGTTAATCTCTTTGAATTAATCATGGCTATATGGTTTTAGATCTCAAGTTTTATGATGTAGATCTAACAAGTGGTATCAGAGCCACCTTGATTAATTCTTAGGGATTTAAGTTTTATTGGGTTTTTGATCTTAAATCTCTGGTTAAAGATTCAATTTTTGGGTTCGGATGAACAGTAATGTTCTCGGATGAACAGTAACGAAATTTTTTCCCCGGATGAACAGTAAAGTATTTTTTCGGATGAACAGTAACTGAAAAAATCACCGGTGAACAGTAACTTTTGGGAATTTTTTTGGATTTTTCTTTGATTTTTCCTTCAATTTTTTCCCAATTCTGGATCTGTTTTGAAAATAAAAATCAAAGGTTTTTTGGGTTTGTCGGCGGCGGTTTCAATTTGAAACCCTAAGGGTTCATGGCGAAAATTAAGGAGGTGGTTACCTCAAACGAACCTCGCGTTCGTTCAATTTTAACCGAGCTTCGCGCTCAACGAACCTCGCGTTCGTTCTAAGGTGAACCTCGCGTTCAACTCAGGTGAGCGTCAAGCTCAATTTTAACGAACCTCGCGTTCGTTCTAAGGTGAACCTCGCGTTCAACTCAGGTGAGCGTCAAGCTCAATTTTTTAACGAACCTCGCGTTCGTTCTTCAGACGAACCTCGCGTTCGTACTTCAGACGAACCTCGCGTTCGTACTTCAGTCGAGCCTCGCGTTCGTACTTCAGACGAACCTCGCGTTCGTACTTCAGACGAACCTCGCGTTCGTACTTCAGACGAACCTCGCGTTCGTACTTCAGACGAACCTCGCGTTCGTACTTCAGACGAACCTCGCGTTCGTACTTCAGACGAACCTCGCGTTCGTACTTCAGACGAACCTCGCGTTCGTACTTCAGACGAACCTCGCGTTCGTACTTCAGACGAACCTCGCGTTCGTACTTCAGACGAACCTCGCGTTCGTACTTCAGACGAACCTCGCGTTCGTACTTCAGACGAACCTCGCGTTCGTACTTCAGACGAACCTCGCGTTCGTACTTCAGACGAACCTCGCGTTCGTACTTCAGACGAACCTCGCGTTCGTACTTCAGACGAACCTCGCGTTCGTACTTCAGACGAACCTCGCGTTCGTACTTCAGACGAACCTCGCGTTCGTACTTCAGACGAACCTCGCGTTCGTACTTCAGACGAACCTCGCGTTCGTACTTCAGACGAACCTCGCGTTCGTACTTCAGACGAACCTCGCGTTCGTACTTCAGACGAACCTCGCGTTCGTACTTCAGACGAACCTCGCGTTCGTACTTCAGACGAACCTCGCGTTCGTACTTCAGACGAACCTCGCGTTCGTACTTCAGACGAACCTCGCGTTCGTACTTCAGACGAACCTCGCGTTCGTACTTCAGACGAACCTCGCGTTCGTACTTCAGACGAACCTCGCGTTCGTACTTCAGACGAACCTCGCGTTCGTACTTCAGACGAACCTCGCGTTCGTACTTCAGACGAACCTCGCGTTCGTACTTCAGACGAACCTCGCGTTCGTACTTCAGACGAACCTCGCGTTCGTACTTCAGACGAACCTCGCGTTCGTACTTCAGACGAACCTCGCGTTCGTACTTCAGACGAACCTCGCGTTCGTACTTCAGACGAACCTCGCGTTCGTACTTCAGACGAACCTCGCGTTCGTACTTCAGACGAACCTCGCGTTCGTACTTCAGACGAACCTCGCGTTCGTACTTCAGACGAACCTCGCGTTCGTACTTCAGACGAACCTCGCGTTCGTACTTCAGACGAACCTCGCGTTCGTACTTCAGACGAACCTCGCGTTCGTACTTCAGACGAACCTCGCGTTCGTACTTCAGACGAACCTCGCGTTCGTACTTCAGACGAACCTCGCGTTCGTACTTCAGACGAACCTCGCGTTCGTACTTCAGACGAACCTCGCGTTCGTACTTCAGACGAACCTCGCGTTCGTACTTCAGACGAACCTCGCGTTCGTACTTCAGACGAACCTCGCGTTCGTACTTCAGACGAACCTCGCGTTCGTACTTCAGACGAACCTCGCGTTCGTACTTCAGACGAACCTCGCGTTCGTACTTCAGACGAACCTCGCGTTCGTACTTCAGACGAACCTCGCGTTCGTACTTCAGACGAACCTCGCGTTCGTACTTCAGACGAACCTCGCGTTCGTACTTCAGACGAACCTCGCGTTCGTACTTCAGACGAACCTCGCGTTCGTACTTCAGACGAACCTCGCGTTCGTACTTCAGACGAACCTCGCGTTCGTACTTCAGACGAACCTCGCGTTCGTACTTCAGACGAACCTCGCGTTCGTACTTCAGACGAACCTCGCGTTCGTACTTCAGACGAACCTCGCGTTCGTACTTCAGACGAACCTCGCGTTCGTACTTCAGACGAACCTCGCGTTCGTACTTCAGACGAACCTCGCGTTCGTACTTCAGACGAACCTCGCGTTCGTACTTCAGACGAACCTCGCGTTCGTACTTCAGACGAACCTCGCGTTCGTACTTCAGACGAACCTCGCGTTCGTACTTCAGACGAACCTCGCGTTCGTACTTCAGACGAACCTCGCGTTCGTACTTCAGACGAACCTCGCGTTCGTACTTCAGACGAACCTCGCGTTCGTACTTCAGACGAACCTCGCGTTCGTACTTCAGACGAACCTCGCGTTCGTACTTCAGACGAACCTCGCGTTCGTACTTCAGACGAACCTCGCGTTCGTACTTCAGACGAACCTCGCGTTCGTACTTCAGACGAACCTCGCGTTCGTACTTCAGACGAACCTCGCGTTCGTACTTCAGACGAACCTCGCGTTCGTACTTCAGACGAACCTCGCGTTCGTACTTCAGACGAACCTCGCGTTCGTACTTCAGACGAACCTCGCGTTCGTACTTCAGACGAACCTCGCGTTCGTACTTCAGACGAACCTCGCGTTCGTACTTCAGACGAACCTCGCGTTCGTACTTCAGACGAACCTCGCGTTCGTACTTCAGACGAACCTCGCGTTCGTACTTCAGACGAACCTCGCGTTCGTACTTCAGACGAACCTCGCGTTCGTACTTCAGACGAACCTCGCGTTCGTACTTCAGACGAACCTCGCGTTCGTACTTCAGACGAACCTCGCGTTCGTACTTCAGACGAACCTCGCGTTCGTACTTCAGACGAACCTCGCGTTCGTACTTCAGACGAACCTCGCGTTCGTACTTCAGACGAACCTCGCGTTCGTACTTCAGACGAACCTCGCGTTCGTACTTCAGACGAACCTCGCGTTCGTACTTCAGACGAACCTCGCGTTCGTACTTCAGACGAACCTCGCGTTCGTACTTCAGACGAACCTCGCGTTCGTACTTCAGACGAACCTCGCGTTCGTACTTCAGACGAACCTCGCGTTCGTACTTCAGACGAACCTCGCGTTCGTACTTCAGACGAACCTCGCGTTCGTACTTCAGACGAACCTCGCGTTCGTACTTCAGACGAACCTCGCGTTCGTACTTCAGACGAACCTCGCGTTCGTACTTCAGACGAACCTCGCGTTCGTACTTCAGACGAACCTCGCGTTCGTACTTCAGACGAACCTCGCGTTCGTACTTCAGACGAACCTCGCGTTCGTACTTCAGACGAACCTCGCGTTCGTACTTCAGACGAACCTCGCGTTCGTACTTCAGACGAACCTCGCGTTCGTACTTCAGACGAACCTCGCGTTCGTACTTCAGACGAACCTCGCGTTCGTACTTCAGACGAACCTCGCGTTCGTACTTCAGACGAACCTCGCGTTCGTACTTCAGACGAACCTCGCGTTCGTACTTCAGACGAACCTCGCGTTCGTACTTCAGACGAACCTCGCGTTCGTACTTCAGACGAACCTCGCGTTCGTACTTCAGACGAACCTCGCGTTCGTACTTCAGACGAACCTCGCGTTCGTACTTCAGACGAACCTCGCGTTCGTACTTCAGACGAACCTCGCGTTCGTACTTCAGACGAACCTCGCGTTCGTACTTCAGACGAACCTCGCGTTCGTACTTCAGACGAACCTCGCGTTCGTACTTCAGACGAACCTCGCGTTCGTACTTCAGACGAACCTCGCGTTCGTACTTCAGACGAACCTCGCGTTCGTACTTCAGACGAACCTCGCGTTCGTACTTCAGACGAACCTCGCGTTCGTACTTCAGACGAACCTCGCGTTCGTACTTCAGACGAACCTCGCGTTCGTACTTCAGACGAACCTCGCGTTCGTACTTCAGACGAACCTCGCGTTCGTACTTCAGACGAACCTCGCGTTCGTACTTCAGACGAACCTCGCGTTCGTACTTCAGACGAACCTCGCGTTCGTACTTCAGACGAACCTCGCGTTCGTACTTCAGACGAACCTCGCGTTCGTACTTCAGACGAACCTCGCGTTCGTACTTCAGACGAACCTCGCGTTCGTACTTCAGACGAACCTCGCGTTCGTACTTCAGACGAACCTCGCGTTCGTACTTCAGACGAACCTCGCGTTCGTACTTCAGACGAACCTCGCGTTCGTACTTCAGACGAACCTCGCGTTCGTACTTCAGACGAACCTCGCGTTCGTACTTCAGACGAACCTCGCGTTCGTACTTCAGACGAACCTCGCGTTCGTACTTCAGACGAACCTCGCGTTCGTACTTCAGACGAACCTCGCGTTCGTACTTCAGACGAACCTCGCGTTCGTACTTCAGACGAACCTCGCGTTCGTACTTCAGACGAACCTCGCGTTCGTACTTCAGACGAACCTCGCGTTCGTACTTCAGACGAACCTCGCGTTCGTACTTCAGACGAACCTCGCGTTCGTACTTCAGACGAACCTCGCGTTCGTACTTCAGACGAACCTCGCGTTCGTACTTCAGACGAACCTCGCGTTCGTACTTCAGACGAACCTCGCGTTCGTACTTCAGACGAACCTCGCGTTCGTACTTCAGACGAACCTCGCGTTCGTACTTCAGACGAACCTCGCGTTCGTACTTCAGACGAACCTCGCGTTCGTACTTCAGACGAACCTCGCGTTCGTACTTCAGACGAACCTCGCGTTCGTACTTCAGACGAACCTCGCGTTCGTACTTCAGACGAACCTCGCGTTCGTACTTCAGACGAACCTCGCGTTCGTACTTCAGACGAACCTCGCGTTCGTACTTCAGACGAACCTCGCGTTCGTACTTCAGACGAACCTCGCGTTCGTACTTCAGACGAACCTCGCGTTCGTACTTCAGACGAACCTCGCGTTCGTACTTCAGACGAACCTCGCGTTCGTACTTCAGACGAACCTCGCGTTCGTACTTCAGACGAACCTCGCGTTCGTACTTCAGACGAACCTCGCGTTCGTACTTCAGACGAACCTCGCGTTCGTACTTCAGACGAACCTCGCGTTCGTACTTCAGACGAACCTCGCGTTCGTACTTCAGACGAACCTCGCGTTCGTACTTCAGACGAACCTCGCGTTCGTACTTCAGACGAACCTCGCGTTCGTACTTCAGACGAACCTCGCGTTCGTACTTCAGACGAACCTCGCGTTCGTACTTCAGACGAACCTCGCGTTCGTACTTTGTTACATTATGTTTGGTTTTGACCTCACTAAGGAGGACCAGTTGAAAATAGACATGTACTGATCACATTGCATGTAATTTTCATGCTGCACATCCATGATTGATCTATGTCGTTTGATTGTATTGGTATATGTGACCATTGATGGGTCGAGTCACGATAAATGTGACGAAGGCCGCTTTGATCCTATATTGATATAGTCAATGGACGAGATTGTTCGGAAATACCATTTCAGTGATAGCAATTTTTGAGCTCATAAGGTTATACACAGTTTAAGGAATCATATGGTGCCCAAGTGGGAGATTGTTGGATTTAATCTAATAAATCTATTTGTGGGCACATATGATTAATCAATATGTATTGCTATCTTTCAGGATAACCCACTAAAGTGATCAATTAAGTTGGGTTAATTTGGTATTTAAATAAGTCATGGGGTTATATGTGCAGATACCAGGTTGTAATTGTAATTTATTGAGGGGCTAAATTGCAAAAGTACAACATCTATAAATAAGGGGTTATGGTCCCTAACCTAGGGTTACATTCTCTAATTCTCTACACCCCCATCTAGCTAGAGAAATTCGGTTTTAGAGAGAACCCTAAGGTTAGAAGATCCAACACCCAAAATCAAGATCAATCTATGGATTCAGGTATAAGCTTCCGCTCTCTTTTGATTTTGTTAATCTCTTTGAATTAATCATGGCTATATGGTTTTAGATCTCAAGTTTTATGATGTAGATCTAACAATTAATCCTAGTCCAAATCCTACAACGAGAAGGTAAATTTTAATTGAAGATACAACTGAGAGGATAATACGCAATTTACCAACCCAAAAAAAAAACCTATAGCCCTATAGATCTCTCAATCATTATGTTCTCATTATCTTGAAATTTATGTGTAAGCCACGTGATAATAAAATTAGGTTTTCTGTTAACGATATCACTCTAATAATTTTTTGTGTATATTTTAAATCTAGATATATTTTGTAATCTATTCAGAAAAAGGAAGTTTTGTCAAAATTTTTGAGGAGGGGATGAGGAGAAGCAAGACAAGGCTCCAACTCCACACCCAGAATCCTACATCCAACGTGCGGCGAGCAATAAGATGGGATTTTCGCTACTCTCTCTCTCTCTCTTTTTCTGTCTGTGTTCCCCCTTCAATTTTTGCTTTGCTCATCTCCTTCATCCTTCACAATCCAAACCCCGAGAGGCCCAAAAATGGCGAGCTCAATCACTCTCATGACATCCTCCTCCACCTCCAGACTCCTCTCCGAGAAAACTCATCTCCCCATTCCCCTCCCTAAACCCTCCCTCAGCCTCCCTCATCTCCCCAAACCCTAGCTGTCACTTGGTCTATTTTGTTCTTGTGTGTGCTATTGTTTTGGCTATTCGAGGCTTCGAATTCAACCTCTTCGAATTCAACCTCACTCTTCCCGCCATCGCCGTCGAGTTCCTCCTCCTTATGGTCTCCCTCGACAAGATCTACTTCACCCCGCTGGGCAAGTTCATGGACGAGAGGGACGCGACCATCCGAGCTAAGCTTGGGGACGTCAAGGACACGTCGGCGGAGGTGAAGCAGCTGGTCAGTTCGAGTTGACCCGTTTATGACCCGACCCATATAATTCAACCCACACCCATTATAAACGGGTCGGGTCGGGTTATAGTTTACCACCCTTGGCTTTTATCCAGTTATTCGTAGTCCGAGTCCTACAACGAGAAGGAAAAGCGCGACTATGTATACCCCCTCCTCCTGCCTCCCGCTCTCTCATAAACAAAATCGTTTTCTTTTTCTTAATCCTACAACGAGAAGGAAAAGCGTGACTATGTATACCCCCTCCTCCTGCCTCCGCTCTCTCATAAACAAAATCGTTTTATTTTTCTTCTGATCTCTCTTTCTCTTCCAAAAAACTTAGGGTTAGGGTCCGCGAGGAACAAGTTTGTCGTTGAAAGTTGAGATTTCCTCGCCGTAGTGTGTTGGCGAGGAAAAAACTTTGGTCACCATTTCCTCGCGGTAAGGTGGTCAAGAAAAGTTTCTGCGAGGAATAATATAATTTCTCACGAAATCCTTTTTGCGATGAATATATTCTTTTCTCGTTGTTACTCTTTAGCCTCGATATTTTTCCTCACCTAATCTCATGCCTTTTTCATCGCTAAACTACAGTTTCCTCGCCAATGATATGTGAATAATATTTAATTTATATATAATAAAAGTTCTAAAAAAATTATTTTCGTCGTTGTAAGTACCTTTCAACGAGGAAATTGTTCCTCACCAAAGGTAAATCATTAACGAGGAAATTGATTTTCTTCATTATATGTATCTTTTTCTCGTGGAAACAGTTCCTCAGTAAAGGGACTCAAAGACGAGGAAATTTAAATTTGTCGTTGTAGGTTGTACCTCATATTCCTCGCCAAAGAAATTCAATTATGAGAAAATTTACATTTGTCGATATAGGTTATATGGTCTATAGCGAGGAAAATTACTTTTGTCGTTATAGGTTGTATCACTATAGCGAGGAAATATGTTTTGGTCGACGTAAGCAGTATACTCTATAACGAGGAAATATTCTTTTGACGACATAAGTATGTGACCTATTACGAGGAAACATATTTTCGTCACCTTAGGTTGTAGGGTCTATTTTGAGGAAATTTACTTTCATCGACCTAAATTTATAGCGAGAAAACTTATAATGAGGAAATTTTATTTCATCAATAATAATGCTATTACGAGAAAAACACAAAATATAAATAATTATCATCAATTGTCACCACAGTACATCAAAACAATTAAAATAAATAAAGCAAGAAAGGTACTACCATAAGTAACAATACTAGTCTAAAGCAATAACAAATGCAACACGATCAAAGAAACATTTCTCCAAGTTAAGTTCACTAAGAATACTAAGCTGATGGATGTTGCCTGGAAAAATTAGCCATAAACTCCTCAAACTTTTTGGCTTGCTCCTCCAATATTTAGATTACCTCATTTTGCACATCGATCTTCTGTTGTTGAGTTCCTACAAGTTGTTGGGTCTCTTGAAGCTGTTCTTGCAACTCTTTATTCTTTTCAGACATTTCACTCATTGAAGAACGAGAGAACCTTAATGGTGGTGGTCTAGGGCCAAAACCACAGCCCTTAATGTAGCCTGATTTGACTTTGAGAACTTTTGCACAAATTTCCTCATCTGTCATTGTTCGAGTTCCATCAGGTTGAGTGGTATCTGCTCGCATCTTTATCATTTGATCCTATAAGTAAAAAAATATATATCCAGTTCAATCATATGCAACTTCTTAATTACAACCTAATCAATATAATCCTCTTTAGAACAATAATATCAATTTCACCTATATTCTTAAAATATTATAAAAGCATGCATCATTGACACGTTACTTACCCATTTTTCCTTTGCTCCCAAGTCCCATCCTTTTTTTGTACTTCTATACTCTGTTTCAAAACGATCAATTGCACCTTGCATCTCTCCGGTCTGTGTTGCCTATTGCATTCAAACATGTTTTCATTTTTAGCATATATATATGTACACAATTAAGTTACAAATTTATAAGCAAAACTAAAAAGTGTCTTACAATTTGCTCTTGGTGTGACATAAATGATTTTGACCCAGCTTTGTGGTGATATGTCAACTTTGACCTATTAAGAACATTCTTCTCTGAGCGAATCTAAAATTATTAAGACATACAATTAGAAAGAAGTAAATGAAAAAAGAAAAAATGTAATGCGTGGAGAAAAATAAAAAAGATATTGTACCTTAAACTTTTCACTAGAAAAATGAGTGCAAAGAAACTCCCATTCTTCCTGAGTCTTGAAGGCTTCATGTTTGTTTTGAATTGCCTCCTCAATTGTTGAAAACTGCTCAAAATGTTTCTTTAACTTATAACGAAAATTACAATATACGGTCTGACATGTTGTAATTACATATCTCTGGACCCAAGGGAGCGACATATCAAATTCAAATTTATTCTGCACAGGCATAATTTCATGTCAAACTAAATATAACAAATCAAAGCAACCAATATAATGCCTTTAGCAAAACAAATCATCACTAACCTGCATTCTTTTGATCAAGTTCTCCACATCTGCTTTTTCAATCTTCTTCCATTTTTCCACATTCAGTGGGGCGTAGTTTCGAATTGTGTAACCAATTTCATTTGCAAACATCTCAGCATAAGGGCCAGTAGGTCTACCATTTTCTTCAGTCAGAGTCACAGGTATTTTAGAATTCAATTGGGAGAAGACCTTATCTGCATTCACTCCTCTTGTCTTCCCTCGCACCTTTTTGGTTGTACCTTTGACATAATTTTTATTAAGAACATAACACATACGTATATTTAATTCTTAAAATATTTGTATATAATGTTTTGTATACCTGAAGGAGGCTCCTGATTAATATCTGACATCACATTATCATTTCGCTCTTCAACTATGGTGTTTACCACTGGCTGATCATTAACACTTTGTTGCTGAAGACGTGCACTAACTCTAATCCCTGTCATTCGAGTTTGTAGTTTAGGTATACCCTTGTAATTTGCAATTGATGAAAATGAAATTCAATTCAGCTTCTCTACACCTTTTAGAGGAAAATAATTCAATTCTGCTCAATTCAACTGAATTCAGCTCAATTCAACACCACTTACCAGTAGTAGTTCGTTCTGTGGTGACAACAGTACTACTAGAATTCAGTCCATCTGCTACAGAATTTTGGCATTCTTGATTGGAAGTTTGCAGACGAGTACGTTTTGTACCTATTAGCATACACACTTGTTAGATAAGTAAAAACTAACAGTACTTAAATATTCTAGCAGTAAAATGAAGATTGCATATTTACTCGGATTAGAACCAGATCCATTCCCTGTAGAATTCACGTATGGCAGATAACTAGTTGCTGCATAAGAACGTTTCTTTTTCAATAATTCTGCATGTGATTGATTACTTGGTGCATTACCTGTTGTTACATAAACGTTAAATTGATAATAATATTCTAATCAACCAAGTGAATGAATCATGAATTATAAGAGAAATATGCACTACTTACCAGAAGTAGAACTCTGAACGGTAGGCATTTTGTTACGGTGCATCCTTTTTCAGTTGCAAATAAATATTGTATAGTTCTCTGTCACACTTTATACCATTTGCTAACTGGCACTGGAAAATATGGGAATATTACATGTGAAAAAAGTGCCTTCTGGAAAATATGGGAATATTACATTGAGTTTCTTTTTCAGAAGAACAAAACAATTTTCATTTAAAAAATTTTTTTAGTGCAGTTTCATGATCTTTCAACAAACTATAGCAATTTCCCATGGCACACCTACATCACCATTTAGCAAATAAATCATGAAGCCATAATAAAAAGTGTACAGCAGAACACAACAAATAGAGAAAAACATATAAGGAGAACCAAGTGTAAACATCACCACTTCTAGGAACAACCACATTGAAATATTAATGAGAAACAAGCATAACTGCAGCAAGGAGAAGTGTGCTATGTACACGATTTAAAACTCTCACTTAAATTCAACATTTTTTGTCAAAAAGATCCAATTATGAAGTGAATCACTAGTTTACTACTGAGTCATCATTCAAGAATACATATAAATGCACCTAAAGTAAAAACATAATAGAATTTTGGCTCTGATAAACTGTGATAAAAAACTGTAACCTTTATCCTAAGTACTTATGTTTAACAGATTACATAAGATGGTCAAATATAAGTTGATTCCTAGGAACACCGTCATCCCCACCAAGAAATCTCAAGTCTTTACCACTTACCAAGATCAACAGACTACCGTCTCTATTCAGGTATTCAACTTGCCATCAAATACAATTCATTAGCAACGTTCATATTCATCAGCAAATAATGACGTATCGTGTCATGTTCTAGGTTTTCAAAGGTGAGAGGAGTCTAACTAAAGACTGCAGGTTGTTGGGGAAGTTTGATCTGTCTGGAATCCCTCCAGCACCCAGGTTTGTATCCCTAAGTTCAATCTAACTTGAGCTTGAATAGGTTTTATGTGTTAATTCTGATTCACCATAATAAAAACAGGGGCACTCCTCAAATTGAGGTCACCTTTGAGGTCGACGCCAACGGCATCCTCAACGTAAAAGCTGAAGACAAGGGCACAGGAAAATCCGAAAAGATAACCATCACCAATGAAAAGGGCCGCCTGAGTCAAGAAGAGATTGACCGAATGGTTCGCGAGGCAGAGGAGTTCGCCGAAGAGGACAGGAAGATCAAGGAGAAGATTGATGCCCGCAACCAATTGGAGACCTACGTGTACAACATGAAGAACACGATCAGCGACAAGGAGTTGTCCAAAACTTGTTTCATAAGGTTTTGTTTAGGGTTAGCTCAGTAACTGCGAGGAGGGTTTTGAATTTGGCTTTGGATGATGGGGTTTCATGTGTGTTGGCCATCAGGCTGGTTTGTGGTAAGGGGATGAATTGCAGCAAGGGAGGACATTTCCAGTGCAAGAGATATGTTTGCTCCTATTTCATGACTGTATATGATGTGTGTATGAATCATATAATAGGTATGCATAGTAACAAACACAGATGGTCGTAACCTTCAACCTACATACCATGCTTGAGGGGATAATCGGTCAGTTGAAATAAGATCTTGAGCAAGATAGCTTAACTTCATTTCCTCCTTCAAATGCTACCAAGGTAGACAAAAGTTAACTGTTAGGTATGAAATTTTATATCACATAAATAAGAGTAACTAACCGAAGACTCCAGCTGCAGTCGAAAAATTAAAAAACCTATTGTCACAACAAAAAAATAAGTCTTCCAATCTGTTCCCGGTAAATGGGTAAAGGGCACATACAAAGCATTGGTTGAATAGCAAACTTTACAGTTTTTTGTTTGGTGGCAAAAGTATCACTGCCTAATCATACAAGCTAAACGACAGTATAAACCAAGGAATATGTTCGAGTTAGAAAAATCTTGAAAAGAAGAATATAAGAAAAGAGAACATAAGCAGACAAAGTAGAAACAATGAAACTATGTGCTACGAGGAAAAAGGGGAACATGAAGAAAAGTATCAGTTAGCATCATCAACTGGATAGAGGAGATAATGATGATGGTAGTATTCGTGCAACTGTATGTGCACCTCAGCTTCAACTCAGAACCCCATCAATCTACATAATTATTTATTATAAACAGTCCATAAACCATGTTCCAAGTATTAGCAAGGAATCTGCTCAAATAACTTATGCTTCCCAAGGAAACCATAAGAAAACGGGATGCTTCTGATGCAGAGGCAGACATCTCATCAGGCATTCCACTTTCTCATGCATTACCTTAGAACTTGAAATCCTACAACCATCCTAAGTACAATAATTTATGAAGCATGTCTATTGTTCCACAAAATTTATGTCATTAAATCTCTACGAATTAATTTCGCATTTAAAAATAAAACATTCCTCCAAGATGTTTGAAATGCACAAGCTCCATGGTTTCCTACACAAGTTGGTAGAGAAGGTCTTGAATGTCACAGCAAACAAATTTAAATAGAACTAGAGCATTAATTAAAGGTTTCAGCCAACACAACCAAAGTTGAGGAAGCTTCAATGATTAAAGGTTTTCATCCAAGGGTCCGGATTAGCTGGTTATGAGTGTGACGTTGCTGAGGGAAGCAGATAGATACAAAGATTTGAGACTTATAAAGAGAACTTCAACATAATTAAGGAGTGCAAGAAGACAGGTGAGGCCAATATTCACCTATATGTGATGGAAAATATAACAGTAAAATTATAGCTACATTTACCAAATTATGTCAAACTAAAACATCCCGCACAAATCAAAAAAAGAACATTAAAATTATGATATAAACTAATCATTATCCTCATCATCACTTGAAATGATTGGTTCTTCATCACCATCTTCCGGACCATCTTCTTCTTCAGTATCATCATTTATCAAATTATCTTCACTACCATCATTCATCCAATCATCGTTCACAACCTCTGAAGCAACAATTTCTGGGTCAATATCATTAAGATGCAATTCTGGAGTTTCAAGGCCCTCTTCTTGAACGAACCAGTGAACATCATTAAACTCGTCTTGTTGATAAGCATCATTTGTCACAGGATCTACATCATCCTCAACTATCACTCCACTTGTATCCTCGACCTCCGGAACATCCCACACGTTTCTCAATTGCACCTTTTGTACAACTTTCCAGGGTGAACCCAACTTACAGTCATCGAGATAAAACACTTGTTGGGCTTCCATAGCAAGTATGAATGGTTCATCATCATACCACGTAGAGCTTGTATTAATGCTAGTAAGATTATAATCATACCGTATCATTCTTCTCCTTTCGTCTCTACTTGATTCGTCGGTGTTGAACCATTTACACTTGAATAAGAAAACTTGATTCATATCTAAGTACGTTAACTTCACAATACTTAGCAAAACACCATAATAATCATGACTTCCGCCAATAAAAACTCCAGGGACATACACCCCACTATTTTGAGTTGTCCGATGATCATCAAGATCTTTTGTATGATATCTAACTCCATCCACGATACAACCAGTGTACGTATGAACACGTAAATCTGGTTTACATGCTAGACAATAAAGCTTCTCATCAGTTGCATCCATCAATCCATTTTCTCTCTTTTTAATCATCTACGAATAACAATTGAAACAAGAAAGTTAGCATAGTGGTCATATACAATAACTAACTACTCTTTAAAATTGTGTATGAACTTACTTTTTTTTCAAACCAATCAGGGAACTCATTTTCTTGTCTTTCATACAACTTATGGTTACTTGTTTGCCTTAACTCATCCTCATGTTCCCTACAGGTACAAATTAGATAATTCAATCTCTAATCTGAATTAAAAAAATTGAACTCAATACACACAAATGCAAAAAAGACACTTACTTGAGATAAGGTTTCACCTCGTCACAGTTGTATAGTACATACCAATGAGCTTTATTCACTTCCTTCCGGTCCAATAGTATATATTTTTTCCACAGAATGGACGAACTTTCTGAGAGAAAATCGATAAACCATCTACTACTTGGTCATCTTCTACATCGACATTTCGTTCTGCCCGATTGATACGGGTTTCAATCTCACGAAAATACATAGAACAAAATGTCACTGCTTCATTGACAATATATGCTTCTGCAATAGAACCTTCAGGTCGAGCTTTATTTGTAACATACTTTTTATATGTTCCTAAATTTCTCTCAATAGGATACATCCACCGATAGGTAACTGGACCACCAAGCAAAGCTTCACGAGGTAAATGGACTGCCAAGTGAACCATTACATCAAAAAAAGCCGGTGGAAAAATTCTCTCTAATTTGCACAATATTATAACAATCTCCTTCTCCATTCTTTCCAAGTCTGACACCTTTAAAGTTTTTGCACATATCTGTTGGAAAAAAATGGCCAGCTCAACAATTGCAGTGCACACATCCTTGTCCAAATATGAACGAATACCAACTGGGAGGAGGCGTTGAAGTAAAACATGGCAATCATGACTTTTTAAATTATGTATCTTCCCATCGACAATGTTCACATTTTTACAAATATTGGCAGCATACCCATCAGGAAATTTGACAACTTTGAGGAACTTACAAAACAGCCTACGGTATTCCAATTTCAAAACATATCTAGCATGAGGCTTCTTCAATTTATTCCCTTGACGTGTGAGATGCAATTCTTTTCTTATCTTCCTATCTGCCAAGTCCAAACGAGCCTTGTTGGTGCCTTTTGTTTTCCCATCTATATTCAACAAAGTACCAATGACACTATCACATATATTTTTTTCAACATGCATCACATCAATATTATGTCTCAACCTGAGCTTGGACCAATACTCTAACTCAAAAAGAATACTCTTTCTAGTCCAGTTTAGCTCATGAGGCTCACGGTGTCGCTTTAAATCAGGATTGTCAGGATGTTTTCTAGGCCTAGCTTTATAAACACGATCTAATTGCCGCAATATGTCATCCCCAGAAAATAATCTAGGAGGAGGACGATCTTCAACTAAACCGTTAAAATATTTACTCCTTCTCCACTCATGATCCTCAGGCAAATTTCGTCGAGCTCCCATAAAACATAATTTTCCTCTCAACCCCTCAGAAGTTACATCTTCGTTACAAACAGGACATGCTTTGTACCCTTTTGTGCTCCACCCAGATAAATTTCCGTAAGCAGGAAAATCATTTATAGTCCACAATACACATGCCCGCAAATTAAAATTTCTCCCAACAGAGGCATCAAAAGTTTCAACTCCAATATCCCACAATTCTTTTAATTCGTCTATTAATGGACGAAGATACACATCAATGTCTTTCCCAGGTGCTCGAGGACCAGGTATGAGTAATGACATCATTGAATACACTCCTTTCATGCATTTCCAAGGAGGCAGATTGTACGGCACTAGCATAACTGGCCACATACTATAACTAGTGCTCATGTTTCCAAATGGATTAAAACCATCTGTAGCAAGCCCCAACCTCACATTTCGATAATCTGCAGCAAAATCAGGATACTCTTGATCAAAGTGTTTCCACTCGGTAGAATCAGCTGGATGTCGTAGGAAACCCTCTTCATTTTGTCTTCTTTTTTTATGCCATTTCATTTCAGTCGCGGTATGTCTCGACATATACAACCTCCGAAGTCTCGGCTTCAATGGAAAATAACACAAGACTTTTTGTGGAACTTTCTTGCGTTTGCCATCACAAGACTTGTATCTCGGCTCCTTGCACACTGGACATTCATCCAGTTTCTTATTCTCTTTCCCATAAAACAGTGCACAGTCATACTTGCATGCATGTATGGATTCATACCCCAAGCCCAATTCTAGCAACATATTTTTGGCTTCATAGTTCGATGTTGGTATGGATGCACCTTTTGGATACGAGTCATTTAACAATTTCAGTAGATTTTTAAAACTTTTATTGCTCCAACGACCATCTATCTTGATCTGCATTAATTTTATAATAAAAGATAATGCAGAGAACTTTGTACAACCCGGGTACAGTTCTCGTTGAGCTTCATTAAACAAATAATCATATTTGTTAACATAAATATCGTTCTCATCATCTGTCTCCATACTTATAGCCCCTTGGACATCATTTAACATGTCCAACATCGCAGCATTATCATCATCATCATCATCGCTGTCACTTTCAAAATCCTCATACATTTGGTCGTCTGCGACATCAACAAAATCTTCCCCATGCTCAGTCCATGTCGTGTAATGTTGTGCAAACCCATTTACAAGTATATGTCTGCGTATCTCGGGTAGAGAAAGACACGGCAAGGCATTTTGACATTTAACACAGGGGCAACGCGTCTTATTTTCATGATCTAGGTGTTGTTTCGCAGCATCCAGAAATGTTTGTAAACCATTGGTGAAGTCAGGGTTGTGAAACCTATCTCTAACAAACATCCAACTTCTGTCCATCATGTACCTATAATAAAAAACAAGGGGTTCCCCATTGAGAAACAGTATGACCAATCATAAAAAAGATACATAACCAACACTTGTACCTATGATCTAACTTACATGTGGTTAATCGATAATTATAATATTTTTTTTTGTTAATTAAGTGATAAAAATGAGATATTAACGTTGATTATTGATTTATTGAGGTACACTTCAACAGCCATAGACAAAATCAAGCATAAAAGAACAAAAACAAAAGGAAAACAAAAGTTAAAACAAGTAACCAGATGCTATGGAAAAAAAAAGGAAAACAAAAGTCGAAATCAGCTAAGTATATGTCAAACTAAAACATCCCGCACAAATCAAAAAAATAACAGTAAAATTATGATATAAACTAATCACTATCATCATCATCACTTGAAATGAAGAATTTGAGGAGGAACTAAGATGTAAAAAGGAAGTCCATTGTTGTCTTAGGGGATTTTGCGATGGCTTTCAAGGGGACGCTTCAATTTCTGGTTGCGATGGGGGATCGATTCAAGCGTGAGAGGGCAAGATACAATGAGTTCTTCCAAATTTTCATGGATTTTAAGGATGTTGACAAAAGGTTAGTTAATCTTTAGTTACCTTCTTTTCACTATCTTTTTATGCGTTTTTAAAAAATGTCTTTTCTGTTCGTTGGGGTCTGATTATGTTCGATTGGTTTCAGAGTTGATGGAGATGAGATTATTCGAAGAGCAGAGGAATTATTCGATGGAGATGAGATTATGATGATGGGTTTTTACAACTTGATGCTCGATACCAGGAGAAAAAGTAGGAAGCTGGATGATTTGGGAAAGGTTTTCAATCGTGTCCTAGAAATGGTAAAATTCAACTCTTTTCTCCGGGCTTTATTACTCATATTTCCATTGCCTAATCACTGTCATGCGACCTGTACGCACGCAGATCATAGAATCTGTGGTTTATTTGTGCAAGTCTGATGGTAGATTCTTTTATTATGCAATAAACCCTAGACGTCCAAAGGTTCTGATCACTTCCCGAAATTATAGTTTAGTCACTTCGATTTAAGATTAGATCCTCTCCCATTTGTAAAACAATCAAGATTTCATTATAGGCTAGATACTTACCATCATTCAAGGATCCAAGACTGCTTGCAGGAGTGAGGAGGAAAAAAAGGATGAAGAATTTGAGTTATTTTCTTAAGAATTGATGAAAAAGGAAGTCCATCATTCAAACTGCACTAAGTGTATGTTTGTTTCATTATCCTTCATTTCTAATTGGTACTCTCCAGGAACAGTGAGAATCTACAAATAGCTCAATTACCTGTAACCCAATATACAGAGGCGTGGCTGACAATTTGGGGGCCCGATTATGAAATTTCAATCGGGGCCTCTTAATCAATCTTCAGACCTAATTCAAACGGATTATTGTCATATTGTTCTTTAGAATTTAACGTTAATGACCTGTGCTTTGTCTAAATTTCTGTGAAGGCTCTAGGATCTACCTACCCAGTAGATTTCACAGGAGTCATACATTTGCATAGGTAAATCCTTAAGGTGTGCTGCTATTGGGGCCCAACAGCTATAGTGCTTTGAATTTGTTAAGGCTTTAGAAAGCCAACCTCTAAAAAAGGAGAGGCACGAGCAATCCTCGGAACTCTTCAATTTGCGAACTCTAATGGCTGGCGGAGAACCAAGTTAGAAAGCAACTTCTTCAGTCTAGATTTTTATATTTGTATCAGTACAGCTTATCAGACAATCAAGTACTAGATGTGCAGTGTGCACATAGACTACAATTTGCTTTCACATAGAAATGTACTTTTCTATTAGATCTTCATGAGGCTCCATAATGTATATGATATTTTGATATTCTTGTCTGTGAGACAATATAATTGAGTCCCTTCAAAAGGAAACTATTTTAATTCAGGGGGTGTTGTAGATAGCCCACCTGAACTTTCTTAATTCAACTTAACCTCCTGAAATATAACTATGTCTCACACACTGATCTTTACTTTTTTCTCAATGACCCTTGATGTCGTTAACCCAAATGTGAAATGGCTCAAATACCCTTTGGGAAAAAACCAATTTTTAATTTTAGTTAAAAAACCCGGGCATTGAGAAAACACCCTGATTAATATTTGGGTAAAAGAGCGGGAGGGTTTTTTTAAACAAAAAATGAAAAAGGATAAAGGGTAATTTTTTTATGACTGAGGGCTATTTTGGTCTTTTTAGTCATGTGGTTGTCGCATGGTACTCTAAGACTTAATAACAGTGCTAACTTACTTTTGGGGGTTTAAGTAAGAAAAATTCATGGTGGTTATTTCAAACTGAAGAAGTTCAGGGAGATTTAGAGATTATCTACGGAACCCTTAAAATTGAGATGGATTAAGTCGAATTAAAATAGTTGACGAGGTTTTCTAAAATAACTCATTTTTACTTTTCTGTTTGAAAAATGTCATATCATGAGTTATGTTCCATCTAGACATATTTTGCATTTTAAATACACTCAACAATGGTTTGGCGAATCTTTTATTTATCTGTTTAACTATTGGTTTGTATCTCACTTAAGTCCTACAACACTTTATCGGCTGTGTTTATTTTGCAGGTAAGGGTTGGGGGTCTGATTGTGATGGATAATGTCCTATGGCACGGAAAAGTTGCTGATCCTCAAGTATGCCATTCTATGTATCTTGATAATGTGGTTCAGTTACTACTTCAGAAAACTGTTATTTATGTTAAGCCAGTATTTTATGCAGGTGACTGATCGAAAGACCATCAGCATTAGAAACTTCAATAAGAAACTTCTTGAGGATAAGCGAGTTAATATCAGTATGGTAGGTTTCCTTGTAGCATATTTTGGCCTTTTTTCACTTGTAATTGTTTTGAAGCAAAAATAAACAATTGGAAACTCATAGGTACCAATTGGGGACGGCATGACAATATGTCGCAAAGTATTACACGGTTCTTCAAGATCCTGACGCTAATAACAGGCTATCAGTCTATCAGTAGGCCAATAATCACAAACAATGGCCCAATACTTCAGTTTTTGACTAGATCCCAGGCTGGATGTAGTGTACAGAAATGCGATCGATGATCAGGCAGGTAAAGAACTGTGAGAAGTTTTTCAATCTACATAATTACTAACCAATTCACAATTTCATAAATAAACAAATAAATAAAGGAAACCCCTTAGAAGTTAGAAAAGTATACCTAACGGCGTTAGGGCGACTGCGGAGTTCAGGGGGTAGCTTGCGATCGTGACGGCGTCGACGACGAAAGCGAGGCGGTGGCCTTGCTGCCGCTGCTACTGCTTGAGATGGAACAAGAGATTTCTTTTTGGTTCCCTTGATTGAATCAAAGATCTGTTAATAGTTTCATAAATTAGATGCATAGCATAGAATTCACCCAAAATCAAACCCACAACTCGTCCCCACAAGCTTCAAGATAATTGACATTGACGAATCACAATGCGTTAAAATAACTCAAGTTTTTCAAAATTAGTTTCCAAATGCAATGGATTAAGGATTTCTTCTAACAGTTAGCAAAACTATAACAAAATCCGAATGTAAAAACCACAAAACTATTATAAATTCTTGTTACAATGCGATTTCTCGTCTAAATCAAATATTTGCTACTAACTTCATAAACAGATTCACTTAATAAAAATCGTCCAAAATAACTCAAAAATCCCTATTCAACTAGACAGTACAAATGTAATCCAAAGGTCAAAATTACAGCACTATCAATTACAAAGTAAATCCAAGAAAATGGTATGAAACATTTATTAACGAAAACCAAATCGGATCCAAACCTCTGTCCAAGAAAATGATATCAAAATCACAACACTATCAATTACTAAAACCTCTATTATAAAAAAAATCTTATTTTAAGTGATATGATTACTAATAAATACCTAGATTTCAAGCCACCGCATTTATTAACGAAAACCTAATCGGATCCAAACGAGACTCGACGGCGGATCCTGGATCCATGCCCGATACCAGAGGTTCCGGTGGACTTACCACACGTGATCTGCTGCTCCGCCGGCGAAACTATGATGTGGCGATGTCGGTTGGGTCTATCGGTACTCTCCTCCATCGCTTTCTCGAATTCAATGAGATCCGCGCCCAAATCTATGAGTAAGGTGAGCACTGACGACGGTTTAACGGAATGGCGACGGGGGCGAACGGCGGAGTTCGACTCGGAGCGCGCTTCTGCCTGCCGCCGCTTCGAAGAGAAAGAAGAAGAAGGAGGGCTCAGCGACGGGAGCTTTGGGGTTATTAATTTTGATCGATGGGAGATTTGGGGTTATTAATTTTGATATTGGACCGCTCTTTTATTTGAGTACCCGCTACTTGTTAGTTAAATTCCCACTAAAATTTTCCCCAATGAATAATGAGTATATTATTAATTCCTTACTGATTAGTTTTTTAACAAGGAAATGATTTCTCACAGAATAAAATATTAGATTATTTGTGACCACAATGCACAGAATTGATAGCGGGTTCAAATCTCCCAAAACTCACAGTTACTTTATTGTATACAAAATAAAAAACAAAGGTTTTTTCTATATTAATTAGATGCACAGAATTGATAGCGGATTGGAGATTTTTACAAGTCAAGATAATAATAAGGTTTAAAATACAAAATAAAAAACAAAGGTTTTTTCTATATTAATTAGATGCACAGAAGTGATAGCGGATTGGGGATTTTTACAAGTCAAGATAATAATAAGGTTTAAAATACCTAGATATCAGAAAGGGGGAGAGAAGCAACCACGATCTGGAAAGCGGCAGTCTTGAGGTGTGATCGGACAGACGCCCAAAGATCTGGAAATTGACGGTCTTGAGGCGTGATCGGAGATCAATTAAGACTTTCAGAGCGGAGCTTTGTTAGGTCGTGCGGAGGATCAGGGCTTTGTTGCGAGCGAGATCAATTAAGACTTTCAGAGCGGAGCTTTGTTAGGTCGTGCGGAGGATCAGGGCTTTGTTGCGAGCGTCCGGAGTTTTTTGGGCCGATCGTGCGGAGGGGATGAGGATGAGGTGAGAGCGGAGGGGTTTAATCAAAGGGAGAGCAGAGGTGATGAGGATGAGTTGATCAAAGCGGAGGGGTTTAATCGAGAGGGATAGCAGAGGTTAGAAGAGAAAGAAATTACCGCCTTCTTAATTTGTTTCCCGGTTTTATTTGGTCCCGTAAATTTGGTTTCCCAGCTTAATTTTAATAAAAATATTTATTTTTTCTTTTAATTTAATTAAGATATAATTAAATATCATTTAGCAACCAACTTTTTTTTAGTACCCGCCTACATTATTCATTCGCAAAACCGGCTCTTTTCTTTGAGTACCCGCCTACTTTTTACCCAAATTTAAACTAAAATTTTAGCCAACGAATAATGAGGATATTATTATTTTCTCGCTGATTGGTTTTTTTAACAAGGAAATGACTTCTCATAAAACAAAATTTTTTAGCGAGGAAGCCTTAAATTTGTCGCCATTGAATTTGGCGGGTTTTGCACATTTTTTCGCCAAACTAATAATGAAGAAACTATTATTTCCTCACAAATTGATTCTTTTAATGAGGAAAGGGTTCCTCGTAAAACAAAAAAATTAGTGAGGAAACCTTCAATTTGTTGTTAATAAATTTGGCGGGTGTTGCACGTTTTTCCGCCAAATTAATATTGAGGAAACTATAATTTCCTCGCTACTATTTTTTTTTTACGACAAAATGGTTCCTCGTAAAATAAAAACTTTTAGCGAGTAAACCTTAAATTTGTTGCTATTAAAATTGATGGGTTTTGCACAATTTTCCGTCAAACTAATAATGAGGAAACTATTATTTCATCGCTAATTGGTTTTTAAACGAGGAAACAGTTCCTCATAAAACAAAAATTTTAGCGAGGAAACCTTTAATCGCTAATTGGTTTTTAAACGAGGAAACAGTTCCTCATAAAACAAAAATTTTAGCGAGGAAACCTTTAATTTGTCGTCAATGAATTTGGCGGGTGTTGCAAATTTTTCCGCCAAATTAATAGTGACAAAACTATAATATCCTCACTAATAGGTTCTTTTTAACGCGGAAACGGTTCCTCGTAAAAACAAAAAACTTTTAGCGAGGAAGTCTTAAATTTGTCACCATTGAAATTAGCGGGTTTTTTCTTTCCCGCCAAACTAATAATGAGGAAACTATTATTTCCTCGCTAATTAATACTTTGATGAGGAAACTTTTCCTCACAGATTATGGATCTTCAGCGAGGAAATCATACTTTGTCGCTGCTACATTTGGCGGGTTTTCCTCTATCTTTCGCCAAAAGAACAGCGATGAAATTATTATTTCCTCGTTAAATGTGCATTTCGCGATGAAAAAGTTCATCACCAAAATCTCATATTTCCTCGTCAATAAAATAACTAGTTAGGAGACCAAATCATGATCATCTTTAATGAGGAACTAAAATTTTCATCGCAGAAAGTGGTCTGCTGTGAGGAAAATATATTCCTCGTAGAAGACCTACTGATATTTACCGAGGAAACAATATTTTCCTCGTCGAAAGTGATATTTGTTGAGGAAAATAATTTTCTCGAAAAAAAATTTGTCGCTAAAAGACATGTCTGTTGTAGTGTACCTCTATGATTTTGATGAACCTGGATACAATTGCTTAGAGCAATTATTAGACAATTATGTATGGCATCATAATTTGTTTGGCTTCTGCTTCAATGTACTTGATTTTGCGTGGATGTCAGGAGATACCAACGATCTGCAGTTTGAAAACTAGTGAAAGTTGATGTGATATCCTGAGTTTTGCTAAGTTTGGCACTAGAAATATGAGTCTATGGTATAGGGTTTTAATAGAATCCTGTTTAAAATGTGATGAAAAACACTATAGTATTAACACATGCGCGGTGGATGTGTTACAAGATGAAAAGGTCATCAATTACGATTTATTTGGGATAGTAATTCCTTTAAGAAGATGCTTTTAATATTTATTAATCAGGCTATATCGCTATCTTCAGACTGTGGCCTATCCTTTATAAAATTCTGATTCCTCTGTAAGTTGGTAGTGGTGATATGAGTTTCCATGGTAATGTTCTTGCATTGTGCTGTTTTGGATCTCGTTTTGTTTCTATGATATTCTTTTAACACACTATTACCATTAAAATATGTTCAAAGGGTGTGTGTTACGTACTAGATGGAATATCAGGGGTTGAAGTGTACATGTGATACTAATTATTTTATGAAATTTGGTATTGTCATTGAGTTATTTTTGCAACATTATATTTATTGATTGCAGCCTAACTAACAATATTCTTTTGTCCGTAGATGCATCAAAATCAGAATTGCAACCCTGAACGAAACATAACGCAAGAAAATCAGGACTCTCAAGCTGAAATTGACAAATCCAACATGACTGGCCTATATAAAAGTAAAGTACGCTCAGATAAGAAAAGAAAGCGAAATAACAGTAAGGACTCAGCCTCCACTCCAATGGATAACACTTCTCGAAAGTGCGGTTCCTCATCGAACAAAGAAACCCCGAGTTACAAGCTTCTGCGTGAGGTGATTTTCTGAATTTCTTGTTTAATTGTATTTGCAACTGTCTAGCCTGGGCTAACTGTTTGTTCTCTATAATGGCAGCCCACATCACTTCGTTCTAGCAACTCACCAGAGTTGAATGAACTGAATGGTTCTTGTTATTTAGCCGTTAAATGCAACATAAATACTATTCGGAAGATAAACGAATATGAGCAAACATTATTTGAATGCGAAGATGACATGTATGTATGCAACTCCTAACTATTGAAATGTTTCCTTCTATGTTGTGCATATGTGTGCTAAACCACTTACTGAACTTCATTCAGGTTTGAGCTTGATATGCTGGTGGAGAGAGTAAAAGCAACTACTAGAAAACTAGAGGAGGAAATAGAAAAGAATCCTGATGGACAAAACTTTATCAAACCGATAAAGCTAGAATCGACAACAAACTTTAACTGTAAGTATGACTGACATTGAATTACTAATACCAAATGAGTATACCTTTTGGTCTTTGATTTACATGTGGATCTCAACTATGTATTTCTTTTTCTTTTCAACAGCATCCAACTTGTGTTGTTTGTTGAACTTTTACAATTGTGGTGTCGCTAAAATCATAGATTCGATAAGGGAGGACCCCGCCACAGAATTACAGAGAATAAATGAAGATATGAAGCACTGGGCTGAGGTATTGTTGGAGCAGCGTGAAGGAGTGCGCAAAATTTGCAAGGATGTTTTTTCCGAGAACTATCCTAAAATGTATAACCGTGGCCGAGTTAGCTTGAAGCATCGAAGTTCAGATATCTCGAGCAGGAAGTCCAGACTGCTGCCATTCTGATGTGGATAAGTAATCCTCTTCTGTTTGGATATTGAGTTATATATGTGAATTTACACACTTAGTTTAGGTACGAAGTTTTCAAGAAGTGCATTTTGTTTTTGCTGGTCATACCCTTAAGCGTATAAGGTAGCCAATCTTATTTTCTGGAAGTGCCCTCACTGAATTGTAGCATAATATAGTGAAGAATTATGACAATGAATATAATATGGAACGCTATCCAATATTACATATACACCTGGACATATATGTTAATATGTCTCATCCCATTTTGGCTAACTGACATTGTTAAGAGATCAAAATGACTTGCATATTTAAACCAATAAATGTTATCATCAAGGAAAAAAAATTAGATACGTATAAACATAAGGTTTTGTTACTTGACTAAAATTTGAAAGCTACAAAAGAATATTTTTAGATCACAACTAATGTTTTGCCCAAAGGCTGAATTAGGAAAAATAGGGAGATCACTGAACAGATATATAAGAGATGAGTAGTCTCCTAAATTCTATACAATTGCAAACCAACCATTCATGCAAATTTTTTAATAGGCTGCTTCATCTTCTCATCTGCAGTGGAGCTCAATCGGTTGATGCATGAGGATGAACCAAGTCTTCTATGTTAGAGAATGCACTACTTCCAGCAATAATGTTATGATCAATTGTTTGCCTAAATTCTTCAATTCAAGTGTTAAAACTTTTAGTCAGTGTTTCTATGTGACCAAAGAAACTTATTCTTATTTACTACTTGTCTGTTTCAGTGCTAATGTTGGTTCTTCTGTGTATTGAACTTCTTCAAGCCTTCGCTTTTCCTCTATCTTCTAGCGGTATAACTCGAGTGCCTGTAGCCAAAATCGGCTTAGAACACATTATTTATTCTAGCTAAATCAAACGAGAAATTGAATTGGAAATTTGAGGATTTGATAACAAAGAAGATGTGGGTTTATGAACGATTACTTGTAAAACTCGAGCGAAGGTCTTAGTTCTTTCTGAGAAAACAAATTAACAAAACTAGTTTGTCACCGTGCACCGTCCAAGATGTGGTTTGGGAAAGAAAGAAGATGACATGGTGAAGATAGAGTTGTACATCGGTGAGACAATTGATGAATTTTAAAGGATTGATATAGAGACAATAATGCATGAAAAAGACATGTATTTAATCATTTAGAGAGTCATGCCTCATTTGTCAGTTAATTTTTTCTAAGTTGCTTGGTGGTCAATTTCTTATTTTTGTTTTCAATAAAGTAGATATCTTAAGAGGACAAATTGTTTTCCTCTGTGGGTGTATCTTCTCCCTAGCAAAAAGCCTTGGTCTTGTTACAATATTAATTAAATTTCAAGTTTATAATGACTACTCGTTCTCTCATGTGATCATGCATCCTAAGAAATTTTAACAAAGTAACTTAATCTCCTACTCAAGAATTCCGTTATCATGCATACTTCAGGAAATTACTGCTGTATTTTTGCCTATAACATAAGAATTTTTACGGGAAGAGCACATTTAAGCACAATATTTCTGCATGAAAAAAATTTACCCCTTATCTTTGCTTGTGGCGATGATAGCATTAGAGTATGATATCAGTATTCAAGTAACACGTTAACATAGAACAATATGCTTGTTAAAAAAAAGTTGCGACCTATTAACAATGCACATTTAAGCATAAAAACAAGTGTTAAGGAAGCATTTTACAAAAAAAGATATAATTGCTTGACAAATTGATGATCTACATCATTCGTCATGGTCTATGCCCTAGAACATGTGGATAAAAATCAGGAATTTTCAGAAACTCGGGCATACATGAAACGGCCTCAAACTAAAACAATTCTAAAGGAAAAAAGTGTATGCCACTAATGGATGGTTTTTTGATAGAAAAACAAGGGATGTACCCTGTTCATTAAAAAACCAGAAGTATTTTTACAAAAGAAGGATACGAAATGTATCCATTAATTGGTAGATAGAAAACTTAATTTCTCTTGACTATTGATGTATAACATTCTTCTCCCTAACATCCATGAAGATGAAGAGAGGGCATTGCCGTCATTCCTCGTTGACATGGATATAAGGGAGAACCAAAGCCGGCCATATATTTGGAGAAAAGAAATTAAATTTTCTATAGACCAATTGTAAAACAAAAGCATACCACCAAAAGTTTTTATATACAAACAGAACATGATTCAAAACCAACTTTCTTAACCACCAAAAGGCTTCTCTTCTAAGACTTTTGCTAACTGAAGAGCTGCATTCCCTCTTCCTGAACCTGCCCAATCATGTAGAGACAGTATCGAATTGTTAATAATAGATTGAGCAGAGAAAGGTTTTAGATCAAAGATAAACTTATTCCTTGAAGACCATATAAACCAACAAACTGTCGAAAAAATAGTGCGCCATATAATTCCATCCAGATTACGCAAGGATGTAACAGATATCAGAAGATCATCTATAGATGTTGGCCAACAGAAAGGTAAGTAATAATCTCCAAAATGTTGCCAGACCGCTTTAGCTGTAGAGCATGAGAAGAAGATATGGTTCTTAGTTTCAGACTGCATACCACATAAAACACAAGTAGGATCTCCTTGCCACCCTTTTTTCATAAGATTATCTTTGGTGTGTAAACGGTTCAGGGATAGAAGCCAAGTGAATATCTGAATTTTGCTAGGAAAAATGGGATTCCATGCTATTTTGTAGAAAGCATATTTGATTCCTCTAGAGCATAAGAAATCATAGAAAGATTTAACAGTGAAAGAACCACCTGAAGTGAGAGTCCATCGAGGAATGTCAAACTGGTTTGAAACACTATGCAGACTAATAAGATTCAAGAGATCTAGTTTTTTTTTATAAGATTCAGAGGAGATGCTTCGTTTCAGCAGTGGGTGCCAGTGCCATAAGCTATTTTGGTAGTGGCCTTGACTACTAATGGAGACATTATTGGAGAAAGCTAACCTGTATAAGGATGGATATAGACTTGATAGACTATTAGAACCAGTCCATTTGTCCTCCCAAAATCTGATTTTCTTTCCTGAACCAAGAGACCACGATATGAGATTTTGAAAAACTTCCTTATTGGAGATGACATCATTCCAAAAAGGAGAGTTGCAGGTATTGCAAGTAGCTAATTGTAAGAAAGAAGCTTTTCTGATATAGAGTTGATGAAGGAGAGCTCCAATAAAAGATTCTATGTCATAGCATTTCCATAACCATTTGGACAGTAGAGATAGATTGAAAATTTTGAGATTCTTCACACCTAACCCTCCTTCTGATTTGCTTAGACATACCTTTTTCCAATTAACCAAACATTTAAAAGGTTTAGAAACACTTTTTTCCTGTCCAGAGGAAATTCTTTCTAATTTTATCAATGTCTTTGATCAACCATACTGGTAGTTTATAGAAAGACATAAAATATAAAGGAATGAAAGAAAGAACTGAATTAAAAAAAAAACTAATTTTCCTCCCAATGATAAGCAGTTACTCTTCCAAGAAGCGAGCTTACTAAACAAATACATTTATGGTCCTTGTGTGTTCTGAGATCCCTCAGAGATATTGAATATCATTTTTATGTCTGAATACACAAAATTTCTAATATGCCTACTTTTTGGTTGCTTGCGGTGCAGGAGTAATTATAAGCAACTTCTATGACATGTCTCTTGTTTTCGCATATTTTATGGGTTTGTCCAAAAGGACATTTTACACCACTCTGTCAATACATTCAGGCAAAATGAACAAGCTTATAGATAACATGGCATTACACTCTTGTTTTCGCATATTTTATGGGTTTGTCCAAAATGACATTTTACACCACTTTGTCAATACATTCAGGCAAAATGAACAAGCTTATAGATAACATGGCATTACACTGAAATCTGAAGATAGGTTTGATTCTTGAAGCACAAAAGATCTGCATTTAATTTTCCGGTGAATCATCTAAGGATGACTTGCCTTTCATTTCAGTAGTCGCTCATTTGTTGATCCCGAAGTTAAACAAAAATTTACTTCAAGATGGATCTCCATGTTATTTGTAACCAAGGTAAGACACATAACCAATGACACTTTTTTTCTTGAGGTAAGAATAGGGCAAGTTGCCCTATCATAGTATGTAATATGTATTAAAACCCAAACGCATTACATGATATGATATCTACTCGTGATTTGCAGAGGATCCCCCCTTAGTAGAGGAGCGGACCTTTGTCGTCACTCTACGTAATGAGGAATGCAATCTTCACTAGAGGCAATAAGATCTGAAATACTTTTCTCCCGGATGAGCGTTTTAAGCTTTAGGTTCTTCTTGGATGTTGCTGCATCTGTCCAGAAAAGGAGATAGTAAGTGATCTTGGAGGCCAACTGTTGGTCGTTGAGACTATGTCTGAGTGGATAAGTTCATTGCGAGCTCTCCATAGGACCCAGCAGATAGTTGGAAAGCAGAATCTCCGTAGGTGACGCACTGCAGTCTCAATAAACTCATCTTAGCATATGTCAAAACAATGTTTGGTGAGAGGAGGGAGAAATTGAATGCCAATTCTAGGGAGGAAAAATGCCCAAACTTGTTTGGCAAACTGACTAGCAAGAAAAATGTGGTCGTGAGATTCCTGGTCCCTGCAAAAGGAGCAGGAGGAGTCTCCTGTCCATCCTTTGTTGAGGAGCCTGTCTTTGGTCTTCAGTTTGGTCATGGAGAGAAACCAATGAAAAAAGGAAGCGTCGTAGATTGGAACAATTTTGGTAGCAAAAGCTTGATGCTTATAGTGGTTATCTGAAAGGGGATAATATTCAAGCGGCTGCAACCTCTGAGGTACACCAGAGTATCTAAAAGTCATCTGTTTGAGCAAGGAAGCACCATTTTAACACTGAAAATCAAGTTAACAAAAACCAACCCAGCTACAAATTCAGAAGCACGTAGAAAGTTTTGAGATTAAAGAATGAACAGACTGTGGAAGTTACAGTATAACCGAGAAAAGATGAACAGTGTGCTATGAAGGGAAAGGCTATTAGACAAACATTGCAAGAAGCTTATCATATACTAAGCTTACTATTGAATGAAGAGTCAGAAGCTCATCAACCCAGAAGTTTGCGACATTATTAGATTTTCCTGACTTGGGGTATCTTGTCTCTTTTCTTTATTAAGATTGAAATTCATGCTTTAGATGCGTTTAGCGTTTATGACTTTCTGGGAATCTCTTATAGTACGTCATTTCCACTCAGTTGCTATTTGTTCTGGATGAAAATTTTATTTATCTATATTGCTGGTGTTGTTAGAAATATTTTGCTGATGTATCTTTGGCATTTTGGAATACATGAAAATGGAACGAATGGGAAAGGGCTTATGACCTAGAACAAGATTTGGTGTCAATTACTTTCCTTGGATTCTTTTTTCAGGCATTAAAGTTCCTCCTCATCATATTCAGATAAAAGCAATATACCTACACTGAGGTCATTTTGTGCATTAGCATTTTAAGGGTTATGTCTTAGAAATCTCACGACAATTATATATGCATCTCCCATCTCTGTCACACGGCAACATACAGCATTGACATATATTCTGCAGCAGGGAGATTAATTGCACCTCAAGAGAAAACATCACATATAAATATATGAAAGGCCTATCCTCAATTGGCTCTGATCAATCACACACTATTTATATTTTAGTCGTTATCTTTAATCGGCTAAAGTAAGTTTTTCCCCACCTTCTGAAGAGAAAAGATGAAGCCTGTCACATAAATATATGGTACCTCTTATTAAAAGTTCCCCGAAAGTATGATATCTGGGAGTTTAAATTGAACTGATATAGGTATGACCTATCTGCATATGTCCTCCCAGAAGATAAGGGTATTATTTGTGTGAATGAAATTGTTGTTTGCACATTAAAATTGTTTACCTCTATTCAAAAAAGACAAAGGCGTGCAACTGACCTCTGATCTTCTCATCTGGTTAGACTACAAACTTAAATGAAAGAACTTAACATCTTATTCCCATGCCTCAAGGGACCGATAACAAACAGTTGAGACAAGGGTAAGAATCCAAACCATCACAGATATTAATCATGATCTCGCTATGGAAGTATCACAAACCACTGTTGGGTTTGATTTATGAACATTAGATTAAATTATATAAGAGATGGACTATGTTGTCCTCGCTTGACAAAGACTAACCTTTTTTTTATAGATTTTACCAAAACAGGTCCTTTCATATACGAATAGCATATATTCAGGAAAAAAAATATGCATATATAAGCATGTACCTGCATCTAGATCTTGTATGCTTGCTGCATTCCACAACCATCAGTGATGAAGCACGAGATTCGTGTTTGTCACTACATGTTGAAACATTATAAACCATACACACATAAACAACTTAGCAAGATAACTCAAGTTATTATTTCTTTGTTTTTAGGGATTTTGAATCTGTTGATCAATAACAGATTGAAATATGAATGGCCAGCATTGGATAAACAGGTTTCTCTTGTCTCTATTTCTCCTTTTTTTTTTCCTTGGCCGGGTTCTGTGTTCAGATCTGATCATGACCAGTCAGAAACACTAAAATTTAATTGGTCCAGTTTCCTTGTTGCAGAGATGCACAATACACTCACAAGTCGGCCTGCACTATACAATGTAAGAGCATCACCAACAGCTTCCCCATTTTATTGGTATTCTCACTTTTAGAAAATTTTGGGCTTTTTTTTTGTCCAACAGATTCCTCATCCCATTCCCCAAAATAGGGATGGAGGAGAAAAAAATGGGAGTTTTCCCCAAATCTGGGGCATTCTTCAAATATTATGGGAGAGATTTGTTATAAATGCAGCACGTTCTTCAAAACGGGATGGAGGAGAAAATAAATATAAAACAAAATCCGTAATTACAAAAAAAAGCCATGGGGACAGTTCCAATGCATAAGAGCATCCTAAAATAGGGATGTAGAATATTTTTATTATTGTAATAAATGCAGGATTCTTCAAAATGGAGAAGTTGTTGGAATTGGAGCAAAAATAATTTGGAGAATATGACTTTTGCTTCCTTATTTTGGAGAAATTTTTGGGGAAACTGTTACAGATGCTCTAAGGGCTAAAACATGGATTCTTTTTCTTTTGATTGTAGGATCCAGTGTTTTGCTGCGGAACACCTTAAAACACCACGTGGCAAGCAAGCAAAAACCAAAATAATAATAATAATAATAATAATGTCTAGTACAAAGTAGTGGGTGGAGGAAGAAGGGGTAACAGGCTGTAGGTTGGAGAGGCCTATTAACAGAGGTGGACTACATTAATCTAATTTGACCCGAGTGATTCAAAAGCATTGATTATCTGAGTCATGAGTCCAAACATATTTAACCACCTATATTCATTAAACTGTTCTCCCCACGTGGGACTAAATCACATCTTACGTCTTCGCTGAACCAAAATCGCAATTAATTTGTACAGATGCAAGACTCTCCTATCATCAATCTACCAGAATCAGCCCTCATGAACTAGACGAACGTTTAAACCAATATTTAGATGTGTGTTTTCCCTCCACTTAATAATCCTTCAGTCTGCTCTAAACCAGTCCTGCTTTGTGTACAAACTTGAGGTGTAGCTGGTGGGTTTATCATACTAGAACAGTACTGGCACACTCCAAAACCTATAAACTATTTGTAGCAAATTCTTACACTGTGCCCCCTGAATCAATTATCACAATCTGCTAATCACAATAATTCATCTACATAATGCCACAGTAGCCTATATGTGCGTGCAAAACCATATATGAGAAACATGATTGATACAAAGGAGGGGGGAAATAGGTTTTAAAAAAATTAAAAAACACAAAAAAAAAAGCGAAGCAAAAGCTTTTGCAGCCATGGAATGTGATAGCTTGTAATCACTGTCAACAAGCGTTAATCTAATTAAGAGCCAAAGGGCCATGTAATGATGGCAAGACCAGATCTTTGGAGAATTGAGAGCCTGCTATCTTGTTAATCAAAACAAGATATAATACGACAGTTGTAGAAGTGACTGAAGAGGAATCAACTTCAATGTTATTAAAAAATAAAATGCAGAATTCAAAAACAAAAGTTTCCTCGTTATAAAATGCAGATTCGTATCAGGATAAGATTGCCAAAAATACAGCCTCTTCCAAAAGGAGAAATTCCTCGAAAAGTTTTACAGTGCAAAAGTTCCTCGAAATTGTGCACCTTGATTACAAGCAAGTTATTTCCCAATTCATTCCCCAATAATTTCCAATAATCAGTTGGTTTTCAATTTTCTCCCTTAAGATTAGTTCTCTTTATGCATGAAAATTCTGGCTAGATACATGTCTTGTGGAGGTTGTCTAATAATACAAACAAGCATTTAAGAATTGATCAGTCAGGATATTACCTTCTTGTTAAGGCATGCGAACGTACCAGAATTCCCAAAGGGAGTAAAAGCATGAAAATGAATTAATAAGCAGCGTTCCCATGTGTAGATATGGGATGGAAATCGCACAACAAATGTCGAAAAGAAAGTTCTAACATCTCTGATGCTTTTCATATCAAGCAATGGCAATCCAATCCCTTTTTTATACATGAAATTTGAGATAGATGTGGCAAAGAAGCAACTGTATCTTCAAAAAAAAGAAAAAAAGAGGAATCAAACAAAGTGCTAATATATATGTACATCATTATTAGTTTTGCAAATCTTTCGAAAAAATCTCAAACTGCACGCTCCTTGAATCATAATAGTTAGATAATGCAAAATTTGTCCAAGCAAAGGGCAATATGCCACACGAGCGGACTTCATATCTGATAACAGGTCGTATATGGTGGAAAGAACAGGTGACTAAAGGGCAGAAGATGAAAAGTTACAAAAAGCTCAACAACATTGGTGTATAGATCTCCTGTAATATTTTGTTAGCAACATTGGTGTACGGTGATGCACAACCATGAAGCATGTTAACCTAAAAGGATAACTTCAGGAACAGAAGAAATAGACTTTACGGAAAAGGTTTAGAGAAAATTATGTCTTTAATGATGACAACCAACTAAACACAGCAATCCAAGGTTCAAAGTTTTGTAGACCAATCAAAAGATAGAAGATAAAAGTTTGCCCCCATCCCGCAACACGCCAAAACAGACAACACATAATATACATGGTCCATGGGTATGCATGATATCTGATGGCAATCAAAGAAGTTTTATGCAGCATGATGTTCAACGTTCTTTTTTCTATTTTACCTTTGTTTCCCCATGAAGAAAGCTACAATAAAAAAACAAAGGTATTTGCACAAAAGTACACAGAATCATACATGATTTGGTTGCTATGCGGAAAAGAAATACATATCACAATTAAGCACGATGAATTGATTTATAAATATTCTGCTAAACTTTTTGTTTAGACCTCCAATGCAATGCAATGTTGCAGTCCATTATCAAAATATATAAAAGTGGCAAAAAATTTGCTCGCAGTGTCCTAAACCCTTTAGCTGCACCTAATTGAGTTTCAATAGTGGGAACACTTATTTTTTTAAGGATTAATTGATGGATAAACAAGGTTAATTTTCATTTTTAATATTGACAGAAGCAAAAGTACAAGAGACAATTTGAAGCAATTTTTCCATCAGAGATCAGCACTAAACTTCCACAGGAAATTTAAGCAAAAAGTTAGAGACCCATATGAACTACTTTTCATAACCAGTTCAGGCTTATAATAACAACCAGGAGCTTCAGGAAGTAAACCTTACAAAAAGTTTTCTCTCCTTTGAGACATTAACAATATATTCATCAAAGAGTCGAGCTTTCTCCCTCAAGCTTACAATCACCTCCTCATTTATTGCCCGTGGCAAGCACCTCTCCATGCTATCAAACCACTCCCCAAGTGTCATCTTCTCCAAATCAACACTTGGTTCTCCTTTCTCTACGGTCTTTTCAGCTACCGAATCACACGGAACAAGCTTATGGTTCTCTGGAACCTTAGCAGAAGAAGCCTGAGTTCTTGCCGGAGCCTTTCTTGATCTCCCTTTCTTCACATTCTTTGGTTTTCCAATGCTATCGTCTATAACTAAATCCAATGTCTCATTCTTCTTTGAAGCCCCGGTCTTTGATGGTGAAGGTGTCAGCCTTTGATGACACGACCGAACATGGAGTCAGAACTGAAACCCTAACCCTAGATCTAGAAAGAAAGAGGTAAGATTGAAGAGAGAGAGAGATGAGGGAAATGGGAAAGAAAAGAAAAGGGGGATCCAAAGAAAGTTTTGAAGTTCGCTGGATTATGCAGATATATCATATATATATATAGGTAAGTGCAGACACACACAATCTGCTCTCTCATCAATGGCAATTCTATTTCCAACACAACGTCTCTTCCTCTTCTCTACGCAAATTTCAAATGAACCATTAATATTTATCCATCTTTCAATATCCCTACAATTTCGAGTTCCATGTTATTTCCAATAAACCATTAATGTTGTGTCCACCACAAGACTCTTTCCCTCCTCTTCAACTATTAATGCGCACTCCCTTAGTTTATCCTCCACAATCTCTCTGTTTGATAAACTACCTGTAGCGAATTCTAACACTGCATGTGCCGCTTGAATTCTAACACTGCATGTGCCGCTTGAAACAATATAAAATATGACAAGTTTAGAAGCAATTGAAGAAGAATTGGCTTCAATGTTAATCAAGAGATAAAATGCAGAGTTTGAAAATACAAGCTTCCTTGGTATAGATGCAGATTCCTAATTTACTGGTCATTACAAGACGAGACAAGGTTGCTGATAATAGTTGTGGAAATATACAGCCTCTTCCATAATAGGAGAAAATTCCTAAAACGTTTTAACGGCACTGGAAACATTCCTTGAAGTTGTGTGCCTCTATTACAAGAAAGCTCTCTCCCAGTTCCTCCTCCACTAGTTTCCCCCATAATCAGTCGGTCTTCAAATTTTTCTCACTACATATAGTTCTCTATATGCATTAGAAATTTGGCTAAATAAATGAGGCTACGATCTTATGGAGTGGCTAATGCAAATAAGCATCTAAGAATTAATCAGTCAGTATATTACCTCTTGCTTCATGTTAAAATATACAAAAGATCAGAATTTCCCAAAGACAAGAAAGGCATGAAAGCACTCAAGTAGAGCTTCCATTTACAGATATGAGAAGGAAATCACACAACAAATATCAAAAAGAAAGGCCTAAAATCTCTTACACTTTCTAGTATTCTATATATTATCAAAACATGGCAATCAAATCCTGTTGGGATCCCCAAATCTCATAAATGAGGAATGCATTGTGTCGAGTATGAAGACTGAAAAGGATAGTCAATATTGAAGAATGCAACAGGTTGAAGTTTGAAGGGCTAATACATAGAAAGATGAAATCACATTAACGAGTATGCTTCTAGAACTTCTCTTTGGAGCCTATAAAAGAGTGTCTTAGTGTGGAGAAAGTTATCCTCCAAGTGAGAGGGAGGATCCCCTTACAACTCTTGAGTGATTGGTGTTCTCGGGTTCTTTGAGTGATGTGGTGTGTGATGGCCCCTTGGAGCTCTTGGTGATCGGTGTACTCAGATTCCTTGAGAGATGTGAGATGTGTGAAGTTTTTCAAGTTTGTCTGTGCAATACTTGTATCACTTGTATTGGATGTATGAGTTGTATTGGTTTATGAAGATAGTGAATTTTCCTGAATGGGCTGCAGATGTAGGCATGTTTGGCCGAACCACGTAAAAAACTCTATGTATTGTTGGTGCTTGCACTCTCTTCTTGTGTGTGGTACTTGCATGCTCCAATAATCTCCAACAAATTCTTTCATATACATGAAATTCGAGAAAGACGGTTTAAAGAAGCAACTGCAAATTCAAAAAATCAAACACAGTGCTCGCTACTATGCAGGTAAATCATTATTGATTTTGCAAATCTTTCGAGAAAAATCTAAAGCTATATGTTGCTTGAATCATAATAATCTGATAAACAAATTTAATGCAAGCAGAAAGCAAGATGTCTGTCAAACACGAGCAAGAGTTCACTTCAGATAACAAGTCAAATATACTAGAAATAGCAGGAAAGTAAATGGGAGAAGATGAGACGTAACAAATTTCTTTAACAACATTGGTATATAGATCTTCTATAACATTTAATATTTATGCACAACCATGAAGTATGATAAATACAAGTAACAGGCTGATGGAAAAGGTTAAGAGAATTTATTTTTTAATGACCACAACCAACTAAACAAAACAATTCAAGGTTCAATTCTTTTTCAGAGTGAGAAGAGTCATAAAGGTTACCCCCATCTGTCAACGCACCAAAACACACACAACATAGAATATACATCGTCTATGAGTATGCATGACTGACGGACACATCTGATGGCGATAAATAGAAGTTTTATACACCATGATCTTTAATCTTTTTTATTTTTTTATGTTGTTTCCCATGATGAAAGCTACAAATAAAAAACACAGCTATTTGCTCAAAAGTATACAGAATTATACATGATTCGCCTGCTATGAGGAAAAGGAAATGGTATAGATATCACAAATAAGAAGGATGAATCTTCAGATACAGTTTTTGCAGAAAACAACCAGATTTGATCTATATATATTACGCTAAATTTTTGTGTTTTGGCCTTTAATGCAATTTATTTGCAAAAGATATAAAATCATTGTCCTAAATCCCTTGGCTGCGCCTAACTTGACTTTCAATAGTGAGAGTACATATTGTTTAAGGATTAATTGATGAATAAACAGGGTTAAATTTCATTTTTTAATATTGGCAGAAGCAAGAACATAAGGGAGACAATTGGAAGCAATTTTTCATGAGAAAAATAACTAAACTTCCTCAGCAAATTTACAGGAAAAGTTAGAGACCCATATGAACGTAAATCCCTAACCAGTTCAGGCTTCCAAGAACATCCAGGAGCTTCAGTAAGTAAGACTTACAGAAGTTAACCCTGGTGTGATGCATTGACAATATATTCATCAAAGAGTCGAGCTTTCTCCCTCAAACTTGCAATCATCTGCTCTGCAGCCTCGTTTATTGCCTGCGGCAAGTACTTCTCCATGCTGTCAAACCACTCCGCAAGCGTCATCTTCTCAAAATCAACATTTGTTTCTTCTTCGACCCTCTTTCTCTTCTCTTCTTCAACCTTCTTTTCATTCTCTTCTTCAACCCTTTTTTCCTTCTCTTCTTCCCCATTCCCCTTCTCTTTACTTCCATCATAAGCTGCAATGCTTTCCGCATTTGATTCTCCTTTCTCTGCGATATTTTCAGCCGCCAAATCAGAATGAACAAGCGCATCATTCTCTTGAGCCTTGGCAGACGAAGCCCTAGTACTCGCTGGAGCCTTTCTTGGTTTCCCTTTCTTCACATTCTTTGGTTTCTCAATGCTATCCTCCACAACTAAATACAATGTCTCATTTTCCTTTGAATCAGCCTCTACATTGCTTTTCTCCGTCAATTTCCCCTTCTCTACTGTCAATGCACTAGGCTCTTCCTCCTTCGAACAGCCCTTCTCGGCCTAACTTCCACACTGTCCTCCAAAACTGTATCCAAGACCTCATCTTTCTTCGAAACCCTCGAAGAATTCCCCCTTCTCGTCCTCCCTCTCCCCAAATTCTTGGGCGCTTCAACAAAATCATCATCCTCCTCCTCCTCAACAACCCTAGATCTAGCTCCTCTCCTCCTCCCACGCCTCAATCCGCCCTCAGCCTCGCCGCCGCTGCCAACATCATCAATCTTGACGGACATCGAGGTAGTCTCTCCAATCTTGACGATGTCCCCGTCAGAGAGAGGGAAAGGCTCTAAAGATGGGACGTTGGCGTCATTGACGATGGTTCCATTAGAGGTGTCGAGATCCTTGATAGTCCATCTCGAGATTTCGGAGCTGAATTCGATGATGAGATGCTTCTGAGAGATGGCGGGGTCCTTGATGGCGAAGGTGTTGCCTCTGACGACGCGGCCGATGCGGATCAGAGCTCCGGGGTTGCGAGATAGGGTTTCTCCCCGCTTGGGGCCCTTGTCGACGGTGAGATGGAGGGTGGAGTTCGCCATCGAGTCAGGACTGAAACCCTAACCCTAGATCTAGAGAGAAGGGGGAAGGGTAAGTGAGGGGGGAGACTAGAGAGAGAGAGAGAGAGAGAGGAGGAGGAGGAGGGAAATGGGAAAGACAAGTGAAGAGGGGGGGAAAAGAAACTTTTGAATTTCGCAGGACGCTCCACGGTAGACCCAAACGTGTGAGATTTTGTTGATTGTGTGAATGTGTAATTTTCTTATTGGCTAAATATCAGAAACCCCTCTTAAATTTATAGCTTACCAGAAAACGCCCTCAACTTTAAAAGTTTATCAGAAAACCTCCTAACAGCATTAACCGTAATTTTTTACATGATTGTGTAAACTTATTATAAGGGGATGTTTTTTCCAGTGAGAACTAGTGTTCACACTTTTAGCGGGGTTTCTTATAAGATCTTAAAAGTTAAAAGGGTTTTCCTGATAAAATCTAAACCCAGGGGATTCGTCTGATATTTATGAAAGTTATGGGAGTTATGTGAAAACCCTCCAAACTTAATGGGTTTTTCCTGATATTTAGCATTTCTTATTTGTCTTACCAAAATACCATTTGTTGCTTTCCATTGTCGCAAAATGGTGTTGGTTTTGCTCATGTTTCTCAAATGATAATTTCTGGAAAAATAACACATTATTTAATTTCTAGAGAATTTTAAAGGTTTGGGATTTTTTTTTAAGTGCAACAATAGATATAATTAGAAGAATGCAAGACAAATCTATTATTGTCTCTATTTTTGTTTTCCTTTTTAGGTCAGCATAATCTACTAGGGGAAAACATTCCAATAAAATCATGTTCTTTCCGTTTTCAACAAATTTGTGGAATGTGTTATATTTTCCTTTTTTTTAAGTATCTTATTCCCTTGAGACACTGAGAAACTATAAATAAGCAAGTTGTATAAGTATTGGTAAGACTGGCTATTATTTTGGCCACAAGGAAACCTCTCTGAATTCTTGGGAGTCAATCCAACTTGCTCTCCACGATACATTGCGATAGCATATGGTTCTTTATATCTACATCTTCCAGATAAAAAGTCCTAAAAAAAGATCGTGGTATTGTTCATGGACCTCCTATGACAAATTTCCGAGAATAAACGGCACTATTTGATTTATGATTAAAGGTTGTTTGGATCGCAAAAATAGCCCCCCTGAAAACGATTTTTACCATTTGCACTTGTCAATTTTCAACTTTTTTTTTCGTTTTATGGGTTTGGTTGGAGAAGTAAGAAGGGGAAAAAGTTGTGGGAAAATTGCTCCACGTAGGAGAAATGAGAGCTTCCCATTTCCGCTCTAAAAACGTGAAAATGGCTGGAAAGATTGGCAAATTGTATGAATGATAGGCACGCATGAATGTGGGGCCCACTAGTTATTGCGGAAGCGAGCAGGTGCTTGTTCAAAGTTGTGAAGGCTCTACACAAAAATGAGTGGTATGGGCAAGTATGGGGCCCGCCAAGTGCTTGTGAAGCAACCTGCTTAAGCTATTCAACTGTTAGCCCCTCAAATCTTTAAATATTTTACAAATCACTACCTCAAATCTTTTTAAAAAATTACAAATTAGTCCCTTAAATTTTAAATATTTTTATATGACGGTTGATATATGTTAATCTCTCAATTTATATTGAAAATAAATTTATCCTATATGGGTTGTAAGCATATCATGGTGACCATAGTCATGGTCTTTTATTTTTTATTTTTTTCATTTGAACCAAACACTAGAAAGTGAGGGAATTTATTCACATATTAATTGTTTTCTTTTTTTTTCAGGTTGAACCAAACTAAGAAAAGTGGTGGAAAGTACTTTCATCCCATATTTTTGGCAAAACAAACACAAGAAATACTTTCCCTTGAAAGTGAAGGAAACACAAAAAAAAGTGAAGGAAAATCGTTTTTGGAAAATGAATAAAACGAACCAAACAGCCCCTTAGTGAAACCCAAAAAACTAGCGCAATAAAGATACATTAATAGGAGAATGCATACAATGTAGCTGGGGAAAACGTATCAACAAAATCATTTTTCTCGATTTCAACAAATAAATAGTGAGATGTATAATATTTTTCTCCGGTTCCTACAAATTGTAAGAAGTATCATGTCAAGATTATTGAACTCCTGTGCGCAGAAAAAAAACCCTTTCAATCGCAAGAAAACTCGTCGAGGAAATATATCAGCCTGAGCTCCTCCACCTCCTCCACCTGATCAACCCGAAAATTTCTAAATCCATTATATTTTTCCATTTCTGAGATTAAAGCACAAAAACAAGAACCAAAACTCTCCTTCCAAAGAAACTCCATTACACAAAAACAAGAACCAAAAGTCTCCTTTGAAAGGAATTCCATCCTGCTAAACTCAAACTTTACATTCTTGCATATAATGCTAGATAATAGCATTCCCAAATATACAGCAAATAAATCAATTACTTTATATATGATATGATAGCAAATCCGTTGGGTTTGCTACAATAAAATTTGGACCCCATTTGTTTGGCTGACAACTTTTTCCAACTGAGCACCTTGTTAAAACAAAAAAAAATATGCATCTTGACACCTCTTACATTTCTCCTCTAATAACTCCATGTCAACAACATGCCTCAATCCTTTCACCCAGCCAAAAGTTTTTAAGTTTTCTTCACTTTTCCTTCATTTTCCAAAGACGGTTTTCCTTCACTTTTTTGTGTTTTCTTCACTTTTGTGGAAAGTGTTTCTTGTGATTGTTTCGCCAAAAAATATAAGCTAAAATTACTTTCCACCATTTTTCTTAATTTGGTTCAATTTGAAAAAAGAAAAAAACAATTGATGTGTGAATAAATTCCCTCATTTTTTAGTGTTTGGTTCAAACTAAAAAATCAAGAAAACTTGATTGTGGTCACCATGATATGATTACCTCCCATATAAGGCAAAATATTAACAACAAAAATTGAGGCAACCAAAATATAATGTAGAGGGGAGTCATGAAAATTTGCAATATGCAAGAGGTATACGTATGAAAAACTATTAATATCCAACCACATCCAACCGTCCAAACCTTCTAGTCTACGATCCAAATCCCAGCTCCAACTCCACTCTATTAATACCTCCTCTCTTTCTCCTTCATTCCTCAACCAAAACTCTAGCCTCCTTCACTATCTCCCAAACCCTAAACGTAGGTCTTTCCGATGGCTGCAACCACCACCATTCGCCACCTTGTCGGCGTCTAGCCCCTCGACGCCGACATGGTCACCGATAATGGATCTGGATCCCTCCCTCTACCGGACGTCCTCAAGGCCTCGATCTGACCCGACGTCGTGAGGTTCGTCCACTCAAACCTTAGCAAGAACCACCGCCAACCCTATGCCTCTTCATACGTATACCTCTTGCATATTGTTCTTTGGGGAGAGAGAGAGAGAGAGAGAGAGAGAGAGAGAGAGAGGTGACCAGAACGAGACGGCGGTGAAAAGTGGGTGTTTTCCCCCGTAATTGGCATCAAAATCGCTAAAACTTTTCGGAGGAAAAACCCTACCTATTTCCTTCACTTTCTTTCACTTTTCTTTTTATTTTTTACAAACCAAACATCCAATTCTGAAAGAAAATGAACAAATTTTTCTGTGTCAGTTTTTTTTAGGGCTCTTTCTGCAGTTTTTGTGCGAAACAAACAACCCTAAAAAAGAAAAGCACTTGAAAATCCTCAATTTTCACCACAAACAAAAATCATCCCCTTTCGTTTTTATCTCTGAAGCCCCCATTTTCACCCTACAACATCACTTAATATCCTCGACATTCCCTGATAAATGGCTGTATGGTTAGTACCTTAGCAAGAACCACCGCCAACCCTATGCCTCTTCATACGTATACCTCTTGCATATTGTTCTTTGGGGAGAGAGAGAGAGAGAGAGAGAGAGAGAGAGAGAGAGGTGACCAGAACGAGACGGCGGTGAAAAGTGGGTGTTTTCCCCCGTAATTGGCATCAAAATCGCTAAAACTTTTCGGAGGAAAAACCCTACCTATTTCCTTCACTTTCTTTCACTTTTCTTTTTATTTTTTACAAACCAAACATCCAATTCTGAAAGAAAATGAACAAATTTTTCTGTGTCAGTTTTTTTTAGGGCTCTTTCTGCAGTTTTTGTGCGAAACAAACAACCCTAAAAAAGAAAAGCACTTGAAAATCCTCAATTTTCACCACAAACAAAAATCATCCCCTTTCGTTTTTATCTCTGAAGCCCCCATTTTCACCCTACAACATCACTTAATATCCTCGACATTCCCTGATAAATGGCTGTATGGTTAGTTTAAAAAATGCTGAAAAGCCACAAAGGAAAACTAAATCCAAGAATAACCCAAAAAAATTCCGCTTTAGTTCATTTTTTTATGTTTGGATCACAAAATAAAAAAAGAGGGGAAGAAACCATGTGGCACGCCATCATAAAAGGAAAGTTGCTTTTCTTTACGGGATTGTTCGTTTGGCAAAAATGATGAAGAGAAATAGATTTACATGGCTGACAAGATGACAATGGAAGATCTAAGTCCAAATAGATCTTCTATTCCTTAGTTTGGTTCAACACAAGATTTTAAGGAGATTTTTTGGAGAAATCACATGTCAACTCAGAAAACAAGAAATGGTCATAGAGCTTTGGGTTCGGAATTGGGATGAAAAAGCATTAAATAATTATTATTTTTTGCTATTCTAGTGATGGGTAAGTGAGGTTTCTTATTCTTAGTTTACTTTTTTTTTAGTTGTGAAACAAACAATGGATATGTGAGGAAACCTACTTCTAACCCTATTTTGTGATGAACCAAACAAATTTTAAGAAACCTTTAAAAGCACATGAAAAGCAATATCTATGTTTGGAATGAGTTTCCTCTAATGAGGGAAACCAACCAAACAACCCCTACGTACGAAACCACCGATTTCAGAAGAAACTTGACATTACGGGATTAAAAATCCAACCAAAAGCTTTTGCGTTTCTCAGTTGAGGGGTTGTTTGGTACATTTCCTAGAAACATAAGTTAGGGAGATTACTCATGGGAAATAGTTTGTGGGACTCGTTTCCATATTTTCAAGCCTATTTTATAACTTTTTAGGAGGAAATGAGTTTCCTTAAATTTGAGACACATGATACTATTATCTTAGTTGTGAGACCCATCGTCTGTAGGGTCAAAAAATTGACGTTGATTGATTCTCTTGTTTTAAGAAAACTAGGTTCGATCACTTGGTATGAAACCTTTACAATCAATCACACACACTCTCTCGATTACATATGAAGAGAAGATTAATTTAGCTTCTCCTTGTTTAACGTGGGCTCTTGGTGACGAAAGGATACTTCACTCGATGCTTGAGTCGAAATTGCCTTCCGTTGACGATCAAAACAAGATTGCTAAAGCTTCTGACGCTAGTTAGACTGCTAGAACCGATGTTCGAATTCCATATCTATATGCAGGAGCTCTGATCTCCGATGATTCTTGAAGTCCAAATTGCCAAAAGTCTAAAAATCCGAACCTTCTAACCCCCTCCTCTGTAATCATCCATGGCTATTTATAGAGTTTAAGCAAGTAACTGACGTGCTAAGATCACGGGTATAGGGGTGTAACTGCCTCCTTCAAATCAACGCACGCCGTAACGTGCTCTTGAAGATTAGCCCACGTGGCTGACTAAGTCTTCGGAGCCATTACAGCTAGGTCTCATGTAGATGACGAACCTCGTCTTTGATTAAAACAGAGTTTGTCAAAGTGGACGAGCCTCGATAAGCAGTGAGGTTTGTCTTATAAGGCAAACTTTGCAATAAGCAAGCTTCTTCTGACAAATTTTGTCTTCACTGACTTCGTCTGACAAACTTCGTCTTCACCAACAAACTTCGTCTTCACTAACGAACTTCGTCTTTGATAGTTGGGTCCAACTACGTAATAAATCTTATGAATTTCCTTTTGATGAGTCTCGCCTCATTTAAGCTTTACATCTGGTGATAAGCTCCGAACCTCATATCCAACGACGAACCCCAAACATCATATCCAATGACGAGCTTCGAACTTCGTATCCAATGACGAGCTTCAAACCTTATCTTCAATGACGAGCTTTATCTTCCAGAGTAGCTTCATCCACAGTGATGAACTTTGATGTCAAGCTTCGTGACGCAGTGAAGCTCATCTTTTGATGTCGAGCTTCGCATGTGTGGCGAACCTCGTCTTTTGATGTTGAGTTTTGCTGCATGGTGAACCTCGTAGGTGAAGCTACCAGACGAGCTTCAATCAGTTCAGGCAAGCTAAGTTGTCAGGCGAACTTAGCATTGCAGGCGAACTTTAATGTTCAGGCGAAGTCCAGTCTTGCAGGCGGACTTCAGAACATGCTACGAAGAACGGGTCATAACTTCCAAATCGTAAGTCGAAATTGGACGAATTATATATAAAATTTGACCATCTCAACGAGATGGAGCCGACTAAACTGACCCCAAAGGTTTAGTTTGATCTTGTCTGTTTTACCAAATTCCTTACGATTTGAGAGATATTAACGTTTTTATCAGTTTTAAGCTTCTTTACTAGAAATTAAGGTAATTTTTATTGCCTACAAAACCCCCTCTAAAGTTTTTAGACCCGAATCACGTTGCATGGGGTATGAAATACTTTGGATCTTAAGGCCTGCAAAATAAGCACTATTCAGATGAAATGAGGAGCCTTCCATCGAACTTGTCCATTTTGGTAAAATTGAACTCTTCAAACGCAGCCAATGATCATCATCTATGATTTTTAGCAAACCCTCAGCTATCAACAGACTTGAGTTGTCTTTATCAACTGCCGTTTGAGTTGGACTAGCCATACTTTTACCCTTAGTATGATAGGTTGTCGAGGAGTTTCTCTTAGGCTTAATGCTAAGATTTCTCCTCTATCCTTAGTCATTCAAGATGTTGGATTAAGTGTTCGAGCATGATTACAACAGTTAAGTTGTAATCGAGTTTGGTTGTGTCGTTTGTTATAACAACTCAACCTGGTGTTTTGAAAGTGAGGCTTATCGCATGGTAGGCATGTTAGGATGTGGTGATATCATTGATGAATAGTGACTCATCATATGGTAGGTCACTATTTAGGAACAAGGGGTAGATATGAGCTCATCGCTTGGTAGGCCACTATCAATGAACAACGTCATTTACAGGAATGACGGTGTGGAGGTAATCAAGTCGTTCAGTAACGTGGGAGTATAACGACTGTGATTAAAATAGCGGCACATCACACGGTAGGCTACTATTTACGATCATTTTAAGGAGATAGAACATTCAGCAAAGATCAGATAGTGAATCATCGTATGGTAGATCACTATACTGATCGAAAGACAAGTAGGTGTTCATCGCATGGTAGAATACTACTTGGTAAGGGAAATCAAGTCGTTCAGTGACATTAGAGTATAACGACTATGATTGAAATAGTAGCACATCACATGGTAGGCCACTATTTGCGATCATTCTAAGGAGATAGAGCATTCGGAAAGACCAGATAGTGAATCATCACATAGTAGATCACTGTCTTGATCGAGAGACAAGTAGGTGTTCATCGCATGGTAGAACACTACTTGATAAAGTATTTTCAATGGGAGCTAAGAATTGACTATCAGAGATAATTATTAACGTGATAGTTTTATGGACCTGCTATCCTATTAGAGATGATTGGTGGGGAAATTTGGAGGAAGTGACTATCAGAGGTAATCATTAATGTGATAGTTTTATGGTCCCGCCATCCTATTAGAGAGGATTAGTAAGGAAATTTGGAGGAAGCAAACTATCAGAGATAATCATTAACATAATAATTTTGTTGTCCCGCCATCCTATTGAAGAGGGACAAGGTTGTCTTGGTCATCACCTCCATGAAAAATCACATGGCTCTTCAACATCTAGCCTTTTGAGCATGCTTTCGACTTGTTCTCCTTGACGAACAAGCTCTTTCCAAGTTCGGGTCTTCACTGCTCTAATCTTGAATAAAATATGGATCGAGAGATTATTACGACACATCTCGATTAATGTACTTTCAGATACTTGATCACGACAATGCAGCGATCGATTTCTAAATCTCTTGACAAAGTTACTGACAAACTCTATCTTCTTCTGCTTTTCAACTAGTAGGGTGGCTATAGATACTTCTGTATCATCGTCCAAGAATCTGGAGAAATAGCTGTTGGCCTTCTTTGTTTTGATGATGATTTGCAAACAATTTATATCTAATATTGTTTGTCTAGTGGTTGTGTTTTATATGTATTCTAGGCAAATAATATGTTAGAGGATGGATGGAATTGCGCATTCACGGTCATATCCAATGGAGGTTGGCAGAATTATGGAGTGAAGCTATACAATTCAGTTGAAAATCCAAGTTCAAGCTTCATCCGTAAGATTACCAAGTAAAGCTATTGAAGATCAAGATCAAGCTTGAGTAATTTAGTTTAGGAGTTTATATTATGTGTGTTAGTACCTTAAGCTCAATATAATATACACACACATTTATTGGTTTCCATGTATATATATAGTTATATATATACATATATGTTTTGGTTTGATAGTTTTCAAGTTTTACTATGAAACAATTAAATATAATTAGAAAACATATTTTTGTTTCATACTTACATGCATATATATGATTTCATCAATATCATTTATTCAGTTCAATGAAATCATGTTTTAGTGCATTATATGTGTATTTTGATAAAATACTATATTCATTATTTATAGACTTCATAACAATAGTTTACATCTTTCTTCAAGTCTATAAAATCATTTTGTATTATTTCAAAATATGGTTAAGCTAAAATGTCAAAACTCATATGTTCACATTTTTATGTTTTGGACTATGAAAATTCCCACGGTCGACCGTCACGGTCGACCGTGTAAGTCTCTGGAAGTTTTCTGAGTTTCAAAGCTGGCTCGCGATCGACCGTGAGTTTTCCACGGTCGACCGCCGTTCACTCCAACGGCTATTTTTATACAGAATCTGATTTTTGATTTTGTGGGCTTTTTGGTCTTTTGTTTGGAGTTTTTGGCTAAGGTTTTGGGAGGCTATAAATACCCCATTGATCTCAGTTCTCTTGGCAATCTAAGAAGTTTTTTAAATAAGAGTTTTAACAAGGGTTTAAGTATTGTTTAAGTTTGTTTAAGAAGCTTTTAAACATTTGAGAGTTTGAGTTTGTGAAATCAATTTCACAAGAGCTTGAGGATATCATCTATTAGTGTTTGAGCATCCAACTCTTCTCCTTCCACTCTTGATCTATTGAGAAGTTTTCTAAACTCAATCTAGCTTTATATTTTATATTGTTTGATTATCATTTTATTAAGCTAGTGTTCATATTGAGTTTAGTTGATTTTATTTTCTCTTTGTTTACACACACAACCATTGAGCTTATTGTATTTTACATTCATAGTATAATTAGGTTGTGAGATCGTGTAACTTAGAGAGTGGGCTTATAATTCGTTCTCATCCACTGTAGAGAACAAACACTTTGTATTGTGCTTATTGTGAGATTTACTTTGTAATACACTTGTATACCGAGAGAAGTGTATGGCGAGAGTCGGGGATCGTCCCAAAAGGAGTGGCATCGGTTGACGAACCTAGGAAGAGGTTGTATCCGAGCACTTGAGGGAGACACGTCTAGTTCAACACTTAAGAGGGTGTAGAGTGGGATTACAAGAGTGTGTTAGTTGTAGAGTTTTCGGTAAACTAGAAAACCGTATTGTGAGGTGTAAACGTTGTTCAGGTAAACGTAAAAAACCCGGTTGTGATAGTGAAGATCTCCTCGAGGTGAGGAGCGGAGACGTAGGTCGTGAGGACCGAACTCCGTAATCATATCGTTTGTTTGTGATTGCATTAACGCACTTATTTTTATGTTCATATCTTATATCGCCTTTGTATATTGCTTGTTGATTATATTGCCTACTATCTAGTTTAGATTATTTACCCTTCTGCGGTCGACCGCCGCACTGTTTGTGCATGTATTTATTTTGGTTGTGTATTTTATACGTCCGAGGGGTTGACTCGATTATCTAACACTATATTGCAATGATAGTGACTTGTCTATACATGTGAGTTGACACTTTTGACACATATGTTCATATCTTATATCGCCTTTGTATATTGCTTGTTGATTATATTGCCTACTATCTAGTTTAGATTATTTACCCTTGTGTTAATTATATATCCTTGTATATATCCCATAGTATATCTCATTGCTAGGATATTTACCTTTGTTCATATTGTTTATTCTTACTTGTAACATATTGTATATCTATCTTACAAGAATAATTTATTAATTGATTTTTATTGGCATAAAATCGGATAAAATTAGCATAAGACCCTAATCACCCCCCATCTAGGGTCTAACAATAGCCCTTACATGCCTTCCAGCAAGTGATGGATTCAGGCTCCAGTCTACGAAACTATTCAAAAGCGACCCCCTTGAGGGTACTAATGAAGAGTTGAGTCATAATGAGATCATTCCACACTATGTGTCCAGTCTACGCCTGGAAATAGTAGATGTGTTGGGTCGGAGAACCCTTACCATCAAACTGTAGGAGGCTGAGTGGCTTGAACTTTGGAGGATAAGGGACAGAGTCCCATTCGGCAGGGTATGGCCTGACGACCCCTAGTTCTCTGAAGCTTCAAAGCCTCAAGCTGCTTCTGGAAATCATCCAACTTCTGATCTTGGTCATTCTTACGAGGGTTGGACTCAGCTTCAGATGACTCAGAATGAATTTTACAAATTTATTCATCCTCATCCTCTTCATTATTGTCATCTTGGTTTCAACGGCTATTTTCTCCCTCAGCGTGTGAAGGTCGCCTAGGTCTTGATCCCGAGGCTTGGGGATGAACATTCTTCTTCTTCTTTTCTTTCTCCCCGAGGAGTTTCTCTTCCATCGCTTCCATGTGCCTGATAGATTCTTGTTGCTGGAGGATAGTCTCTTGCTGTTCTTCCATCTTTTTCGCCATATCTTCATCATTACCAGCCATGTGAACACTTGCTCGCTCGTTTTGATCAGTGCTGGAAGGTTGAGATGTTGCAATGACAGAGTTTTCAGACTCTTCATCGACATTATAGGATATACCTACTAGTTTTCGGTAATCCAATGGGATCCTTGCTCCAGTACGGGTATGGGTGTATTGGTAAACATCCAATCTTTCAATGAGTGCTTCTCATAATCCTGGAGAAAACTCAAGGTCGGAGAACTCAGAAAATCGACTTGGGTTTTACCCTTGCCTTTACCAACCATATTGATCGTCACTTCGACGTGGCGGTTCTTGGACGCTTGCTTCTTAGGACGAAAGCGTATTCTTCTAGATGAAGGAATCATCAAAGGTTCTGATAGTCGTTCAAAGACTGTAGACTTGTGTGCTGATTCCCCACATGAGCATTGGGAGAGCACAATGGAAATGAGCTTTTTGCAATTGAAATAAGACTGCATTAGACTCATACTACATTTGTGAACCAAATAATCTCGAAGATTGATACTAGGACCATCCCCAGTTAGCTCAGGTAGATTGCTTATACATGCGCAAGAATCTCTAAGTCTTAGAGATTGGCGAGCATGGTTGTCTGGACGAACCTCATGCTGAAGACGAGGTTCGTCGTCTGAGCGCACTCGGACGCTTGGGCGAGGCTCATGTGTGATACGAGGTTTGTTGGTTAGGCGAGCCTTGCCATTCATGCGAGCTTTGATATTCGGACGAACCTGGTTGAGGAACGAACCTCGTATTTCATGCGAAGTTCGTCAATCGGACGAACTTGGTTCCAAGGACGAATTTGTCATCTGAGTCGAACCTCGGCTTGGACCCTTGAATGTTTCTCTATAACAGTGCTAGTCTGAGGTTGAAGGCGAGATTCATCTTTTCGATGATGTTCGTCACTTCGTCGAGCTTGAGTCTTGCTATTCTGAGCAGCAGGACAAATTTGCACTGGTTGTTTTGGATGAGCCTCGTGTTGAAGACGAGGTTCGTCAATCGAATGCATCTGAATACGCTGGTGAGACTTGTTGTTTCGACATGCCTGAATATGACCAGCTTGAATAGCAGTGTGAGCTTTCAACGGTTGTTTCAAATGAGCCTCATGTTGAAGACGAGGTTCGTCATTCGAGCGAGGTTTGTCCTCCTGACGAGCCTGGATTTGGCTATCTTTCCCAACAGAGCAAACACGTTGAGTTGGACGAACCTCATATTGAAGCTCGTCATTCGAACCTAATTGGGTACAATTGTGAAGTTTGTTATTTTGACATTCCTCGGTTACTCGACCCTCGACAGACTTGTTGACCTTAGGCTGGTCAGCTCTCGGTCGATAGCGGAAACCGTCTAGCAAGACTAAGGCTCGAGCCCTATGATGAGCTTGGTTATGGCGCTGACGTTGTCATGCACGTCTCGACAGTGGGCCAACAGAAACTCTCACTTCAGCCGAAGCTGGACAAGGTTCTTTATCAAAACCCGGGATTTGACTAGTAGAAGTCGAGGTTCGGCTAGGTTGCTTAACAACCCATTTCTTAGCCTGGCGGCTAGTTGTTGGAGCCTCATCTTTGAGATGCATAGAATTTTCCACAAGATTGACTCGAGTGGAATCATCAGAAGCCACTTGGGCCGAAGTACCATACGAGATTCGATGGCACTTACGTGCCTTCGTAGGACTGGATGTTCCAAAGGAGATAAACTCATCGTACTTGGTCTGATCAAACTCGATGACCAGGGTCTCAACTTCAGTTCCGACTGCATTAATCTTGTCTGACTGCGCCACCACCATCTCGCCGGAAAAAATGACTTCTCCCACTATGGTCCTCCATCGACTGTAGGGTTGAAAAATTTACGTTGTTTAATTCTCTTGTTTTAAGAAAATTAGGTTCGATCACTTGGTAAGAAACCCTTACAATCACTCACACTCTCTCTCGATTACAGATGAAGAGAAGATTAATTAAGCTTCTCCTTGTTTAACGTATGCTCTTGGTGGTGAAAGGATGCTTCACTCGATGCTTGAGTCGAGACTGCCTCCCGTTGACGATCAAAACAATATTACTGAAGCTTTTGACGCTCGTTAGACTGCTAGAACCGAGGTTCGAATTCCAGATCTATACGTAAGAGCTCTGATCTCTGATGATTCTTGAAGTCCAAATTACCAAAAGTCTAAAAATTCGAACCTCCGAACCCCCTCCTTTGTAGCCATCCATGGGTATTTATAGGGTTTAAGCACGTAATCAGCATGCTAAGATAATGGGTAGAGGGGCGTAACTACCTCCTCCAAATCAGCGCACGTCGTAACGTGCTCCTGAAGATTAGCCCATGTGTCTGACTTAGTCTTCGGAGCCGTTACAGCTAGGTCTCATGTGGATGACGAAACACGTATTTGATTGAAACAGAGTTCGTCAAATTAGACGAGCCTCGATACGCAGCGAGGTTTGTCTTACAAGGCAAACTTTGCAGTATGCAAGCTTCTTCTGATGAATTTTTCCTTCACTGACTTCGTCTAACGAACTTCGTCTTCACCAACGAACTTCTTCTGACGAACTTCATCTTCGATAGCTGGGTCCAACTGCGTAGTAAATCTTGTGAATTTCCTTTTGATGAGTCTCGCCTCATTTAAGCTTTACATTTGGTGATGAGCTCCGAACCTCGTATCCAACAACGAACCCCGAACCTCGTATCTAACGACGAACTTCGTATCCAATGACGAGCTTCGAACCTTGTCTTCAATGATGAGCTTCATCTTCCAGAGTAGCTTCATCCACAGTGATGAACTTTGATGTCAAGCTTCGCGACGCAGCAAACCTCGTCTTCTGATGTCGAGCTTCACATGCGTGGCGAACCTCGTCTTTTGATGTCGAGCTTCGCTGCATGGCGAACCTCGTAGGCGAAGCTTTTAGGAGAGCTTCAATCAGTTCAGGTGAGCTAAGTTGTCAGATGAACTTAGCATTACAGGCGAACTTTAATGTTCAGGCGAAGTTCAGTCTTACATGAGGACTTCAGAACATGCTACGAAGAACAGGTCATAACTTTCAAACCGTAAGTCGGAATTAGACGAATTATACATAAAAATCGACTATCTCGACGAGACGGAGCCGACCAAACCAACCCAAAAGGTTTTGGTTTGCTCTTGTTCGTTTCGCCAAATTCCTTACGGTTTGAGAGATATTAGCGTTTTTGTCAGTTTTGAACTTCTTTGCTAGGAATTAAGATGATTTTTATTGCCTAGACTCTCATCTCCTTTTGATGACCTATCCCTTTTTGATTAGGATAAGAGAACTGCAAAATAAGCACGGTAGAGGACTGGAGAATGGTGATTCCTCCGACGATCAAGTCAGTATAGAACTTGAGTGGAGAACCAATGAACTGAATAAGTTCTGAATATGCAGATAAAGTTAGCTAGAAATGACGTCCCCATGGCCCTAAGGGGGCCTCCCGGAGGATCCTCCCCTCAGTAGGCGATGAACACATATATATACCCAGCTAAGAGGGGTATAAGCATAACCCTAGCTGAGTCCAAGTAAGCAGTTGAATCGGCAGATGACTTACGGGTGTTGACTACAAATGAGATGAGTCACCACTGATATGATGTGATGGCAACTAAAGAGGTATGGAGGGTGATGAGTCATGGAAACTCGTAGCACAAGCAATGATGATGATAGACAACTGTTGGTGTGGAGTTCAAGGACAAACCACCTCTCGACTCGGTTCTGCGAGTTGGACGACAAGTACCATCTCTTTTGTCGGCCTCGCATGTTGTCGACTCGAGTCTGAGTGAATGAGGGTGGTCGATCCAAATGATGACGAAGAGTGAGAGCTTGTCTTGACTCGGCCTTACTTGGGAAGGGATGAGTGCCCATGCTACCCGAGTCGCCCCTGGCGGGGGTGAGCTGAAGATAACTAATGCTAAAATGAGACACATGACATCTCCATAAGAGGATTAACACTTAGATCAATTACTGGCATAACAATATGATATTTGTTACATGAGATGATGCTATAATTATGGTCTTTTTTTATATACGCAATCAAAGTTTATACTAGTAATCTATCGACGGGGCAATAAATGCACCCAACATTACTACTATAGATTTCATGGTGAGATTATATTATGATGATAGTGACCAAACTTGAGCATAACCAAATCTTTTCTCTCTATGTTTAGGGTAAATATTATGTCCTCAAATTTAAAATTAGTCTTTCAATCTTTAAACATTATGAAATATCCCCCTCAAATGTTCATATTTTGAAATTAATCCCTCAAATCTTTAAACGATTAGCAAATTACTACGTCAAAACTTTAAACATTTTTACAAATTAGTCTCTTTAAAATTTAAACATTTTTATGTGATGGTTAGTATGTTCATCCCTCAATTTATGATAACAACAAACTTACCTACATGGGTAGTAAGCACACTATAGGGATGACAACCATGTTTCTTTCTTTTTTTATTAATTTGAACTAACCACTAGAAAACGAGAGATTATATTCAAACATTACTTTTTTTTAGCTGAAACAAATTTAAAAAAAAAGTGACAGGAATTACTTACACTCTATATTTTTTCCGGCGAAACAATCCAAGAATCACTATTCCATAAAAGTGAAGAAAACATGTTTGCTTGTAATTATTGAAAATAACCAAACAGGCCCAAAAAGAAAAATTCATTCGATCCTTTTATATCCGAGATCGTAATCTCCGACTCCGAGCTTGCTTTCTTCGGCGACAAAGAAACCGTCCGCTCTCAAAAATCCATAGGACCGGCCATGTAATTCGGCCTCGGGTTCGCGCTAGCCTAAAGAAGGCGACGATCTCTCGTAGTTCTTGGGCTTGGTGATTTCGGTAGGACTAAGTAACATTTTGTTCTGCAAGTTCAACAGGATGGATCTATTTCTGATTGTGTGGAAAAAATCTTTTGAATAGTCGTAAGAGAATTGCTTCTTGATGAATATTTATTTTGTATAGTGAGAGATGGCGAGGCGTAAGAAACAAATCTTAAGAAGCAGAGCAAGCTCCCCATGCTTCATGTTATTTTGGACCCCACAATTGAGACTTTCCTCGTGTTTGCTGCGAGCCGAGGGACCACCCGAACATACCCTCCACCCGCTCGATGAAATGCTCATGCCAGCCATCACCCCCAACACGACGAGACTAATGTGAGCTTAGTTCCTAAATATTTTCCTCTTTCATAGAAACTTCACTCACGGATCTTTGCCTTGGTCAGTCATTCTTTAATGCGATCTGCTCAATTTTTGACCTTTTAAACTGTCAATTTTTGTATAAGCTTAGCTATGGTTGGGAAAAAGTTCCAAAATAAGCTTCTAATTGTTAACTGCTTTGAATACCCTTGTAATTGTTAATAAGCCATGTTTGCATTTTATATTGTAGGACAGCATTTTTGTAGCTGTTGGAATCTGTTAATCAAAATCAAAATTGAAGAGGCTAGAATACTAAAGTAAGCAAACATTGATCCTTTTAATCTCTAGCCATTTATTTTTCTTCCTGTTATGTCAATTTTCGTGTCAATAATAGTTTAGTAATTCCTTACAAGTTACTTTATTCCATTTTTTTAACGATTTTAATGTAGAACAACCATAACGTGCTGTTTATTTTCTGGTCATTTTTCATTCCGTGTTTACTTTTCTCCTTCACTATTATTCCGAAAATATAAAAAAAAAACAGAAAAGAAAAGCTGGAGATTGACGATGTTTTAGAAGAGGCAATAATGATAAAACCCTGCAACTGCTGATTTAATCAATTACTCTCTCAAACCATTAATTTTTCAAACGTCAGGCATCGCATATCAAGGTAATGTCGCTGTTAAGATTAAACAATAATTTGAATAATTAAGATATTTAAAATTTAAGAATAAAGTCAGACAATGCTTTCTAGGCAATTGCATTTCTATCAGATCTCTATGCATGCGCACAGATCAGAGCCCAGTGCATTTCATCATCCAGTTACAAACCAATTTTAGATGGAAACTAACCATCAAATCTGCATCTAACAAACAAATATTAATTTTAACTTCATAA
>NC_033800.1:40098594-40174757 GCF_001876935.1 Asparagus officinalis
TCACAAGATGATATCAGGTCTCAAAGATTTCATGCCATCATTGGATCAAAAAACATTCTATTAGTTAACAATAAACTACCCAATTTAAATAAAAAAAATAAGAAGTAAAATCAGATGATATAGATTCTTTTGGGGAGATTATTCGCTGCGCCACACAGAATCAAAGCGACGAAGCGACTCAAGAACCCCTAATTTCTTATCGCCCTTTTATGGCCGAAACCCTAGCCATGCATAACGGCGACGGGTCGATCCAAAAGGGCTTCAGCACAAAAATGGAAGGAAAAAAAAGCAAACCTTGAATCACACAGCTAAAGACGTGGTCAGAAAACCAGCGGCGACTGAGAATTTAGGCTCAAGCGCTTTATTTATATAGAGCTCTAAAAATTAGGGCTTGACATGGGGGAAAATAACTGAACCCTCCACTTTTAACATATTTACAGTAGTACCAAATTCCTGCCACGTAAGCAGGACGGCAGCGAGAGGACATCCGTCCATCCTAAATGGTATGTTTGGGATTACCTTGTGAAGGGAAATAATGGGAAAGAACAGGAAAAATTTACCTTTTTTCGTTCTCTTTTCGTTACACCCTAATTTGAACTAATTTGAAGTGTAAAAATTTGATTAAAATTAATAAAGTTAAAATTAGATTTCTCTCCCTTCTTCTCCACTCTACCCTCTATCCAAACATGCCAAAAAAAAAAAAAAGAATTACGAGCCCAAATCTCAAATTTCACCATTTTCTTCTTGGCAACGGCTAGAGCAAGTTGATGAAGCGAAAGATCTAATCGAGGAGAGAAGATCGAATGGGGAAAGGTCTCGCTGTTCTCTTCAACATTGACGAGGGTTCTTTGCAACGGCGAAGAGCGTTGGCTTAGATGGAAGTTCCCATTACTAACGACGACTTCAATCTTTTGTGGGGACTGGTAATGTTCTCTTGATTCTTCACAGTATAGTAGCTCATTACAAATTTATCTTAATCGATTATAGTCCAACTTAGCGGAGCTGAGATTGATTTTTTTTATTGGTCCATTCAGGACCAGGTTCATGAATGTTCATAATTTTGTCGAATTGGTAGCGTTGTTTGTGTCTTCAATTATTGTTGCTAAGCTACTGTTGCAGATTTAGCTAAGGATACGTTGAAGTCATTGTACTCATGGGAGTATAGACTAGTTTCTCACTACTGTTGCAGATTTAGCTAAGGATACGTTGAAGTCATTGTACTCATGGGAGTATAGACTAGTTTCTCATTAATGCTCACAAAGGGGTTTTTTGTAATTTGAAGTCATTGTACTCATGGGAGTATAGACTAGTTTCTCATTAATGCTCACAAAGGGGTTTTTTGTAACGAATGAGGTGGGAGGAACTGATTCGACTACATTGTTGAAAATTTGAAGTGAAGCAAATTTTCTTATTGCTTGAAATTCATTTTCAGACGCTGATATTGTCAGGCCTTCCTCTTGAGTCGAGTGTGGAGTTCAAACCTCCGCAGGCGCTCTGGCGACGAGGTCGACGCAGGCGAAGTTGGGGGGCTGACGAAATCTGTTGGTGAGCTCAAGGCGAGTTCGAACGAGTTGCAGGCGAGCACATGGTTCTGCAGGCGAGAGTTCTGCAAGCGAGAATTAGGCGGGCAAGCTTTGACTTCTCGTGGCAGGCGAGCTCGAGCTCGCGACTTTTTGCAGGCGAGGTCGAAATCCAGGCTGTCGACAGCCTGTTGACAGCCTAACTAGGGTTTCCCTATAAAAGGAAACCCTAGAGCTCGAATTCTGGTGCTCTTCCTCTCGTACTTCAGCAGCGGTGGCGGACCAGAAAATCGCAGCAGCGATTTTCTCCTTTCTTCCTTTCTTCGGTGATTTCATTCCCAGCTCTCACGATAATTTGAGGGGGAATTAGAGAGAGAGAGGGAATTAAAAAGGGTTTTTTTCTTAAAGAGTATTAAATATGGATTATTCCCTTGAACCATTTAACACTGTAGCTACAGTGTTTGTATTGTGAGATCTCAGTTTGAGATCGGCTCTTACGCTGTAATTTCTTGTTGATTAATAAGAAATTAATTGTGTGGCTTCCGAGGACGTAGGCAGTTGTCGAACATTGTAAATCTTAGTGTACTTTTCTTTATACTGCGTTTCTGCTGTCTTAGGGGTTTCGGCGTTAAATTCCCAACAATTGGTATCAGAGCGTGAAACGATCTAGAGGAAGTAAGATTCGAGTGGGAGTCATGGCCGCAGATGAAGGAAAAATAAGACTTGAGAAGTTTGATGGAACAAATTTTGAATTCTGAAAAATACAGATAGAGGATTATCTGTATCAGAAAAATCTATATCAACCACTATCGGCGAAGAAGCCAGATTTTATGAAGGCAGATGAGTGGAACCTTCTAGATAGACAAGCCCTCGGAGTTATCAGATTGACGTTGACTCGTAATGTTGCGTTCAACATAGCGAAGGAGAAGACCACAGCGGGTCTTATGGCAACACTCTCAAATATGTACGAGAAGCCATCAGCCGCGAATAAAATTCATTTGATGCGGCGGTTATTCAATCTGAAAATGACGGAAGGCGCGTCAGTAGCACAACACCTCAATGAACTCAACACGGTCACAACCCAATTGAGTTCAGTTGAAATTGAGTTTGATGAGGAAGTTCGGGCATTGATACTTTTGTCTTCCCTATCAGAGAGTTGAAACGCTACAGTCACGACAGTCGGGAAACAAGTTGAAGTTCGACGACGTTCGTGATCTGGTTCTCAGTGAGGAGATTCGACGGAGAGAGTCGGGTGAAACTACAATCTCTTCAGTATTGCATACAGAGTCAAGAGGTAGAAATTCAACCAGAGGGAACGGACGAGGCAAATCAAACTACAGAGGTAGATCAAAGGACAGGAGGTCCAAATCAAGGAATCCAAGTAACAGCTCGAAGGCTATCGAGTGTTAGAATTATGGAAATACCGGATATTACAAGAATCAGTGCAAGAGTGCACAGAAGGAGAAGGAGGTGAAGGCAGAGGTGAATGTCACTTCCACTTCAGGAGGAGACGACACATTGATATGCTCTTTGGAGAGTAAAGAGGAATCTTGGATGTTAGATTCAGGAGCGTCGTTCCATACTACTTCTCAGAAAGAATTCTTCAAGAAGTATACCCTCAGAAATATTAGATACGTATATCTTGATGATGATCAACCGTGTGCTATTGTGGGCAAAGATGTGGTGAAAATTAAGTTGAACGGGTCAGTATGGGAGCTGAAGGATGTCAGACATATTCCCGACCTGAGAAAGAACTTACTATCCGTAGGCTAGTTGGCTGACGAAGGATACACTACGACATTTCATGGAGATGATTAGAAGATCTCAAAGGGCGCAATGAAGATTGCCTGAGGCAAGAAGACTGGTACCCTGTATATGACAGCTGGTGCATGTTGTTTGATCTCAGTTGCAGCAGGCAATGAGACGTCAAAGCTGTGGTACCAGAGACTCGGTCATATGAGTGAGAAGAGGATGAAGATCATGCACACAAAGAGAAAACTCCAAGGACTACAGTCAGTGGAGATGGATATGTGTGAAGAATGCATACTTGGAAAGCAGAAGAGAGTCAGTTTTCAGACAAGTGGCAGAACCCCGAGGAAAGAGAAGTTAGAGCTCGTTCACTCAGATGTGTGGGGACCAACAACCACCGCGTCCATGTTGGGAAAATAAGGTGTTTAGAGTATAATTAGCACAAAATGCAGTTTTAACAGAATTAGATAATGATTCAAAATAGATATAAAATTAAACTGAGTTTAGAATATAGCCTGATGGTCGAGGCGTGCAAGCACTGTCCCAAGAAACTAATTGCCCCCTCTCGTACAGGGCTACGCGGCAAAAGTCCCCGGAGATACAACGACCCTCGGTCAGGCGACCTCCTTATCGTCGGCACGAGCTTCAAGAAGGCTTTGTGAATTCTTCGTGACTTTCAGGGAACCAACAAAAATATAACAACAGTAATATGAAGAGGAATGACAGAGAAGAAGAGAGAATACGTTGTGTTTTTCACATTGTCTCAAACTCTTCAGATTTAGGTCCTTTTATAGGCTTAAAACATCCGTTACTCATAAATCCGTAATTAATTTATTTTAATTACAGATTTTAATTCTCATAAAAACTATTTTCCGTTTTGATTCTGATTTAAATCTTATGAATATTACCGTTTCAAAATTTAATTCTCTTAACCGTTACAAAACGTTTATCACATGTTAATTGTTCAAAAATAAATATTACATTTTAATTATTAATAAATATTACATTTTAATTATTCAAAAATAAAAATGTAGCAGATTAAGAGCCCCTCAGTCCGGAGCTGCATTCGTGTCCGCAGGTCGTGTGCGCGCGCCACCCGACCCGACCGGCCGGCGCGCGTGTGTGTGTGGAGCATAACCTTTGTTTTCTTCTAGGCATAGGAGTGAATGTGAAGGCTTATAAAGAGCCTATCTTCCCATCTCTTTTCCAATGTGGGACTAAAGTTTTCCTCTTTTCCTCTACAAACCCAAGTTTTAAGTTACAACTCCAACATCAACTTCCTCACTCCTCCTGGAGAGACTAGATATCTACTCTAAGACCGACAGACGTTCTTGTCTGCGCAGGTATCTTTCATGTGTGTTACTAGGGAGCAGCCCTGATCCCATAGTCGCGGCCTCACAACTACACACATATAGGTGAATCCTAATAAGGATGCGAGCAAGTAAGCATCCTGCCTCATGGGTCTTGGATTCATTAAGAGTTAGACTCAACCTTTCACTTGCTTTTTATGAGCACTGATCATCCTAGGGATGGGAGCAAATAAATTCAGTGCTCCTCACAATTAATCACTCATTCAGTTTGTTTCTACCCATTGAACCTCTGCGAGGTTGGGTTGCCACTGCAGTGATTTTTCTTATGGGCTTAACCCCATCCCCCTCGATGATTCTAGGACCACTGCCCTAGATAAGCCTTTAGTTAAGTGATCTGCAAGATTTTTCTCTGATCTTACAAAATCTAAGGCTATTATATGGTTTTTCATCTTATATCTCAAGGATTTATGTCGCACTTTCAAGTGTCGATTCATCTTCACATTTGCATTCTCTTGATGGCATTTGTCAATCGCTGACCTGCAATCACAATGAATAGAAATGGCTGGTAATGGTTTTTGCATTAGTGGAATTTCAGTTAGTAAATCTTTCAACCATTCAGCTTCTATACTAGTAGTATCAAGAGCTATCATTTCTGATTCCATTGTACTTCTAGCCATTACAGTTTGTTTAGTAGATTTCCAGGACACAGCTCCTCCTCCTAAAAGGAACACAAATCCTGTGGTGGATTTTACATCTACTGAGTCACTAATCCAATTTGCATCTGAATAACCTTCTAGTACAGATGGATAACCTTTATAGTGTAAACCATAATTCATAGTTCCTTTTAGGTATCTCAAAACTCTTTCTAGAGCATCCCAGTGACTCTTATCAGGATTTGATGTATATCTACTAAGTCTATTTACTGCATAAGCAATGTCAGGTCTGGTGTAGTTTGTTAGGAATCCTAGTGATCCAATTATTTGTGCATATTCTCTTTGTAATTGAGGATGACCTGTATTTTTCTTTAGATGTACATTAGGATCATATGGAGTGGAAACAGGTTGACAGTTTGGATCATAAAAATTCTTAAGGATTTTCTCTATGTAGTGTGATTGTGATAGCACATATCCATTCTCATTTTTCATGATTTTAGTATTAAGAATTAGGTCAGCTTGACCTAAATCTTTCATGTCAAAATTTTGTGATAAAAAGTGTTTGATATCATTTATGATTTGTATGTCAGAACCAAAAATAAGAATGTCATCAACATATAGGCATAATATCACAATTTTGTTGTTTTTATCTATTTTATGATATACACACTCATCTGTTTGATTAATTACAAATCCATAAGATAGTATAATTTCATCAAATTTCATATGCCATTGTTTTGGGGCTTGTTTGAGACCATATAGTGATCTAATAAGCTTGCATACTTTCTTTTCTTGTCCAGAAGCTATAAATCCCTCAGGTTGATCCATATAAATTTCTTCATCTAAGTCTCCATTTAAAAATGCAGTTTTAACATCCATTTGATGTATTATTAATTTGTGAATGGATGCTAGAGCTATGAGGACTCTAATGGTAGTAATCCTAGCTACTGGAGAATAGACATCAAAATAATCAATACCAGACTTTTGGGTATATCCTTTAGCTACTAATCTGGCTTTATATTTATCTATTGTTCCATCAGGTCTAAGTTTCTTCTTAAACACCCATTTACATCCTATGGTTTTACATCCTGAAGGAAGATCAGTTAGTTCCCAAGTATGATTTTGAACTATAGATTGTATCTCATTATTTATAGCTTCCTTCCAAAATGGAGCATCTACTGATTTCATTGCATCTTCAAATGTAACTGGAGAATCTTCTACAAGTAATGCATAGAAATCTTCATGGACCTTTTCTATTCTAGTTCTTTTACTTCTCCTAGGCTCCTCTGGACTTTCTAGTGGTCTAATTTGTTTAGAACTAGTTTCACCTTGATTAGAACTAGGATCTGAATTATTAGAGCTAGGGCCTGTGTTGTTTATTCTGGTCTTGTAAGGAAAAATATTTTCAAAGTAATGTGCATCCCTAGCTTCAATTATGGTGTTGTTGGCTATCTCATTAATGTCAGAGTTGATTATTAAAAATCTATTTGCATTACTATCAGAAGCATAGCCAATAAAAATTCCATCTACAGTTTTAGGGCCAATCTTCTTTCTTTTATTCTCAGGTATTTTGACTTTTGCTAAGCACCCCCACACTTTTAGGTGATCTAAATTAGGGTTTCTATTCTTCCAAATTGTGTAAGGGGTTTTATCAGATTTCTTGAATGGAATTCTATTTAGTATATGACATGCAGTCATGAGAGCTTCTCCCCATAAATTTTCTGGCACACCAGAATTAATTAACATTGAGTTTACCATGTCCATTAGTGTTCTATTCTTTCTCTCAGCTACTCCATTAGATTGAGGTGTATATGGAGCTGTTATTTCATGAATAATTCCATTCTCTTCACAGAATTGTTTTAATTCATTAGAAGTGTACTCACCACCTCTATCTGATCTTAGTATTTTAATTTTCCTATCCAACTGATTCTCAACTTCTGCTTTGTATATTTTGAATTTGTTTATGACTTCATCTTTAGTCTTAATTAAGTAGAGGTAACAATATTTAGAGCAATCGTCTATAAAAGTTACAAAATATTTGTTACCCCCTCTAGTTGTTCTTCCTGAATCACAAACATCACTATGGATGAGTTCTAATATCTCAGAATCTCTATCAATAGTTTTAAATGGTTTCTTAGGAAGTTTGGCTTCTACACATATTTCACATTTTTCATCATCTTTTATATTAAGCTTTGGAATTATATTGAGATGCATCAATCTTTTAATTGAATTATAATTCACATGTCCTAATCTTTGATGCCAAGTGATGGAAGGTTCAATATTCAAAGCTATTGGAGATGCAAGAGTAGAATTCTTAACATTCAATTTAAAAAGACCATCACATAAGAAACCTTTTCCAATGAAGTTCAAACCCTTAGTTATTACAACTTTATTTGATTCAAAAACAAGCTTATAGCCTTGTTGCACTAACAAAGATCCACTAATTAAGTTTCTCCTAATGTCTGGTACATGATGGACATCCTGCAGGATCAAAGTCTTATCAGAAGTCAGCTTTAGGTTGATCCGACCTATTCCGGATACAGGAGCCACATTATTATTTCCCATTGTCACAGTTCCTCTACTTGAGACCTGATAGGTGGAAAACAAAGATTGATTAGAGCAAACGTGAATATTAGCTCCAGTGTCAATCCACCAATCATTTGCTTGAAAGGTCATGTTTACTTCAGGAGTGAAGAGAACAGACCTGAAAGCAGCCTCAGCTGGACTGGAAGTCACCATGTTTACTTGTGACTTATTAGGTGGAGGTCCTCCCTTCCTAGGCTTGGGTGGTTCAGTTTTCTTGAAAAAGCAGTCCTTAGCAAGATGGTTGGTTCTTCCACAAACGAAGCAGGCTCGACGTTCAGCTCCTTCCTTCTTTTGAAAGTGGACAGAGTTTTTATTTTGATGAAAGGATTTCTTCTTAAATGTTTTATTTTGATTTTGGTGGAAGGGACGTTTCTTGTGTTGGGGAAAGGGTTTGGATTCAACATTGTTTACTTTGGGTTCTTTGGGTTCAGATTTTGTCACATTTTTCTCCCTGAGTCTATGTTGCTCTTCAATTCTAATGGAATTCAACACTTGTTCTAGTGTAAGATCTCCTTGGGTATGGTTAAGGTTTTTGGCAAAATCTGACCAGGACTCGGGAAGTTTGTCTATAAGACAGGCTATTTGAAACGTTTCATCTAGGATAGATCCATTCACTTTTAATTGGTTAACTATATGTTCGAATTCATGAATTTGCTCATTCATTGGTTTAGAATCTACCATTTTAAATTTGTTAAAATCAGAAGCTTTAAATCTTTTAATTCCCATATCATCTAAACCATACTTTTTCTCTAGGGTTTCCCACAGAACTTTAGCATGAGTGATAGTATAATATATATCATATAACCTATCAGATAAAGCTCCTAAGATTCTGTGTAGACAATGATACTCTATTTCTTGAGGTGTTCTTGGGATATGAATGGAATCTGTGGAGGAAGATGAGGAAGATTGCCTAGTAACTGGTCTAGATGAGGATGGGTTATCTGGTTCTATGGCTGGTATTAGATGTAGAGTTGTTAACCAAAATCTCATTTGGTTTTGCCAACGACGAAAATTATTCCCATCAAACTTCTCTGGTTTAGCAGACATAATTTCACTTGTAGCCATAATCTGATGATGAATGAATAGTTTTGTTATTATAATGCGACAGAAATATATAAAGCATTCATTCAACAGAATTATCATGCAGTGTAACATTTTGTTTTTAAGTATTGCAGGCATCATTAACATAAAAAGCAGAATGCTAATCATGATACTATTCTAAACAGCAAAATTAGTTTCTTGGATTGTTAGGAATATAATCTGTTTAGAGTATAATTAGCACAAAATGTAGTTTTAACAGAATTAGATAATGATTCAAAATAGATATAAAATTAAACTGAGTTTAGAATATAGCCTGATGGTCGAGGCGTGCAAGCACTGTCCCAAGAAACTAATTGCCCCCTCTCGTACAGGGCTACGCGGCAAAAGTCCCTGGAGATACAACGACCCTCGGTCAGACGACCTCCTTCTCGTCGGTACGAGCTTCAAGAAGGCTTTGTGAATTCTTCGTGACTTTCAGGGAACCAACAAAAATATAACAACAATAATATGAAGAGGAATGACAGAGAAGAAGAGAGAATACGTTGTGTTTTTCACACTGTCTCAAACTCTTCAGATTTAGGTCCTTTTATAGGCTTAAAACATCCGTTACTCATAAATCCGCAATTAATTTATTTTAATTACAGATTTTAATTCTCATAAAAACTATTTTCCGTTTTGATTCTGATTTAAATCTCATGAATATTACCGTTTCAAAATTTAAATTCTCTTAACCGTTACAAAACGTTTATCACATGTTAATTATTCAAAAATAAATATTACATTTTAATTATTAATAAATATTACATTTTAATTATTCAAAAATAAAAATGTACCAGATTAAAGGCCCATTAATCCGGAGCGGCATTCGTGTCCGCAGGTCGTGTGCGCGCGCCACCCGACCCGACCCGAACCCGAGCCCGAGCCCGGCCCGGTACACGCGCCGGCGCGTGTGTGTGTGGTGTGGAGCATAACCTTTGTTTTTTTCTAGGCATAGGAGAGAAATGGAAGGCTTATAAAGAGCCTATCTTCCCATCTTTTTTCCAATGTGGGACTAAAGTTTTCCTCTTTTTCTCTACAAACCCAAGTTTTAAGTTACAACTCCAACAGTCCATTGGTGGAAAACACTACGTGACTTTTATCGATGATCACTCTTGGAAAGTGTGGGTCTACTTTCTGAAGCATAAGTCAGAAGTGTTTGAAACTTTCAGGAGATGAAAAGTTATGGTCGAGAATGAGACTGGTCTGAGAATAAAGAAGCTCAGCACCGACAATGACGGTGAGTATGGAGACATCGTATTCAAGAAGTTCTGCTATGAGCACGGGATCAGAATAGAGAGAACCGTGCCCGACACGCCTCAGCAAAATGGTGTAGCTGAGCGGATGAACCGAACGTTGACAAAGAGAGCCAGAAGCATTCGGGTACAGTCAGGCCTACCGAAATAGTTCTGGGCAGAAGCGGTCAACATAGCAGCTTACTTGATCAACCGAGGTCCATCGGTTCTATTGGAGCACAGAATACTAGAGGAGGTATGGTGCGGAAAGGAGGTAAAATTCTCATATCTAAAAGTTTTCGGTTGTGTAGCTTACGTGCATATTAGTGATCAATGCAAGAATAAACTTGATCCCAAATCAAAGAAATGCACTTTCATCAGCTATGGTGAAGATGAGTTCGGCTACCGCATTTGGGACAACGAAAACAAGAAAGTGATCAGGAGCAGATATGTGATATTCAACGAGAAGGTGATGTACAAGGGCATGCACAAGACAGATGACTCAGAGAGCGAGTCAATATTTGTAGATGCAGATGATGTCCCGAGTAACCTCTCGGAAGAACCCAATGCAGAAGGTTCTCAGCCAGAAGAGCCTGTTGGACAAGATGATGCGCAAAAGCCCGACGCACGAGCTCCGATTTTGAGGAGATCTTCACGGACTCCTGTGCCCAACAGGAGATACATGAACTATCTGTTGTTGACAGATGGAGAGGAGCCTGAAAGCTATGATGAAGCTTGTCGGGGTGGAGATGCGAGCAAGTAGGAGTTTGCCATGAAAGATGAGATGAAGTTTCTCATCTCAAACCAGATGTGGGAACTAGCTGAGTTGCCCACGGGTAAGAAGACACTCCACAACAAATGAGTGTACCGGGTGAAAGAGGAACAATATGGCTCCAGAAGATATAAGGCCCGGCTAGTTGTCAAAGGATTCCAGCAGAAAGAAGGAATTGACTACACCGATATTTTCGCTCCCGTGGTGAAGCTAAATACTATCAGGACAATGATGAGTATTGTAGCAATTGAAGATCTTCATCTCGAGCAGTTAGGCGTGAAGACGGCGTTTCTTCACGGAGATCTAGAAGAGGAGATATACATGCATCAGCCAGAAGGTTTTTCAGAAGAAAAGAAGAAAAACCTGGTGTGCAGACTCAAGAAGAGCTTGCATGGTCTGAAACAAGCCCCAAGACAGTGGTACAGAAAGTTTAACAGTTTTATGCATAAGGAAGGCTTCTAGAAGTGCAACGCGGACCACTGTTGCTACTTCAAAAGATATCAGTCCAGCTATATCATCCTGCTGTTATATGTTGATGATATGTTGGTTGCAGGTGCAGATATGGAGGATATCAGGAGTTTAAAGCAGCAGCTGTCAAAGGAGTTTGACATGAAGGACTTTGGTCCAGCAAAGAAGATTATTGGAATACAAATCACGAGAGATAAGAAGAGAGGTCTCTTGCAGTTATCTCAGACGGAGTACATCAACCGTGTTTTGCAAAGATTCAGCATGGGCGACCCCAAGCCAGTGAGCACACCCTTGGCCAGCCATTTTCATCTATCGAAGGATCAGTCTCCTCAGTCAGAAGAAGATAAAGAGAGTATGGCTAAGGTCCTTTACGCCTCAGCTATCGAAAGTTTGATGTACGTAATGGTCTGTACGAGACCAGACATTGGTCATGCAGTGGGAGTGGTCTGCCGGTTTATGTCAAATCCAGGAAAAGCTTATTGGGAAGCGGTCAAGTGGATTCTGAGATATCTACGAGGCACCACACAGAAGTGTTTGCATTTTGGTAAGGGAGAGGTAGAAGTGCAAGGGTACGTAGATGCAGACTTCGGCGGTGAAGTTGATTACCGAAGAAGCACTACCGGTTATGTATTCACCGTCGGAACTATAGCTGTTAGTTGGATGTCACAGGTACTGAAGATCGTTACCCTATCCACTACAGAAGCTGAGTATGTTGCAGTGACTGAAGCCAAAAAAAGAGATGATATGGTTTCAGGGTTTGTTAACAGAGCTGGGATTCAAACAGGAGAAGAATGTTCTGCACATCGATAGTTTGAGTGCGATTCACTTGGCTAAGAATTCCGTATTTTATTCTAGAACGAAGCATATTGCGCTTCGGTACCACTTCATCAGATCCCTGTTGGAAGATGATGTGTTGAAACTGGAGAAGATTCCAGGAAATAAGAATCCAGCAGATATGTTAACAAAGATGATGACTGTTCAGAAACTGGAGTTGTGCGCAACTGCAGTTGGCCTTCATGCATAAGTGATGAGGACGGAGCCACACAGGAGGATGAGCTTAATGAGATAGCCTGCTGACGACGGTTTTATCTCCAAGTGGGAGATTGTTGAGTCGAGGGTGGAGTTCAAACCTCCGCAGGCGCTCTGGCGACGAGGTCGACGCAGGCGAAGTTGAGGGGGGAGGGGGCGGGCCAAGGCGAGTTCGAACGAGTTGCAGGCGAGCACAGGGTTCTGCAGGCGAGAATCAGGCGGGCAAGCTTTGACTTCTCGTGGCAGGCGAGCTCGAGCTCGCGACTTTTTGCAGGCGAGGTCAAAGTCCAGGCTGTCGACAGTCTGTCGACAGCCCAACTAGGGTTTCCCTATAAAAGGGAAACCCTAGGGCTCGAATTCTAGTGCTCTTCCTCTCGTTCTTCAGCAGCGGCGGCGGACCAGAAAATCGCAGCAACGATTTTCTCCTTTCTTCCTTTCTTCGGTGATTTCATTCCCAGCTCTCACAATAATTTGAGGGGGAATTAGATAGAGAGAGAGGGAATTAAAAAGGGTTTTTTTCTTAAAGAGCATTAAATAGGGATTATTCCCTTGAACCATTTAACACTGTAGCTACAATGTTTGTATTGAGAGATCTCAGTTTGAGATCGGCTTTTGCATTGTAATTTCTTGTTGATTAATAAGAAATTAATTATGTGGCTCCCGAGGACGTAGGCAGTTGCCGAACCTCGTAAATCTTGGTGTACTTTTCTTTATACTGCATTTCTGCTGTTTTAGGGGTTTCGGCGTAAATTCCTAACACCGGTAATGTTCTCTTGATTCTTCACAGTATAGTAGCTCATTACAAATTTATCTTAATCGATTATAGTCCAACTTAGCGGAGCTGAGATTGATTTTTTTATTCAGGACCAGGTTCATGAATGTTCATAATTTTGTCGAATTGGTAGCATTGTTTGTGTCTTCAATTATTGTTGCTAAACTACTGTTGCAGATTTAGCTAAGGATACGTTGAAGTCATTGTACTCATGGGAGTATAGACTAGTTTCTCACTACTGTTGCAGATTTAGCTAAGGATACGTTGAAGTCATTGTACTCATGGGAGTATAGACTAGTTTCTCATTAATGCTCACAAAGGGGTTTTTTGTAATTTGAAGTCATTGTACTCATGGGAGTATAGACTAGTTTCTCATTAATGCTCACAAAGGGGTTTTTTGTAATGAATGAGGTGGGAGGAACTGATTCGACTACATTGTTGAAAATTTGAAGTGAAGCAAATTTTCTTATTGCTTGAAATTTATTTTCAGACGCTGATATTGTCAGGCCTTCCTCGTGTTTGCGCGAGTGGCGCAAATTTTCTTTTTGAGCTGCACACAGAACGAAGGGTTCTTCATTGCCAGCATAGCATAGGGAAATGAAGCGGTGGAATTAAACTTTTCTTAAAAAGAGAAAATCAAGGATAAAAAGTGATACAAAATTGACCAGGAAAAAACAATGTTGACACGTGGCCTAAAAATAGCTCAGAAATGCCTCAGGCTTCTACGTTATTAGTAACAGATAGAGTAGTATATATGTTGCTGCATATTAGGACAACAGAAAAGAAACTTAACTGCTTACCATGGCACGAAGAAATAGAACCACCCCAAAGTCAGCTGATTGAGAATTAGTACACGGTGCACGTTCGCTAACTTTACGGGATAACAACCTTGGTTATACTTTGAAAGTCAGAACCTTTCTGGATTTCTAGATGGACAATACCTCAAAACCAGGACCTATAATACTGGCAAAAGCTCGAGGCTGACAGTTTTTAGGATCTTCTTGGTTCTAGACAATGCAGAGGGAGGACCTGATTTATCTAGTCAATTAATTCTTGGAACCTCTCTAGATTTCTAATAAGAAAAAAACATCTTAACCAGGGGCTAGAGTTTAGATAAAAATAAAATACAATGCTCATAGGCAGATTTCAGGATCCCATTGTTACTTCAGAGACCTTACTGGTGTTCTGGACAAGGAGGGAGGGAGGAAAATTCTCCAGTGTCCCATCAAAACCTCCACTATCCTCACCCTCACTGCAGCAACTTTTTATATAAAAAGCATGTTGACTTTGACACCTTTTGTCCATGTATATGGGAGCTGCATTTGTTCTGTTACTAAAAGTTGTTCCTTCATGGACCCCTTGATACATGGATGGAAGCTGTTGACATATTAGTATTAGTTAGGGACTTATTTGTAAGTTGTGTAGGGGCCTATATAAAGCCCAAGAGATCTCATAATGAATTAGGGTTTCTATTATCAATTTGGTATCAGAGCACAAAAAAACCCTAGCCGCCAAACTCCCCCCCTTCCGCCCCCCCTCTCTTCACCGCTCCTGCTGTTCCGCCAAACCCTAGCCTCCTCTTCACCTCCTGTTGCTGTTCCGCCTGCAGACACCCCCCAGAACTCCCCTGCAGCCCCCCCGAACCCTCCTCCTGTTTCGCCTGGTAGACCCCCTCCACAGAACCCCCCTGCAGCCTGCAAGCCCCGACCCCTGCCCCCTTGTTCCGCCTGCCCAGACCCCCCCGCCCCCCCTGTTCCCCTGCAGACCCCCCGATCCCCCCTGTTCCGCCTAGCCGCCAAAGACCCCCCGACCTCCCCGACCCCCCCCCCCGAACCCCCTCCCCCCACCATCATCCTTACCGACCCCCCCCTTTTGCGTGCACCGTGTTGAACCTCGAGTTTGACATGGATTCCCTCGACTCAGTCCTCGAACTGATGACAGGAAGAGTTTATATCTCACATCGATGAGGTATATAACTGTTTTTGGCTCTTGTTTCTTCTGAGAAACGAGAATTTGTTTGAGATCCTACTCTTGTTGTGCAGCAGAGGTGCTGTCGAAATTTTCACTGCACACAACAAGGGTCGGCAGAGAAGGTTAACAGGAGGTGGGTCTGAAGCCTATTCGATGGAGGAGATCATCAAGAAGTTGAACCCTGCGGAGGTGTCAACTTTGATGAAGTTGATGAAATTGTCGGCTGATGAAAGCGCGACAAGACCATCGAAGAAGTTGGAGCTTCCGACCATCGATCTGAAGCTTGATGGACCGAGTACCTACCTGAGTTAGTCACGACGAGTGAGATACACCCTTACAGGGAGGAACCTGAAGGGTTACTTGACCGGAGAAAAGACAGAACCAGATGAGGACTCAGGAGGACGAGATGAGTGGAAGTCCACTCATATGTTGGTGTACATCTGACTTCTCAACTCGTTGGTCCCGACGATCGCCGCCACGGTGGATGACATTGAGAAGGTGAAGGACGTCTGGGAGAAGTTGAGGAGAACATATGATGGCGTGGGGAATAACCTGAGGGTGTTCCAGATTAAAGAAGAGATCGACGCCACAGTCCAGGGAGAGAGGACTGTACAGGAATATGCTACAGAGCTGGAGCGCCTGTGGCTGGATTATGATCATTTTTCCCCCCGGGCGAGCTGCAAGGACCCAGGATGTAAAGAGCGGGAGGCCTTTCTACAGGAAAGGTCTATGGTGTTTCTCAAGGGATTGACATCAGAGTTCACTCAGCGAATCGCATTGCTACTAGCTCAGCCGAAGATTCCCACACTTGAGGAGGCTGTCTCTGCTATGATCCAGGAGGAGACTCGCATTCGGCTGCAGGCGGGGACAGGTGGACTTCCTGTGGTGAAGTCAGGAGACTCGACAGTGCTACAACTGCGGTGCGGTGGGTCATCTAAGGCATGCTTGCACCAAACCACCCAAGAAAGGAGATTCAGGTGGACGTGGACAGTTCGGAGGTCGTGGTTATGACCGTGGGGGTCGACGAGGTGGAAGAAGAGCAGGCAATCGGGCGAATCTGATGGTAGCAGAAGGAGGAGAAGAAGCTGAGGTGGTCTTTACTGAGGAGGATCGTGCTCTCCTGGCGATACTCAGGAGGAAGCAGCAAGTAGCAGGGGATGGAGACTTGAGGAGTGGGACTGAGGAGGCATCCACTTCGTTCTTCGCCAGAGGCAATACTGCTACCTATGCTCATCCGACCAAAGGTACTGATGACATACATGCTCTTGCTTCTATGTCTCCCAACAGATCATCAGAATGGATAGTCGACTCCGGTACGTCTCGGCATGTGACAGGTAATGCTAGTGAGTTCTCATCATATACTCACTTAGCATCATCTGATAGTATTCAAACAGCTGATGGTACATTTCAGCCGGTAGTTGGTAAGGATACTGTCGATTGTACTGGTTCTGTAACTTTATCCAATGTTTTGCATGCTCCTTCATTTCCAGTCAATCTTTTGTCCATTAGTTCTATCATCCTCCAACTAAAATGCATTGTTTCTTTTGATATTCCCAAGGTGATTTTTCTGGAGAAGGGGACAGGACGGAGACTTGGGACTGGCACATAGCGTAGTGGACTGTGGTATCTGGATCGTGAAGGCCTGGATTCAGTATTGGTGTCAGTAGTAGAGGAAGCAGGAGTAGGATCTAATATGAGTACTGAGAATGAGTTAATGCTTCATCACCAGCGGTTGTGACACTCATCATTTGGTGTTTTAAGTAGATTGTATCCTTCTTTATTTGAGAAAGCAAATAAACAGAAACTTGTGTGTGATGCATATGAGTTTGGAAAGCTTACTAGAAGCTCTTATGTTAGTTCAGGTCATAGAAGTTCTCGTGTATTTGACTTGGTACATTCAGATGTTTGGGGGCCTTGTTTCACAAGTTCTATGAATGGATACAAGTATTTTGTTATATTTATTGATTGTTTCTCTCGTGTGACTTGGTTATACTTGATGAAGAATAAGAGTGAAGTGTTTGGGTGCTTCTAAAACTTTTATAGGAATGTTCAGACTCAATACGGAGCAGTGGTGAAGATATTGAGGTCGGATAATGGGACAGAGTATACCAACAGAGCGTTTGAAGAATATTTGTCAGCTCAGGGAATACATCACCAGACAACCTGTCCATACACACCAGCTCAGAATGGGATAGCGGAAAGGAAGAACAGACATCTTTTAGAGGTTGCTAGAAGCATGATGATCTCTATGAATGTCCCAGAAATATTATGGGGGCAAACAGTGTTGACCGCAGCAGCGCTGATCAACTGAATGCCCTCAAGAGTGCTGGATTAAAAGTCTCCGTGTGAGACATTAAAGGGAGATAATGGTGGGATTCTTCCACTTAAAGTGTTTGGCTGTGTGTGCTTTGTGAAGGACAACAGGCCATCTGTCGGGAAACTTGTCCCTAGAGCTGTGAAGTGCATCTTTGTGGGATATTCTGCTACTCAGAAGGGATATGTTTGCTGGAGCCCGGTGGAGAAAATGTTGTTTGTGAGCATGGACGTGCACTTCCGAGAACTCGAGCCATATTACACCCGGAAGGTGACGTCATCCGTTGGTAACTCGCCTAATACTGGAAGTATAAGGCGAGAAGAGGAGAATGGTGAGAGATTGGTAAATATGGAGAAATCACGAGAAGAGGAGAATGGTGAGAGATTGGTAAATATGGAGAAATCAATGTCTGAGAATGGTGAGAGATTAGAAAAATCAATTTCTGTAACGATTCCTTGGGAAGGAGACTTGGTTGAGGAGGAGCAAGAGAATGAAGAAGAAGAGGGGAATGAGACAAGAGGTGTTAGACCAACGATTCAGGGGAAACTACTTACCTATAGTAGGAAGGGGAAACAAATTGCGGGAACAATACCTACAATGTCACTGGTGCCAAGTCCATTGCCAACGCCTGCCCCGACTCCTGAGACACCTACATCACCACCAGATTCCTCTCAAGATGATTCCATTCCTCTTCCTACTCATCCCACACCAATAACTGTACAGAGGATTACTCGTAGTAATGCGGGAAACCCTCCAGATAGATATGGTTGGGATCTTGCTCAGTTTGTATCATATTCTAACATCCACCCTACACATGGAGCATTCATTGCATCACTGGACTCTGTTACTATACCTAACAATTGGCAGGTTGCAAAGAAGGACCAGAAATGAAAAGTTGCTATGCACGAAGAGCTAAGGGCCCTTGAGAAGAACCGCACTTGGGAGTTAGTAAAACTACCAAAAGAGAAGAGAGCAGTTGGATGCAAGTGGGTCTTCACTGTGAAGTAGAATCCAGATGGACAGGTTGAGCGCTACAAAGCTCGTCTGGTGGCAAAAGAATATAGTCAGACATATGGCATCGACTACGATGAGACTTTTGTACCGGTGGCAAAGATGAGCACTGTTCGGATCTTAATCTCTCTACCAGCAAATGGTGGATAAAAGCTACACCAACTAGATGTGAAAAACGTATTTCTTCATGGAGATCTAGTGGAGGAGGTATACATGGAGATACCACCAGGATTCGGTACAGATCAGACAGTGGGAAATGTCTGCAGATTGAAGAAGGATACCACCAGGATTCGGTACAGATCAGACAGTGGGAAATGTCTGCAGATTGAAGAAGTCTCTCTATGGACTAAAGCAGTCTCCTCGTGCTTGGCTTGACAGATTCAGGAGGGCTATGATTGGTATGGAGTACCAGCAGATCAGCGCCGACCATACCGTGTTCTTTCGAAGAAGTGGAGGTCACATCACCTTGCTTGCAGTATATGTGGATGATATGATTATTACAGGGGATGATGAGAAGGAAATTGCCCAACTCAAAGTGAGACTGGGTAAGAAATTCGAGGTGAAAGATCTTGGCTTGCTTCGATACTTTCTTGAAATAGAGATAGCTCGAGGAGCGGAGGGGATCGTCCTATCCCAGAAAAAGTATGCACTGGACCTTCTCAAAGAAACATGAATGTTAGGATGCAAACCTGCAACTACACCGATCGATCAGAAGTTTAAGCTGGGTGCTGAAGCTGGAGAACCAATTGATCGTGACAGATACCAAAGGCTGGTGGGCAGGTTGATCTATCTGTGTCACACACGTCTTGATATATCTTTTGCAGTAAGCGTGGTGAGTCGCTACTGTAGGCTGTCTAAAAATCACAATAGATAGTCGATCCCCTATCAAACACCGATGATGGAAGTTACAATCTAACGACTTCCAGAAGGCTACAATTTGAGGACTTTCACGTAGAAGGCTACAATCTGACGATCTTCACGATAACTGATGAAAGCTTTAATTCAACAGCATTCACAATCAACATCGGGAGTTACAATCTGACGACTCTCATATTTTTAAAGAGCCAAGACGAAGGTTACAAGGTGACGATCTTTGCAACGCTCTAGCAAAAGAGACTACAAATTAACGGTCTCTTCATATTAAAACGCATATATCTCTCAAACCGTAAGGAATTTGGCAAAACGGAGAAAGCGAACCAAAGCCTTCGGCTTGGTTCGGATGGATCCGCCTCGTCGAGATAGCCGATTTTCATATATAATTCGTCTAATTCCGACTTACGGTTTGAAAGTTATGACCTGTTCTTCGTAGCAAGTTATGTTCTGAAGTCCGTCTGCAAGACTGGACTTCGTCAGAACATTGGACTTAGTCTGAAGCTCGTCAAGCCCGCCTAAGGTTCGCCTCTGCAATATAGAGTCAAAGCGCACAGGTCGAACCAGCGTTATAACCTCAAAACGCAGAGTTAATCTCTAAAACAGCACGAACTGTGCGTTTTCAGCCTAAAACAGGCTCAACTCTGTGTTTTCAACATCAAAACGCAGAGTTAATCTCTTAAACAGCACGAACTGTGCGTTTTCAGCATAAAACAGGCTCAACTCTGCGTTTTCAACATCAAAACGCAGAGTTAATCTCTAAAACAGGCCCAACTCTGCGTTTTCAACATCAAAACGCAGAGTTCATCTCTAAAACAGGCTCAACTGTGCGTTTTCAGCCTTTAAACAGGCCCAACTCTGCGTTTTCAGCCTAAAACGCAGAGTTCATCTCTAAAACAGCACGACCTGTGCGTTTTCAGCCTTTAAACATGCCCAACTGTGCGTTTTCAGGCCTAACTCTGCGTTTCAGGTCCAGAAACGCACAGTTCGAACCCAGAACGCTATTTTCAGCGTTTTGACTTGTTCAAAGCACTAACAGAACGGTTTCCAAACCGTTTTCCCCACGATTTGGGGAGCTGTTTAAGAGGGGGGCAGTTACACCCCACTCAGGCCATTGAGGAGCTAATTAAGGGGGCAGTTACCACCCCTATATCCCCTATAAATAGTGGGAAACTCAACTGAGTTCGGATCCTTCTTTTTTTTGGGCAGCAAAGAAGCGATCTTCGGCTAGCTTCGGATCGAATTTTTTCTCATCAACAATGGGAGATTCGGTCAAAAGGCTAGCATATTTTGGATCTGGGACTTGGCAGCACCAGAGGAGATCCTTAGAGCATTTTCTGGAGCTCGGGAGATCTGCAACAAGAGCTTATTCATCCTTGGCTTATAACCGACTTTCGGTTCAAATCAACTCTTTTTCAAGAGTTCAAACTCGTCCAGAGTTATCAACTCGATCAGAGTTTAAAACTTGCTCTGCAAGTTCTTCTAAAACTCGTTCAGAGTTATCAACTCGTTAAGAGTTATTTTCAAACTTGCTTTACAAGTTCTCCACAGCGTTAAATCGTGAGGAGAAAATCACATTCCAGTGAATCAAGACGTGCGGATCGTCAACGAGAAGCAAACTCGACGCGAGCATTCGAGTGAGGCATCTCATCGCTACCAAGAAGAACCCAGTTTTAAACAAAGGGGAGAATCAAATTCATTCTCCTCTCTTTTGTAATCGGAATCCAAATTGTAATTGATTTTGAGAGGAATACAAGTTAATTTTTCTTTCATTGTCTTTTTACTGTAAATTTCCCACAAACAGCTACATGCATGATCCAAGGAAGGGTCATATGGACGCAGTGTACCAGATTCTAAGGTATTTGAAGAATGTCCCCGGAAAAGGGCTAATCTTTAGGAACAATGAACACATGAGCATTGAGGGCTATTGTGACTCTGATTGGGCTAGCTGTGCTGATGACAGGAGGTCCACCTCAGGATACTGCATCTTTATAGGAGGCAACTTAGTCTCGTGGAAGAGCAAGAAGCAGTCGGTGGTGGCGAGATCGACAGCTGAGGCAGAGTATAGAGCTATGGCCTTAGGAGTTGCTGAGTTGCTATGGTTGAAGAGTATGCTGGTGGAGCTGAAGCTGGATCAAGGAGCTAAGATGAAGTTGTGGTGTGACAACAAGTCAGTCATCAGTATCGCCAACAACCCAGTGCAGCATGATAGAACCAAACACATCGAGATCGATAGGTTCTTCATCAAAGAGAAGTTGGATAGTGGACTACTGGATCTAAGTCATGTTTCGACTAAGGACCAGGCAGCAGATTGTCTGACTAAAGGACTTAGCTCAGTAAATATGATTAGAGGATGTGACAAGATGGGCTTAGTAGATATATTTCGCCCATCTTGAGGAGGAGTGTTGACATATTAGTATTAGTTAGGGACTTATTTATAAGTTGTGTAGGGGCCTATATAAAGCCCAAGAGATCTCATAATGAATTAGGGTTTCTATTATCAATTGAAGCTATTCAAAACCTGTTATTTTTCATCATCTATATTTTAGAGTGACATAGATGATTTGATGGTTTTAAATGGTGTAGATCATGTGTTTGTTATAAGGAGATAGAGGTTCCAAGCTGTCATGTAGGAAAATTTCCTCTATCTCTGACACACAAACATGGATACGGATATTAAGGTATCGTTTGGTAATGCGGGAATGAGTGAGAATGCAATGTTCATTCCCTCTTCTCATTCATATGTACCGAACACACCATACTTTTGGAAGATAGAATGCACATTCCCACTTCTTCATTCCCACAATTTGTAGGAATGAGCATTTCCAATGAGTTGGTAGGGAATGAGCATTCCCACTTAAGTGAGAATGAAAATTTTAAAATATATGCCAAATATTTTCAAATTATTTATTAATTAGCCATACTAAAAATTAAAAAGATTTGCCTTCCTGTTTCATTCTCTAATCACACCCAAACGTGAGAATGAAAATGAGCATTCCATTCCCACACTCATTCCATTCTGTTCATTTCTTCATTCTATTCTCACTTCATCTGTTTCCGTTGTGCCAAACGAGGCATAAGTATTGGACACAGGAAGAAAACATATGCAGATAGCTACAATCAACAAGAAGAAGAGGGTCATAATACAAGATTGTTGGATTCTACATTTGTCTATGCACACTATATAGAGTCACTTATTCTTGACCGAGATTTTGTGATTTCGTTTTATATAAGTTCTATGGAATTGGAAGACAATCATGCTATGGATCTAGATTTCTCTATTTCATCACGTAAGCAGGCAACTACAATGGTAGTGGTAATTGTACCAACTGAAGTGTGTGCTTGTGAAATGAATGTGTGTTGATGCACACAAACATGTATGGATGTGGACTATGATCCTGTTTATGGGAAGAAGGGTCTATATCTGTGAGAGTTTATGATATTAAAGTCACTATTAAAGGTAGCAGCAACAGCCAGATATTATTTTTTGTTCTTTTTGGAGGTGAGTGCGGTTGTTTAATGTATTTTGAATTCTGAAGAAATTCCAAGCGTAATTGTGGCAACTACCTTTTGATTAAAACCTGATTTATTTGATGCATACGTGCAACTGAATTGGACCAGTAACATCTTGAATTAAAGCAACTCCAATTCTGTGGCTTAGTATTTACTTTGAACCTTGAGATCTCTTCCGACACTGTGCTAATGCATTTTAAGATGCTACTGCTAGCAGTTCAGTTAGTTCATGGCATGGACTGTTTGGGTTCAGAATGTGAGACAGGTCGAGTTTATTCACTACTGTAGCTTTTTAAGGAGTCAAATGGAGATTTGACGACTTTTTCATGCAATTAATGAATTTCTCATGGGTTCTTAAATTTCTGTATGGACCTTTCCACTCGCTCCTTGTTCGGCACTTATCCAAACCAGAACGCTACTAGAACTACTTGCAAATGGTTTGTGAACGGAAAAGTAGACCTGATTTCATAAATATTCTTCAATGAATAACTTCATAGCTAGCGAAAAAGGAAAGTGTTGAGCTTTTTTGGGAAAAGTTTTAACCATATTTTGCAACTGACTATTGCAGAGCTCACAATGACGGAGCTGGAATTGCATTCTCTTGCAGTATAGAGGTCATGCTGGAATGGGCTCGGATGCAATTTTTGCAGCATCTCTCAGGCATTCTTCATGGAAAAGATGGTAAATTTTATATAATGGATTTTTATAATCATAAGGTATTACGTATTTCTAAGAGCTGTGTCATGCTTGTGTTCACTGTTCATGCATCACTGCCTGCATAAAATCAGGTAACAAGAGACAGAATTATTAAGCAGACACTGATATTAAGGACAATATAAAGCTTCTTTTTCCCATTAAACAACAATATGGCCTCAATAGGACTTGATGGATAAGGATGATTCACACAGCTAACCCAGAAATCATTATTGTACACTTCCAAGTTCGTCAATGTTCGAAAATTTTCTATTTCATTGCATACATGAATCTATCTTTTCTTTCTTTTCACCACATATATTCTAACATTGTTAATGATATGATTTACGTCAACTGTGTACTTTTTCATTTGTGATTTCTCATGTACAGGTCCTTGCATGCTTTATTTCAATATTAGAGGCCATCCTTGCAAACAAGCTACATGCAGTGTAACAAATTGATTATACTGGGAAAATAATGAAGTCATATTAATTTCCCAAATCCTTTTACATGTTCAAGTTTGTAATTGTCTTTAGATGCTGACTCTGGTGTTTCTCTTAGCATCTGTGACGAACTATGGTTGTCTACAATTTTAAGACTGTTATAAAAGCATGTATTTACCTGAATATATGCGAATAGTTGAGAGCGATCCTTCAGTATCTTTGCATACACAGCAGAGAAGAATTTACAGATGTTCTAGAAGAGTTTGCATCTGTTAATATTAGGTATATGAGTTTATGGGTGAGCATTCTGTAAGTGGTACATGCATTTACTATCAGAAATAACTGAGAGATGCACTTGGAAATTTAATCTGTCGCATTTCTATGCGTGGTCTGATTTAGAGTAATGATTATTCAAATCTGTATGTGTCGGGAAAAGGGTTTCACATCAAATTAATTTGGAAAAAAATGTGTTCTTTGGATATGTTAAATGATGTCTTGCAGGAATGATTTTTCTGATAGATATGAATAACAGTCTAGGTCAGATGTTTGGACTTGAATGAAATCCTGTGTCAAGCACATTAGAATTGAAGGAGCGAAACCACCATTATTAAAACCTAAATCATGCAAATGACATAGAAGGTTGCTATCTGTGGATCATACAAAAGCATTACAGGTGATGGAGGTATCCACAGAAGCTTATTCACATCTGACAACTTCATCTCTTCACGGTTACCATTTATCCAAGGTTTACTTCCCAATTTCTTGGTTTGATTTTATTTCTGGATTATAGCATTACATCAAAGTTCCATACTTCTGAAAATATGTTAATAAGTATCTTATTCTGCTTTTCATATTCCTAAAACTTGTCTAGTTTATTTTATTTAAGGAATAAGAAGACACTGAACATTGAAATCAATGGAAGGCATGGCAGGATTACTAATTGACACAATAATACAGGTCAAATCAATTCCCACCCAAGGTAGGCGAAATGAAACCAAATTTCTTAGAGGCTTAAACTAAGCAAAAGTTGCACTTTGGCACTGTGGTTCAAACTGTTGAAAATAAAATAGAAACAATTATAGAACAATCGGAGAAAATAGAATTATGACCTTTCTCTGTTTGACACCGGTATGTGTATCAACTCATACCAAATGTAGAAGATTGCTATCACCAAAAATATACTTCCCGAAACTGACAACAATGTTTCTTGTTTAGGAAAGTTCTTGTTAGACTGAAATAGTTTAGTCACATGCAAAATTCTTTTTGCAAATATAAATTGAGTTTACAGTGCATAGATAAAGGCCTATCCGCAAAAGCAGCGGCATACCTTCATTAATTAATCTTAGATAAACCAATGCTCTGTAAATAATCCATGTATGCTTAAATAAAAACAATAATATTCAGAAATAGGATATATGGACTGTGGATGGAAAATATTTTTGTTGTTAAAGTCGATTTGCTGAGCACTGAAAAAAAAAACAAGGAAGGAGAAACAAAAAGAAAACGGAAGGAAAAAGAAAAAGAATTTGGCCTCAGCTTGGATCAATTGCCTCATGCCTGAATCAATTAACTTTTGCCAGTTAACCCCTCACAACTTTAAAGCTAGGATTTCACATCCAAGATTGAATCACACAATCTACATTAATCTTAATTTCTCATAACATCTTCGCACCTTTATTGAAGTAAAATTACTTTTTTTATAGACTTACAATGCTTAATCACCAAGAAATGAATTCCTAATAGGAAAAAAAACCTAATCATACTAAAATATAAGTTATACTGAAAATTAGATTCTAAAGATTCCTGAATCCATTGAAATTCAGGAAAATTGCTAGTAATTTGCATTTATGTATAAGGCTACAAGAAAATTGCTCGTGAAACTGAAAGTCTAACTGTAAAGAATTTTGGACCTTCTTTTATTTTCCTTTCTTTCGTAATCACTTTCTTTGTGTTGTAAGAGAAAGTCATCCTAGAAGTGGTTTTACATTTCCCTCTCTAAGTGCATGCCCACTTATGTGAAAAATATCATTTTTTTGTTGAATTTCATAGTCCCTTGGAAATTATGGTTTCTTGTATTAGGACACTCGGGGTTTTGAGATGCCCTGGGAAAAGATTAAACCGCTGCATGATAAGGTCATATATCAATGAATAGACTCCTCTACACTCTGTTTCGTGACTACATACTCTAAAATATCAAGTAGAGGGAAAATTAGGTGCAAGCATTCATATTTTTCTTAATACTCTTTTTTTTGGAGTAATTTTTTCTTGATACTCTTATTCATACTCTTATTTATTAAAAGACTTAAAAGTGTATCTGGTAGAATTTAAAACTAAAACCCTCAACCCTCACCACAACTTCAAAGTTTTTGTGTAGTAGCGTGGACTTTAAGATGGTATTAGAGCAACGTAGTTTAAATCTTACTGGCCAAGAATTTCATAGTGCACTTCAAAAAATCGCTATTGTGGTGCGATCCATGTTTTTTGTCTATAAAAAGGCCCTCACCCTGCAGGAGCATGTTATTACGATATAAAACTATAACCCTGAACCTTCACCACAAGAGCTTTAGTGTTGTGGATGGGACTTTAAAGAGTGTCAAATGTTTATGTTACATAGTAGGAAATAATTAAATGACCATCTAAATACCATGGAATGGTGGGCACCTAAGTGTCACTGTCACTAAGTTATAACCATGGGTTTTAAGCATTCTTTCCACCTGGTATTTCCTATCTACCTAGAAAATATAAATATCTTTCACATCTCTGCATACTCTTTTTCACATGGGTTCATTAGAATTTAATTGATGACCTATTAATAACCATTTAACCATTTGGTTATAGTTATTACTAGTTCATATAATTTCTAGAACTGCATACTAATATATTTTGAGAAGCATTTGGCTATAAGGGAAAAGCTTGAAATAATTTAGGCTTACTAAAGATGTTATAGAATGTCCTAATATGCTCTCATGCTTTCAATTTAACATGATCAGGGAAATTGTTCTCTTCGTCCTCAAGGGCAACTGTAATTTTGGAAGAATAAAGAACATAGTTTTTCTTTCTCGAACCTTTGTTATTCACTTTGGATACAGTCAGCTGACTGTTGTTTTGTATCATTCATTACGTACCTAGATTGTTGAATTCCTGATTTATAGGGAGCAAGGCCTCTCAATGCCATAATTTTTTCTATATGATATTGCAAAATAATATTTGCCACTTCACAACTTTATCACCATTCACCTTACCAAAAACTCATTATGAGGCCTTATATTGATAAATAAGTTTCTGTATTTCAAGAGGAATGACTCATATCTAATTTGGTTTCTTCATTCATTGAAAGCTCATAACAAAGCTCATGATATTGATCCTGCAGATGCAGTTCGTATTGAACTCTCAAATGGATTGGTAAAACGGCAAGAATCTGCATCAGTTTATTTCAATAGAACTTCCTCCTTGCCTATGATAGGGAGAATTAACTGCAAGGTTTGATTATATTTCCCTCTAAAAAAAACTTTGTTGGCCCATGTTTGAGCTTATTAGCACTGTCCTTGCCGGAATACTGTTTCAAGAAGATGTACTTGTTCTGGGGAACTTTGAACTTTTATCCGTAAGAGTAGAAGAGAGATTTAGAAACTGGCACTCCTATATCGTTACTGTTCAATATTCAACTTATACTCCTATGGAACTCTCTGTAGGCACATTACAGTATCATCATGGTGGCAATTGGTCTTAGCAAGACATGCAACTCTTGAGAATCAATTAGAAGTAATAGGGAGATGTGCGCATAATTTCACCTGGCAACAGCTGCCACATTATTAGATAAATACATGGATTATCTTCCTACACAACTGCAGCTACATTGCTAATTACCATGTTCTAATTGTAGGTAATATAAGCCGATATGTGTCGAAATTAATCATCCATTCTTTAATTTGATGATGTAAATCATACCGTCCCATAAGCATCGTCTTAAACTTGTTTAAGGAGAATAAGCATTGTCAATTTGTGGATCTTTTATCATGGATGTGAGTCTTAACTCTATGACTGAGGCATTGCAGTGCCCGCTGTTGGTTTAGACCCCACCGCTGTTAACCGTTCCATGTTTTTTTGGTTGTTGATGACATAAAGGATCGCAACAATTTTCTGTTGGTAGAGCAAGCCTGCAATCGTTCCTTCTTTTTAATTTAGGTATCCACAGGACCACAGCTTTTGTGTTTATTGCGTGGTGTGGTCGGTGAATGGGCCGAAGCTGGTCCTTTAACCGGTTACTCGTCTTGTCTTTGGGAGCATGTCTCGAATCCTAGTGCAACTTGGAGAGGCCTAATCACATTGAGTTGATAGGGAAATTTTTTGTGGGTCCCTAACATCATGTGATCCCCTATCGGCTCATTAATCCATTTGTCTGGTGAATAGGTAAAGTATTCACAATGGCTTTGGGTTCCTAACATTTCACACCCACATCTAATTACATTAGTACTAGCATTAACGTGGGATTTATTATAAAAAAAAAACCAGTTTCATGAACCTATATTTTAGTCTTGTGGGCTTTGACATTGTCATGTACCCATATCGCATATAGCTAACACAAGTCATTTAACTCCGCCATTTTCAGACCTAAAACTTGCGCGTGTACGTGTACTCTAGTAGTTTCAATAGCAAAACAGCTCTGCTATTTGGCTCGCAAAAGCCAGCACGCAGCCAGCGCGCAAGAGAAAGGAACGGGGGGTGGGCCCCACAGCTGTTCCTTTCTCTTGCGCGCTGGCTGCGTGCTGGCTTTTTGCGAGCCAAAAAGCTTTTTCGCTTTTGATAGTAATAGATGGGCTGGAGTGTCAGCCTGATGCCTCATCTATTTTCTCCACAAAAAAAAAACAATAACAATAATAATAAAATAATAATAATAAGTAAATAAATAAGTAATGAGCCCTACGGCGACGTGTACTCTAGTAGTTTCAATAGCAAAACAGCTCTGCTATTTGGCTCGCAAAAGCCAGCACGCAGCCAGCGCGCAAGAGAAAGGAACGGGGGGTGGGCCCCACAGCTGTTCCTCTCTCTTGCGCGCTGGCTGCGTGCTGGCTTTTTGCGAGCCAAAAAACTTTTTCGATAGCAAAAAGGTCTGGATGTTTTGGTTGCGTGGCTGCAGGTGAAGCTTGTAAGTTTTGTTAGAGATATAATATTTGTATTGTTGTCTGCTAGGGAGGGATCAAGTCATCATAATACTAGAGAATCCTTGATCTATTTTGGGCCCTAATGACCGGTTCTCTTGCTGTATCCCATCTAAACTTCGTGGCAATTTCTTATGATTATTTTAGGGCAAGGCCATAATTGAATGATTGCTTCCCATAGGTTTAAGTATACATGCATTATTTAATGATTAGGTTATAATGACTTTTGTGGCTTTGGTTCTTGAGAAGCGGTCGACAGGCTTAATCCAGTGATTCTGAAGCTTATTTCTTTGACAACCCTTATCCAGGTATATGTGGTAGCTGTTTATACACTGAATAGAGGAATTACCAAATTTTAAAAGCTGTTGGGAATATCTTTGGGTGGGAGATGGTGTTATTATATCCATGAAAGCATGGGGGATAAAAGTTAAACCCTGATGGGACGTTGAAGGAGATTGTAGCCCAATAGAGAACAAAGGAAAGGATCCGACGCTTAGGGGCTGTTTGGTTGTTGTTAGTAAAGTTGTGTATTTATGACATAACTTTGGAAGTTAGTTGTCCACCTCATCAATTTTACTGAGCAGTTTTTCTTTGTTTGTTTTTTATTCCATTGGAATCATAAATTGCTTGTTTGGTTTACAAAATGTAACTTTAATTGCTTATTTGGAAAATGTAAAAAGTGGTTATTATGTGGTCCCTACTCAAATGATTTATTTGGCTTAGCCCCCTCACTTCTGGCACATGTCAGATTTCCTTCAAAATCATACAATTTTGAAGGGATTTGTGAATCCATGCCACATAAGCATAGTAAATCACTTTACACCATCTTCTCAACTACAAACAAACAATTTAAGAGGAGGAAAGCTGACATTGGGACCCATTTTTTTACACTTTCCATCCTTTTACATAGTAAAAACTTACAACCAAACAGCCCCTTACCCACAGATCAACCCTTGGCTTTTATGGAATAGTAGGATTTTGTTTCATGCCTCTCTTTCACTTTTACTAGTTAATTTTTTATGGAAAGGCATCAACACCAGGGTTTGATCATCGACTCCTCCAAATCTCACACATTGGTCCTGTTCATCATCTCAAGCTAAATTTTGGAGTTGAAATCACGTTTCAAAGGCGCAATGTGCCGTTCCTCTTTCAGTGATAAAGGAGCTACCGAAACATGCTATATAAGAAAAAGATGTTTGACAATCAGATCTCGGTTTGAAATCCTGTGCTCAAAAATAAATTATCCACTCTCATACCATCTATCTGATGGATAGATGATTAGGATAACTACCCCTATCATCCCATGCATCACTATCTTGGTATCAGTTAGTCCAATTTATTGAAAAGTAAGTTGCTTCCTAACAACAGGTGTGTTCCGGTGACCTGGCAGCATTTCGTTGAAAACATTCTAATTAAACATGTGCAGGGCAATCATCTTCTTCCAACACCTCTCCTTTGAGCTCACGATAAAAAAAAACCAGCTGTCGTTGAGCAAGAATTTAGCAGATTTGTTCTTAGTAGTACATGAGGTATATAGTAAGCAATTCTCATTTTGTACCTGCACTGTTTAGATCATTTGAGTTCCTGATCTTTCTAAAGCAAGGCATCCTCCAGGTCATGTATTCTTTTTAGGGTTAATTGCGGACAAATCCTCTGTACTATCATCAAATTGCAGATATACAACTACTGTTGCAGATAGACCCCCCAAATCTGTTAGTTTCACGCTGAGATTGGGCTTCATAAATTGATTCTTTTTATCACTAAGATAATAAGTCTCTCGTGTTATTAAGTGGGGCCTAATTTAGTACTATTTACACGAAGCTCTGGCATAAATTTGATGTTGAAGTTGACCCTACAGATGCAAGTTAAGCTGAATATGCAAAAGAAGTAATAAAGACAAAAGGATCCGCGTCACTTAATTTCCAAGAGAATTTCCTCCTTGCCTGCAAAAGAGAGAGAGAGAGAGTAAACTGCAAGGTATGACTATATTTTCCTTTGGAAAAAAATTACTTGTTCAATTTGTAACTTAGGGTTCATTGTCCAGGTTATGAGGCAGTTTCAATAATACAAACACGTCTTTAGAAACTTCTAATCATTAGTGACAAGAGAGGAAGAAGAGAGTTAGAAATTACGGTCCCATCTCATGAGCTCTTAACAGCCAGTTTATACTCTTCATTTCTTCCTTCGGTTCGATTCTGTGTAAGTTGTACTGTTTCACAAACGTCTTCCTGTTAACGACATAACTGAATGAGTAACCTCGGCCCTTGGATTTTTCTTAGCATGGGATTTCACTGCTCGTCTGGTTCATTTGGACGCCGCCTCTGTTAACCGTTCAATCTCTTTTTAGTTGTTTGTCGACACAAAACACACAACAAGTTTCTGTTGATAGAGTTAGCTTGCAATCATTCTCTCTGCTGAATTTGGGTGTGAAATCTCGTCGACAATTCTTGCGGGGTGGTCGGTGAGTAGACCCGATAAGGCTGTCTTTTGACTGGGGTTAATGCTCGCCTTTGGGAACATGTCTCAAATTTGTAGGGCAACTTTGGAGAGGTCAAGTCATCTTAAAGTGACTGGAAATTGTTTGATAACAATATATAATACCGAAGAGCTCTTACAATTGTAGGCTCATGCATACCTGGTCGGGGGGAGTTGGTTCGGTTTCTCAGACTGTCGGATGAATTTTAAAAAGTTTCAATCTTGCTCATCAATGTATTAAGAAGCAGCCTCTTGTACTACTTCTTCGAAAATGGTCAGAATTTTCACATATGTCAACCAACCCCCTTCATGCACTTTGCAAACAACTATAATGTCCTTGAGGGAGAAATTTCAAATTCCGTCACTTGTCATTTATGTTGAGATCGAGTGTGGAGATCTAACCTTGCAGGCGAGATTTTCCAGGTGAGGTTGTCGGCGACCAGATGCAGGCGAAGCTCTCGAGCAGGCGAGCTCGAGTTGGCGATCTCCAGGCGACTTCGAACAGACGAGTTGAGGAGATCAGGCGAGAACAAGAGGGCGAGTTCAGGCGAAGGTGTAGGCGAATCTCGAGCAGGCGGAAATGGTCCACAGGCGAAATCAAGGACCTCAGAAAACCCCCAGTGGCGGCGGCTTCTCCCCCTCTCTTCTCTCGTGTTTTTTCTTCCCTGGCGACGGCCTCTCTCTCTGTTCGTGATCTCTCTTTTCTCCAGCGCTCAACAGAGAAGTTGAGGGGAGTTTAAGAAGAGGATTTGAGAAGAAAGGAAATTAAAGAGGGGAGAAAGATATTGAAGGGGGGAATATTCTCTATTTAAGAGATAATTAAATATGGGTATTTAAGAAGTGGGGGAATCTTACTGTAGCTACAGTAACGTTTGAATTTATTGAGGAATCTCAAGTTTGAGATTCGCTCTGAATTGTAATTTCTTGTTAAGATTAATAAGAAATTTACTGTGTAGCTCCCGAGGACGTAGGCAGTTGCCGAACCTCGTTAAAATTTGGTGTACTTTTTCTATTCTGCGTTTCTGTTGCATTAGGGACTTCGGCGTTAAATTCCCAACAACTGGTATTAGAGAGTGAAACGATCTAGAGGAAGTCAGATTCGAGTGGGAGCCATGGCCGCAGATGAAGGAAAGCTGAGACTTGAAAAGTTTGATGGAACAGATTTCGGATTTTGGAAAATACAGATAGAGGATTATCTGTATCAGAAAAATCTGTATCAACCACTATCGGGAAAGAAGCTGGATTCTATGAAGGCAGATGAGTGGAGCCTTCTAGATAGACAAGCCATCGGAGTTATCAGATTGACGTTGACTCGTAATGTTGCGTTCAACATAGCGAAGGAGAAGACCACGGCGGGTCTTATGGCAGTACTCTCAAACATGTATGAGAAGCCATCAGTCGTGAACAAAATTCATTTGATGCGGCGGTTATTCAATCTGAGAATGGCGGAAGGCGCATCAGTAGCACAACACCTCAATGAACTCAACACGGTCACAACCCAATTGAGTTCGGTTAAAATTGAGTTTGATGAAGAAGTTCAGGCGTTGATATTATTGTCTTCCCTCCCAGAAAGCTAGAACGCTACAGTCACAGCAGTGAGTAGCTCGTCGGGAAGCACCAAGTTGAAGTTCGACGACGTTCGTGATCTGGTTCTCAGTAAGGAGATCCGACGGAGAGAGTCGGGTGAAACTATAACCTCTTCAGTATTGCATACTAAATCAAGAGGTAGAAATTCAACCAGAGGGAACGGACGAGGCAAATCAAACTACAGAGGTAGATCAAAGGACATGAGGTCCAAATCAAGGAATCCAAGCAACAGCTCGAAGGCTATCGAGTGTTGGAATTGTGGAAAGACCGAGCATTACAAGAATCAGTGCAAGAGTGCACAGAAGGAGAAGGACTTCCACCTCAGGAGGAGACGACGCATTGCTATGCTCTTTGGAGAGCAAGGAGGAATCTTGGGTGTTAGATTCAGGAGCGTCGTTCCATGCTACTTCTCAGAAAGAATTCTTCGAGAAGTATGTTCCCAAAAATCTTGGATACGTATATCTTGGTGATGATCAACCGTGTGCTATTGTGGGCAAACGTGTGGTAAAAATTAAGTTGAACGGGTCAGTATGGGAGCTGAAGGATGTTAGGCATATTCCCGACCTCTGAAAGAACTTAATATCCGTAAGCTAGTTGGCTGGCGAAGGATACACCACGACCTTTCATAGAGATGATTGGAAGATCTCAAAGGGCGCAATGACGATTGCCCGAGGCAAGAAGACTGGTACCCTGTATATGACAGCAGGTGCACGTTGTTTGATCTTAGTTGCAGCAGGCAATGAGACTTCAAAGCTGTGGTACCAGAGACTCGGTCATATGAGTGAGAAGGGGATGAAAATCATGCACACAAAGGGAAAACTCCTAGGACTGCAGTCAGTGGAGATGTATATGTCTGAAGAATGCATACTTGGAAAGCAGAAGAGAGTCAGCTTTCAGACAAGTGGCAGAACCCCCAGGAAAGAGAAGCTAGAGCTCGTTCACTCAGATGTTTGGGGACCAACAACCACCGCGTCCATTGGTGGAAAACACTACTTCGTGACTTTTATCGATGATCACTCTCGGAAAGTGTGGGTCTACTTTCTGAAACATAAGTCAGAAGTGTTTGAGGCTTTCAGAAGATGGAAAGCCATGGTCGAGAATGAGACCGGTCTGAGAATAAAGAAGCTCAGGACCGACAATGGCGGTGAGTATGAAGACACCGGATTCAAGAAGTTCTGCTATGAGCACGGGATCAGAATGGAGAGAACCGTGCCCGGCACGCCTCAGCAAAATGGTATAGCTGAGCGAATGAACCGAACATTGACGGAGAGAGCCAGAAGCATTCGAGTACAGTCAGGCCTACCGAAGCAGTTCTGGGCAGAAGCGGTCAACACAGCAGCTTACTTGATCAACCGAGGTCCATCGGTTTCATTGGAGCACAGAATACCAGAGGAGGTATGGTGCGGAAAGAAGGTAAAACTCTCACATCTTAAAGTTTTCGGTTGTGTAGCTTACGTGCATATTAGTGATCAAGGTAGGAATAAGCTTGATCCCAAGTCAAAGAAATGCACTTTTATCGGCTATGGTGAAGATGAGCTCGGCTACCGCATTTGGGACAATAAAAACAAGAAAGTGATCAGGAGCAGAGATGTGATATTCAATGAGAAGGTGATGTATAAGGACATGCACAAGACAGATGACTCAGAGAGCGAGTCAATATTTATAGATGCAGATGATGTCCTGAGTAACCTCTCGGAAGAACCCAATGCAGAAGATCCTCGGCCAGAAGAGCCTGTTGGACAAGATGGTGCGCAGGAGCACAACGCACCAGCTCCGATATTAAGAAGATCCTCTCGTCCTCCTGTACCCAACAGGAGATATATGAAACTATCTGTTGCTGATAGATGGTGGGGAGCCTGAAAGCTTTGATGAAGCTTGTCAGGGTGGAGATGCGAGCAAGTGGGAGCTTGCCATGAAAGATGAGATGAAGTCTCTCATCTCAAACCAGACATGGGAACTAGCTGAGTTGCCCACAGGTAAGAAGGCACTCCACAACAAATGGGTGTATCGGGTGAAAGAGGAGCATGATGGTTCCAGAAGATATAAAGCCCGACTAGTTGTCAAAGGATTCCAGCAGAAGGAAGGAATTGACTACACCGATATTTTCGCTCCCGTGGTGAAGCTAAATACTATCAGGACAGTGATGGGTATTGTAGCAATTAAAGATCTTCATCTCGAGCAGTTGGACGTGAAGACGACGTTTCTTTATGGAGATCTAGAAGAGGAGATATACATGCACAAGCCAGAAGGTTTCTCAGAAGAAAAGAAGAAGAACCTAGTGTGCAGACTCAAGAAGAGCTTGTATGGCCTGAAACAAGCTCCAAGGCAGTGGTACAAGAAGTTCGACGGCTTCATGCATAAGGAAGGTTTCCAGAAGTGCAACGCCGACCACTGTTACTACTTCAAAAGATATCAGTCCAATTATATTATTCTACTGCTGTACGTTGATGATATATTGGTTGCAAGTGCAGATATGGAGGATATCAGGAGTTTGAAGTAGCAGCTGTCAAAGGAGTTTGACATGAAGGACTTGGGTCCAGCGAAGAAGATCCTTGGAATGCAAATCACGAGAGATAAGAAGAGAGGTCTCTTGCAGTTATCTCAGGCGGAGTACATCAACCGTGTTTTGCAGAGATTCAACATGGGCGACGCCAAGCCAGTGAGCACACCCTTGGGCAGCCATTTTCGCCTATCGAATGATCAGTCTCCTCAGTCAGAAGAAGAGAAAGAGAGTATGGTTCAGGTTCTTTACGCCTCAGCTATCGGAAGTTTGATGTACGCAATGGTCTGTACGAGATCAGACATTGGCCATGCAGTGGGAGTGGTCAGCCAGTTTATGTCGAATCCAGGAAAAGCTCATTGGGAAGCGGTCAAGTAGATTCTGAGGTATCTATGAGGCACGACACAGAAGTGTTTGCACTTTGGTAAGGGAGAGGTAGAAGTGCAAGGGTACGTAGATGCAGACTTTGGCAGAAGTGTTTGCACTTTGGTAAGGGAGAGGTAGAAGTGCAAGGGTACGTAGATGCAGACTTTGGCGGTGAAGTTGATCACCGAAGAAGCACCACCGACTATGTATTCACTGTCGGAACTACGGCTGTTAGTTGGATGTCACAGATACAGAAGATTGTCACTCTGTCCACTACAGAAGCTGAGTATGTTGCAGTGACTGAAGCCAGTAAAGAGATGATATGGCTTCAGAGTTTGTTAACAGAGCTGGGATTCAAACAGGAGAAGAATGTTCTGCACAGCGATAGTCAGAGTGCGATTCACTTGGCTAAGAATTCCGCATTTCATTCTAGAACGAAGCATATTGCGCTTCGGTACCACTTCATCAGATCCCTGTTGAAAGATGACGTGTTGAAACTAGAGAAGATTCCAGGAAGTAAGAATCCAGCAGATATGTTAACAAAGACGGTGACCGTTCAGAGACTGGAGTTGTGCGCAACTTCAGTTGGCCTTCATACATAAGTGATGAGGGCGGAGCCACACAGAAGGAGCTTGTTGAGATAGCCTGCTGACGGCGGTTTGATCTACAAGTGGGAGATTGTTGAGATCGAGTGTGGAGATCTAACCTTGCAGGCGAGATTTTTCAGGCGAGGTTGTCGGCGACCAGATGCAGGCGAAGCTCTCGAGCAGGCGAGCTCGAGTTGGCGATCTCCAGGCGACTTCAAACAGACGAGTTGAGGAGATCAGGCGAGAACAAGCGGGCGAGTTCAGGCGAAGGTGCACGGCGCGAATCTCGAGGCAGGCGGAAACTGGTCCACAGGCGAATCAACGGCTCTCGCGCAGGCGGAGATTTGGCACCGCCACTCAGCTGGGCGACAGCCTGTCGCCGAACGCCCTGTCACGTCGGTTCCCTCTATAAAGGGGAACCGAAACCCTAGCCCCAGTTTTGTTCCTCTCTCGCAACCTCAGAAAACCCCCAGTGGCGGCGGCTTCTCCCCCTCTCTTCTCTCGTGTTTTTTCTTCCCTGGCGACGGCCTCTCTCTCTGTTCGTGATCTCTCTTTTCTCCAGCGCTCAACAGAGAAGTTGAGGGGAGTTTAAGAAGAGGATTTGAGAAGAAAGGAAATTAAAGAGGGGAGAAAGATATTGAAGGGGGAATATTCTCTATTTAAGAGATAATTAAATAGGGGTATTTAAGAAGCGGGGGAATCTTACTGTAGCTACAGTAACACTTGAATTTATTAAGGAATCTCAAGTTTGAGATTCGCTCTGAATTGTAATTTTTTGTTAAGATTAATAAGAAATTTACTGTGTGGCTCCCGAGGACGTAGGCAGTTGCCGAACCTCGTTAAAACTTGGTGTACTTTTTCTATTCTGCGTTTCTGTTGCATTAGGGACTTCGGCGTTAAATTCCCAACAATTTACTGGTAACATAGCCCCTTTCTTAAAATTTGGGTTTTGTAAGACACCTCGAAGATTAAGGGAGGTTATGTGAGAAAAATAAAGTTCAGGGGGTTATGTGCAAGACACCCCAAAGTTCAAGCGGGTTTGTAAAATTAACCCTTTCTTATTTCTACTCTTCCAAATCTTAACACATGGTTTCGTTAATCATCTTTGTCTAAATTTTGCTGTTAAAATCGCATTTCAAAGGCACCATGGCAAATTGGAGGGTGACGTGGCATTAAAAAAAATCTCACTTGGCTGCACCGTAGCTAAAGTCTATGTGGACGATGCTTTTCCTACCTACACTTTTGGTGATCTATATGGTTACTAGGAATCATGCTATGAGGAAAAGATTGTTTGACAAATGTCAGATCTGGGGTTGAGACCTTGTGTCAAAAATAAATTATTCACTCCCGTATACGTACCATGTATCTGATGGACAGAGCACGGCCTAAGACCATATGCAGCCGGGGATTTTTTGTGGGGTATTTGAAGGCAGCTGGGGATTTTTTGTGGGGTGAAATAAATGAGATCGGAGAGAGGGTGAAAATTTCACCCCCGGATGAATCTGACAAGCCCACACGCGCGCCTTGATGCAAGCGGACACATGGCGAATTTCTATTGGGCAAGCTTTATTTTTTTCCTCCTTATTTTTATTTGATATTTTTTGAGATAAATACAATGAATTAATTTATAATTTTTATACCATTAATTTTTATTTTTCAAACTCTATAAATAGAGACTAACTTTGTGTCATTTGGACACAAAAAAAAAAATTCTGAGTTTCTACACCCTATTCTTCTTCTTTCTACAATTTGAAGCTAGTTTCTTCATGGATCCTTCACAAAACTATCCTAATTTTTCCTACAACTACAACTTTCCTAACCAACCTCAAAATACTCTCCCTCAACCACAACATCCAAATATACAACGCCCCGAAAATACTCAAAATACGGGGATGCAGCCCAATTTTCAAATGCCGTACATGATGCAACCAAATTTCGGCATGCAATATCCTTATCTCCCTTACGGTTATCCTCCAGTTCCGGGAAGCAGCTATGTTCCCTCCCATATGAATTGTCCTAACACGGAGTCGAGTGAGCCAGCGACACCCCGGTTTAGTAGCGGATCTACAGATATCCCAGAATTTTCCACCCAAATGTCTTTGGGAAATGTTGGTGCGGATACTCCTCACAGTTTTCTCCCTCCAACCCAACAATCAGCAAAGAGATCAAGTTATGAAACTTGGACCACCGAAGACAACATACTTTTACTAACTGGTTATTTTCACGTTAGTAATGATAGTGAGTTGGGGAACAACCAAAAGGGTGAAACTTTCTGGGGTAAAATTACACAGTACGTGAATGAGAACGCCAAAAGTGGAAAGGAGAGGATTGTGTCTCGGTGCCATAGTCATTTCAAAGACATCAACAGAAAGATATCCAGTTTCATTGGCTGCTACAGTACTGCATGTAGGGAGAAGCGTAGCGGTTGGTCCGATGAAAACTACATATCCAAGGCAAGAGAGTTGTACTTTGAGAAAATAGGTACGACGTTTAATTTGGTGGATGAGTGGAAGGTGGTTCGTAATCAACCCAAATATATGACAGGAGGAAATGCATCCGGTAGTAGTGGCTCTAAAAGAAAGAGTAGTGGTGAGGATGTTGAATCATCAACTCCTACCCTTGTACGTCCAGAGGGTAGAGACGTGGCAAAGAAGAAAGCTAGAGGTTCCTCTAGTAAAACATCTGTGTCAAGGAAATCAAAAGGGGCAATTGAGGAGGAGTTATCTAAGCTAGTCAGTGCTCATGAAAAATTTGAAGAGAAAAGATCAAGTACTGCTTCAGCTATGAATAACCTGGCTCATTCCAAGAATATGGAGATGTGGTTATTCTTGAAAAACAAACCAGATCGTGACGATGAAGATGAAGAAGCTTATAATATGTTGAGGAAGAACCTGTTTGGAAAATAAGACCTTCTCAAGAAGTTATGATTGTGTGTTTTCTTTCTGATGTTTTTGTGTGCCGTTTGTTTAATTTTGGAGTTGTGTGGGTGCCTATGTTTGTTGAATGTATTAATAAAAGTGTTGTTTATGTTTGAATAAAATTGTTGTTTATGGTTCAATAAAGCCGATTGATATTGACTTCTCACTGCATAATAGTACAAAAGATACAATTACTACTCACTGCAGGAACAAACAAATGTTGAATTGACCTTTCACTGCAAAAAATACAAAGGATGAAATGACTACACCTGCATAATAATACAAAATATGAATTGACCTCTCACTGCAAAAACAAACAAATGTTGAATTGACCTTTCATTGCAAAAAATACAAAGGCGCAATAATGCGGGCAAGCTTGGGTTAACGCCTATCCAGAAGTGTACGGCTGCCATACGCATGCTCGCATATGGAGTCGCAGCCGATGCTTGTGATGAGTACGTCAAGATAGGAGAATCCACTGCTATCGAGTGTACTCGCAAGTTTTGCGAAGGGGTAATAGCATTGTTTCAAGATGAATACTTACGACGACCAAATGTGGAAGACTTGCAGAGGTTGCTCCAAGTTGGACAGGAACGTGGATTCCCAGGGATGATTGGAAGTATTGATTGCATGCACTGGCAGTGGAAAAATTGTCCTAAGGCTTGGCAAGGGCAGTTTACTAGTGGACACAAGGGGACGGCAACAGTTATCCTCGAGGCAGTTGCGTCATATGATTTGTGGATATGGCATGCTTTTTCAGGGCTTCCTGGTAGTTTGAATGACATAAATGTACTAGATAGGTCACCGGTTTTTGACGACATTGAGTCGGGTGAAGCTCCACGGGTAAACTTCACCGTGAATGGGCGGGAGTACAATCTTGCATACTATCTTGCCGACGGAATCTACCCTAAGTGGCCTGTCTTCGTGCAGTCAATTCAAATGCCCCAAGGCAACAAACATCAATTTTTTGCCAAACAACAGGAATCATGCAGGAAGGACGTGGAACGCGCATTCGGGGTACTCCAAGCACGCTTCGCTATTGTCCGCCAACCAGCTAGAATGTGGGATCTTGATGTCTTAGGAAAAATAATGAGGGCGTGCATTATTTTACATAACATGATAGTAGAGGATGAACGAGATACGTATTCGCGAAACTGGGAAAATATCGACTTTGAACCGTCGAACAATGCTAGCTCTAGCGCCTCTTTTAATGTTCAAACAGACGTGTTGCCGGAGTTTCAAGTCCATGTTCAACACCGATCTGAGGCAGATAATCAGACTAGAGCGGAACTACGAGATAAGACCCAACATATTCAGCTGAAGAAGGATCTCATCGAGCACATTTGGCAGAAGTTTGGGACAACCTCCGATTAGATTTAGCAATTTAGTGTGTGTTTTCTTGCATGTTTTCAATAATTTGGGTGTGTTTGGTTTTCCGTATGCTTAATAAAATCGTGTGTTATTTTATGTTAACATAAAAATATTATTGAAAATTAAATTAATAATATATATTTAAATATTATATATTATTTATTGAATTATTAATAAATTATAATTATAAATATATGAGTTATATTAATAATAATAATAATAAAATAGTAATATATATGAAATAGGAAAAAGAATGAATAAATATGGTGGGGTATATGTTGAAGTAAAGTGGTTTATGGTGGGTCCCAAATAAAGTAAAAAACTTTCTGAAAAATCTCTTGCTGTAGAGTTGATAGGGAAATGAAGATTATTGAATTAAATAAAGTGATGTGGCAGGAGAGAAGGAGGTGAAATTTCACCTCCTGCTGGAGATGGTCTAAGGGTAATTGCTTTTGTCATCCCACGTGTCACTATCTTAGTACTTAATTATTCTTCAACTATTTAGGGGCTGTTCCTTTGAAAAAAAAACTGGGAAATCAAGAAATAGGAAACTTATTTCCTATTATAATTATTTTAAAGTTGTTTGGTTGGCTTAAAAAAGAAGGAAATTATAGAATAGGAGATGAGATGAGATGAGATGAGTTGTCACCTTATTATTGGATGATGTGAGTGATTTTTTAAAAAACTTATTTTGAGGTTGTTTGGTTGGTTAAAAAAATAAGGAAATGAATTGGAGGTATATTATTGAATGATGTTTTGAGGTTGTTTGTGTTTGGTTCGTTTTAAAAATAAGAAAATAGATGAGATGAGATGAGTTGGAGGTATATTATTGGATGATGTGACACGTATTTAAGAAAATTGATTTCTTGTTTTTTTTTTGAGGAAATGGATGGAAAGGAATGTTTAATGAGATGAGATGAGTTGTCATAATATTATTGGATGATGTGTGTGATTTTTAAAAATAAGATAAAATAAGATGTGATGAGTTGGATGATGTGACACATTTCTTGTGTTTGGTTTATTTTTAAAGGTAAGAAAGGAGATGAAATGAGATGAGTTGGGGGATAAAAATAATATTTTATTGAATGTTGTGGGTGAGTTTTAGAGATGAAAATGGATAAAAATATTATTTTATTGATTTCCTTGTACCGGTTTCCTTTTCTTGGTTTTTAGGAAACCAACCAAACAGCCCCTTAAGGGATATAGGTTGCTGCCTGGGCCCCGGCTAGTTGGCTGATTTTGCAGCAATTTTCTTTCGTTGCAGACTCTGGGGGCAGCATAACGACCGAAACAGTGATTCATAAGCCCTTTTTGGGAGAAAGAGTTGCTGGTGAATTCTGGTCTCTCGATCGTAGGGTAATATATATAGGTTTTCATTTGAGTATGAATCTTCTTTAGCGAGAACATATTTTATTTTTGCCAGTCTTCTTAATTAGAAACAACAAACTCTAGCTAGCTTCTTCCCACAGATATCTTATATGCTTCAAATATGTCATGTTCCCGCCGCTGGATGTATCCGCAAACTTGCTCTGTTGTTATTTTTGATCCAATGGAAATCCTAATATATGGAGTTAATTATTTCCATACAAATCCAAAACATTAACAAACCAAGCATATTATGAAATATGTTCGGTGAAATTAACCCGTGGATGTCAACGGAAACGGTCGTGATCAGTCTGTGTATTCGAGCGTGACCATCGACACGCCCCCTTGGCAGCTCTGAATCTTGAGGCTAAGATCTGTTGATCAAATTGACACCACCATTTACTGCAATGGCACATGATCCATGCACTCAGAGCAAACATTCACGTATTGTACGCACCCCTGAACATGACTTTCATTGCCGTGGATTTTCTCCTCACAGGAAGTGAATCCGCACTCAACACTCTTATTATATTTGAATAAGTCTTTGTGAATTCTCTTCCTTTTTGTGATTGGAAAGAGAATGATTGTGCAAAATCTAACTTCGGTCCTGCATGGAAGGAATATTCGTAAGCAATAAAAAAAAAGCAGATTGACAAAGAGTCAGGTTGAGGTGGGGAATTTCTGAGGATTTCTTCTTCTTCTTCTTCTTCTTCTTCTTTTTTCGGAGTTTGTGTTTTGAAATAGTTTAAAGCTGGTCTTTTGAGGGGATCTGATGGACTAGGGTTTAGCACTCTATAAATACTCTCTTTTGTCCACTCAAGATAATTCTAATCTTAAACGGAGTTATACAAATGAAAGAGCTAGAGGAAGATAGCGGCTTTGTAGCAAGAGAGATTTGAAAGAGATCTCCTAGGTTTGCTGGAGGGTTTGAGATTTGTATTACTTGACGGAGAAGTTTTAGTGGATCTCTGCAAGCTCCACGTTGTTGAAGGTGCAGCTCTAAATTGGGATGAACCTCGTTAAGTTCCCATGTCTCTTGTTTGATCTTTATGTTTTATATTTTTTAGCCATCTTTAATCTTTCCTTTATCTATGTTGCGGTCTGCGTGGTTTGGCTGATAACACGAAGTTATGATCCTAACTAATTGGTATCAAAGCACTAGGTTGAAACCGATGGAGAACTACATGTACCAGAAGGATCTTTATTTGCCTCTCTCAGGTAAGAAGCCACATGAGATGAAGAAGACGGAGTGAGATCTTATGGATTTGGAGGCTTTGGGGGAAATTAGGTTGCCGAGTACAAAGCAAGTGCTGATAAACATAAAAAACCAGAAAACCTTAGTGTAAGTGATGGTGACTCGCTGAGAATGTTAGGATATGTGAAGCCTAACTATCAGACCTGCCCTATACTTCAGAATGAAGAGGAACAAAGTGGAACATGTGGAACAGGATCGACGACGACGAAGTTCAAGCAAAACGACGAAGGGCGCATTTTGACTGAGTCGCGGTAGATCGCGCATGGCGTGACGGTCGACCACCGACGTGCACAGACAAGCACATTGCTGAGGAGCAGCTTCGCGGTCGACTGCGCATAGCGTGACGGTCGACTGCCAAAAGTCCAGAGAGCAGCCAGAATTTTTGCCTTCGTCGCGGTCGACCGCGCCGCCACCGACGGTTGACCGCCAAAAGTCAAGCTTCGTCGCGGTCGACCGCGGGTGACGCGGTGGTCGACCGCCAAAACTCCAGAGACTCTGATTAGGAGAAGGATTCGTCACGGTCGACCGCGCGTGGCGCGGTGGTCGACCGTGAGTCGGGTTTTGGCCCAGTTACAGTTTTTGACATGTTTCCTTTTCTATTTGTAAAACCCTTAAGTCTATAAAAGGGTTGATTAAGGCATGAAATAAAAGAGACGAAAATAGTAAAATTTTCTCCTGCGACGGCCATGGACGTAGTTTCTCACATTGAGAAACGAACCACGTAAATCTTGTGTGTTTGTGATTGATTGAATTCTCTCTTCTCTCCTAAATCTCTATTTCCAAATCGCATCAGGGGGGTTGTGCATCCCCAACAACTGGTATCAGAGCGATCAGGTTCGGCGCGAGTGATTTGAGGTCAGAAACATGGGATCTGAGAAGGAAACATCCAAGATTGAGAAGTTTGATAGAACAAACTTCAGGTTCTGGAAGATGCAGATGGAAGACTACCTCTATCAGAAGGATTTATACCTACCATTGGGAGAGAAGCCGACAGATATGAAGGATGCAGATTGGAAGTTATTGGATCGAAAGGCCCTTGGAGCGATTAGGTTGACATTGTCTAAATCAGTAGCGTTCAACATCAAGAATCAGAATACGACGGCGGATCTCATGGCGGTGTTGTCCAGTATGTATGGGCAGCCCTCCGCGGCGAATAAGGTACATCTAATTAAAAAGCTGTTTAATTTGAGGATGTCCGAGAGCCAGAAATTCAAGGAACACCTGAACGAGTTTAATGAGATCACGGATCAACTAAACTCGGTCAATATTCAGTTTGACGATGAAATCCAAGCCCTCTTGATACTTGGTCAATTACCCGACAGTTGGAAGGGTACCATTATCTCGATTAGCGGATCATGTGACAAATCAAAACTGAAGTTTTCAGAGGTGGTGGACATGATTATGACTGAGGAGATTAGAAGACAAGAGGAAGAGATTTCTAATTCAGGGTCGGCGTTGAATCTTGAGAGCAGAGGAAGAAACAAAAACAGAAATAGAGGGAATAGCCGAGGAAGACCTAACTCGAGAAACGGGAGGTCAAAGTCCAGAAATCGCAAGAGCAAGAAGGAGATCGATTGCTGGATTTGTGGCAAGTTTGGTCACTATGAGAATCAGTGCCGAGAACCCAAGAAGGATAAGGAGAACAAGACTGAAGCGAACGTGGCCTTAAGAGAATCAGATGATGCCCTAATCTGTTCGTTGGAGAGCAAGACTGAATCGTGGGTGCTGTATTCAGGAGCTTCATTTCATGCTACCTCAAATAGAGATTTATTTGAGAACTACGTTTCAGGAAACCTAGGAAAAGTCTATCTTGGTGACGATCAGCCCTGTGATATTGTTGGCAAAGGAGTCGTGCAGATCAAGCTCAATGGGTCTATATGGAAGCTGAGTGATGTGAGACATGTTCCTAGCTTGAGGAAAAATATGATTTCCATAGGACAATTGGCGAAAGAGGGATATGTATCAACCTTCGCATGTGATACGTGGAAGGTTACAAAGGGGTCCATGGTTGTTGCTCGTGGTATGAAGACAGGGCCCCTCTACATAACGATAGATGCACGTGGTTCCATTGCAGTAGCTTAAAGTAAGGAAGACCCAAATTTGTGGCACCAGAGGCTAGGTCACATGAGTAGCAAAGGCCTAAAGGTTATGCAGTCGAATGGGAAGTTACCAGGTCTGAGATCGACCGATATTGACTTATGTGAAAATTGCATTCTTGGGAAACAAAAGAGAATAAGCTTCAAAAAGGTTGGCAGAACTCCTAAAGAAGAGAAGCTAGAGTTAGTTCACACAGATGTGTGGGGTCCAGCATTAGTACTATCCACCGACGGAAGGTTATATTTTGTAACCTTCATAGATGATCACTCGAGGAAGACTTGGGTCTATTTCATAAAACACAAATCAGAAGTGTTTGAAGTCTTCAAGAGACGGAAGGCTATGATAGAGAACGAGACCGGTTTGAAGATCAAGAAGCTTCATTCTGACAACGGTGATGAGTATGAAGACTCAGAGTTCAAGAGGTTCTGTTATGACAGCGGCATTAGATTAGAGAGAATAGTACCAGGTACACCCCAGCAGAATGGCATAGCAGAAAGGATGAACAGAACGTTGACTGAGAGAGCCAGAAGTATGCGGTTACAAGCAGGTTTTCCAAAGTAATTCTGGGCAGAAGCAGTCAACACAGCTGCCTACTTGATCAACCGGGGACCATCAGTGCATTTGGAGCACAAAATACTCGAAGAAGTATGGAGTGGAAAGCAGATAAATCTTTCTCACCTGAGAGTATTTGGATGTGTTTCATACGTTCATCTGAATGATCATGCAAGAAACAAACTTGACCCTAAGTCTTTGAAATGTTTCTTTGTTGGCTATGGCGGTGATGAGTTTGGCTACAAATTCTGGGATGAGCAGAACAAGAAAATCATCAGAAGCAGGGATGTGGTCTTTAATGAAACAGTCCTCTACAAAGACCGTGATGCCGTTCAGTCTACTAGTTCGGTGCAGAGTGATCTCACATACTTCGAGTCAGATGATGCCTCAGATGGAGGCAATCCCGAAGCTAGTTCTGATGAAGAAAAGGAGTTGATGGATGAGACTACATCAGAGGGGGCAGATGAAGATGGAGAGCATGTTTCGCCCGTCAGAGAGTTTAGGCGGTTAGCTAGAGTCCCCAAGCCTAATCCAAAGTATCCATCACTACAGCCCAGAGCCTATCTCAACTACCTATTATTGAGTGACGGTGGAGAGCCAGAAAGTTATGATGAGACACTTCGAGTGGATGATGCGAGCAAGTGGGAGCTCGCCATGAATGATAAAATAAAATCCTTGAACACCAACAAGACATGGGAACTTGCGAAGCTACCAACGGGGAAAAAGGCCTTGAGCAACAAATGGGTGTACAAAATCAAAGAGGAACATGATGGTTCCAAGAGATACAAGACCAGATTGGTGGTTAAAGGATTTCAGCAGAGAGAAGGAGTTGATTACACAGAGATCTTTTCTCCTGTAGTCAAACCGACTACCATCAGAACAGTCCTGAGTATTGTTACAGCTGAAGATCTACATCTCGAGCAGCTAGATGTAAAGACAGCTTTCCTCCACGGTGATCTAGAGGAAGAGATATATATGCAGCAGCCAGAGGGGTTTACTCAGAAGGGAAAAGAGGAGATGGTATACAGATTGAAGAAGAGCTTGTACGACCTGAAACAAGCTCCAAGGCAATGGTACAAAAAATTCGATAGATTCATGCACAGGAACGGTTACTCCAGGTGCAATGCTGATCAATGTTGCTTTGTCAAGGAGTTTGACAACAGTTACATCATCCTGCTTTTATATTGTAGGCTGTCTAAAAATCACAATAGATAGCTGATCCTCATCAAGCCCCGAAGATGGAAGTTACGATCAGACGACTTTCTAATCACTGTATCTGTAACTCTGCAACCGCTACAAACACGGCCTCATTTCTGAGATGATTGATCTTGATGGCTGCGACAACAGCATGACTAATATTAGCAACTATTAGAGATGCTGATGAGCAGTGTAATGATTTCAGAAATAAAAGGTTGGACTGTAATACCCTAACCCTTGAGAGGGTGATGTGATTAGTATTGATAGATTAGATTAGAATACTCATACCACCAAGATACATCTTCTTTTCGGGAACCCAACTCTTAGAAACTCCAAAGTTAAGCGTGCTTGGCCTGGAGAAATTCTAGGATGGGTGACCCATTGGGAAGTTTTTCACGGAGCGCGTGAGTGAGGATAAAATGTGCTGAAAAGACACGTGGTGGTTTGTGAGGTCAGTCTATCAAATCTAATAGCGTACCGACTCCGGGATTTCGGGGCGGGGCGTTACAAATGGTATCAGAGCCAAACCAACCGGAATTGTGAGAGCTAAGTGCTATGCGGCGTAAAGTGCTATGTCGAGAGGGCGGGAGCCACCTCTTGAGGCCGTAGGAGCCACCTCTAGAATCTCACATGGATGGTACGGTCTTGGATGATATGATTTGGCACAACGAGGACGTTGCGAGTTTAAGTGGGGGAGTTTGTAATACCCCAACCCTTGAGAGGGTGATGTGATTAGTATTGATAGATTCGATTAGAATACTCATACCACCAAGATACATATTCTTTTCGGGAACCCAACTCTTAGAAACTCCAAAGTTAAGCGTGCTTGGCCTGGAGAAATTCTAGGATGGGTGACCCCTTGGGAAGTTTTCCACGGAGCGCGTGAGTGAGGATAAAATGTGCTGAAAAGACACGTGGTGGTTTGTGAGGTCAGTCTATCAAATCTAATAGCGTACCTACTCCGGGATTTCGGGGCAGAGCGTTACATGGACGTAGTTGGTGAGTTGCTTGGTAGAGAGCTGTGGGCAAATATTCATTTAAAAATACTATGGATGTTGATTCCCGTCAAGTTCCAACGATGAAAGCTACAATCAAATAGCTTTCGCGCCGACAATCGAAAGCTACAAATGGAGGACTTTTCACATAGATAGAGAAGAGTTACAATTCAACGATACTTCCGACAACTGATGAAAACTCTATTCAGCAGTCTTCACATTCTGCAGTAAAAGTTACAATCTGACAACTTTCACACTCCACAACAGCTAAAGCCAGGATTACTGAGCAACGGTTCTTGCAACGCTTTACAGAAGAAGTTACAAGTCAACTAGCTCCTTCTAAAACGCGGATGTCATCCCCGCGTTACAATTCTGGAAGTGCAGGCGACCCCCGCGTTTCCAAGCACAAGCTAAACGTGAGCGACCCTCGTGTTCGTAGGGGTTCAACCAACACAGACCCCCGCATTCCCAAACTACAACAAACCAAAACGCGAGCGACCCTCGCGTTCAATGATGTTCAGGCAACACCCAACCTCGCGTCTCAATTCTAAGAGGCGACGTTGGGTTTTGAACGCCAGATTGGGCGTTTGACTCGTTCAAACACGAGTCCACTTAGGAGCGGATTTAGAGGGCAATTACAACCTCTTATCCACCTATAAAAACTCAACAAACTCAACTGAGTAGGAGGCTGTTTTTTTGGAACGGAAGAGTTGGCAGCAGGTTGGATTTTTAGGATCTCAACCACTCAGGTTTGGCGATTCAACAGCAGCAGCAGTAAAATCCTTGGAGATAGGGTTTTTGAATCAAATTCAGAAGATCAAATCTGAGAGGATTCTTCAACAACAGAATACCAACTTGGTCATTAACCGAATTTTCGGTTCTAACAACTCTATTAACAGAGTTTAACTCGTTCAGAGTTCTTAAACTCATTCAGAGTTATCTATTAAACTTTCCACAGAAGTTCATTATTCCCACGAGATAGAAGACGGTCGGATCGTCAACGGAGAGCAAATTCGACGCAACAATCGAAGGAGGCATTCCATCGCTACCAAGAAGAACCCATTTTTAAACAAAGGAGAGAATCAAATTTGTTCTCTTCTCTTTTGTAATCAAATTGTAATCGGAATCAAAGGAATACAAGTCAATTTTCTTTGTTCTTTTCTTTGTAATTTTTCCTACAAACAAAAGATGGCGACTCCGCTGGGGACTAGCTTTTCCGACGAAGAAGTGGTGGCGCAGTCCGACGTCCACCTCATGGGAACTTTGATCAGGCGAAATACGAGGAAGCCCTATCCTCTGGATCGCTTAGCCCCAAGGCTAAGCATGGTGTCCGCAAGATCTCCAAGGAGATCAATTCTGTTGTTGAAGTGCCGAAGAAAGCCCTCTCCTTCGGCCAGGAACTCAAACTAGCTCTGCTAGCTGAAGATCCCACCTCCGCGTCAGCCAGACATGCTTCGGGCCACAAACGGCCTCTGGAGGAGACGAGTTCCATGAGCGTCAACGACGCTGCTGCTAAGGCTTTGAAACAAGCCAAGAAGAACGCCGCTCGCAGACGAAGAAGATCCATACGTCGAGCACACTTGCGTGAAAGCCGAATGTTGACCCAACGCGAGGACCGTGTTTCTGAAAATTCACCCGAACCTAGCGTTCCCAAGGAAGAACGCTCACTTCGCGGCAACGAGCCCGACTATGAGCCTCGGCTTATACAGCTGAAACGCGACCCTGAGTGGCGTGTTGTTCCTTCAAAACGCAGCCCTCGGAAGGGAGCTGTCAAAACTAAACGCGACCCTCAGGTGCGCGTTCAAACGAAACATGACTCTCAAGAGTCTGTTTCACCAACCAAACGCGACCCTCAGGGGCGCGTTCAAACAAAACATGACCCTCAGAGGTCTGTTTCATCATTTAAACGTAGGCATCGGCCTAATGTTTACAAATCTCAACGCGACCCTCGCGTTATTTCTCAGGAACGCGACCCTAGATCCGTTTCTCAAGAACACGATCTTCAAGAGGTCCGCCAGGTTCAGAAAAGTCAGCGTGGCTTCAAAATCCACATTCGACAAGAACCAATCTCACCCACCCAAGGGCAGGGGGTTCCATCTCCGCCTCCGTGCCCGGGGAAAGTCTCCTCCCAAGTTCCTGATCTGCGGGAATTATTGTCGAGAGGAAAACCAACAGCACAAGCAGCTCACTCATGTCAATGTGAGAGGCTTATATCTGCAGTCCTGTCAGAATGTCATTGTTGCGCATCCACACCTCGGCAGTCTGTATTCGACAGGTTGACGAACGTTGTTAGACCCGTCAAACGACAACGTCGATGCAAAAAGAAAACAGCCGAAGCGGAATACTCCGAAGTCACCATCAACATGATCGGCAGAGGAAAAGCCTCGCGTTCCGTTTCTGACAAGTCGTAAAGAAGTCATTCTCCAACTGTTAGGGAAATTTGCGACCAGTTCGAAGGAGTATATCGGAATACTCGGACTCGGACATGAGCTATCCGTCCGGTTAATTATCAAAGATTGGCCAAGGGAGTCGTTTCCGACAATGAACATTCGGCAGTCGCCGAATCTCAATCTTCAAGTTCTGTTGTCGCACGCGAGGTCTCCGCTTACACGACAGGGAACCATGAAGATATAGCCAAAAGAGTGGACGAACATCACGTCATGCTCCAGGCGCAACAGGAGACACTTCTCCAATTAAAGGATATGCTGGCCCAGCTTCTCGCTGAAAAAGGCTAAAAACCCGAGTCTTCCCGGAGAACTATGTCAAAGGGAAAGCAAAAGACGCACGGACATTCGGATCGTGAGACTCATAACCTAGAATCTTCTTCCGAAAATGAGAAGGAGATGGAAAAAGAGCTGTATCCTCAGTCCACCAAAATGGATGAACTGGAAGCTCGTCTCAATGCAATCGCCAACAGAAGTGAGCTCCGTGAAGAAGGAGTAGTGCGGCCTTACCCTGCCGAGTGGGATACAACCCCCTACCCACCGAAATTTAGGGCCCCTACCTTACAACCGTTCGATGGCATAGGATCGCCGAATCAGCACATTTACTACTTCAAATCCCAAACTGGAGATGTGGTAGCGAATGACGCCATCCTGACTAGGCTATTCATCGGTACCCTTAAGGGTGTCGCTTTCGAATGGTTCATGAAACTGCCTGCCGGATCCATCCAGAAATGGATAGACCTGGAAAGGCTATTCTTGGCCAGGTTCTTTGAGGACGATACAGAGGTCTCAGTCCTAACTCTTCTCGCCACTAAGCAAAGGAAAGGAGAGTCCATCAAGGCCTATGTGGAAAGATTCTGCAGCATGGCATTGCGATGCCCCTCAGGTATGACCCAATCAACTTTGGTTGAAACTTACAGGCACAACCTTCAGACCCAGCTCCTTGCTCAAATGGGGGTAGCAGAGTGTCACTCCTGGAGACAACTAGTTTCACAAGGAGAACAAGCTGAAGAGATAGTGGCGTGAGTTAAAGCTGAAGAAGAGCCGCAACCCAAGTCGCAGTAGCAACGCAACCAGAACAACGCCCAGCGGTCTAAGGGAAAGGAGACTTTAGCAGCTGACTACACGCGAGTACCACCGTCTAATAAGCAAGGCAAGGCGCCCAATCAACAAAGAGCGCCCAAGCAATATTCGTTTAAAGAGGAGCATGTGGATACCTTATTCCAGTTGCTTCGAAAGAACAACAAGCTGCAATTGTCTGAGATCAGGAAGCCGGATGAAGCAGGGAAAGTGGATGACCCTAATTATTGTCGTTACCACAGATTCCTTGGACATCCTACCAAAAAAATGCTATGTCTTCAAAGACATATTGCAGAATTTGGTAAATGCTAATGTACTCACCTTAAAACCTGAGCAGAAGACCGTATCCACCAATATGATAGCGGTCCAATTTGGTGACTTCCCTCCGGTGGTAACTGCGAACGGCGTTGTCCCCATTCGCAAGGGAGAAATGTACTTGAAGAATGTCGACTTGCATAGTCAAAAAGACAGGGGGTTGGTACCCCTCACTACCCCAAAAGGGAAAATCATGTGGGTCCACCCTGATCTGCTAAGAGATCAAGAATGGACGAACACCTCGTCCAAAAAGAAGGGAGGCAAGGCTAAGTCTTCCAACATGATTAGCCCCTCCATTACTAAAAATGATGACCACCTCAAACCTCTTACAGATTCAGAAGAGGAGAGGATTGCCCTGGTAGCATACCCAGGAGACAACCCTGGCACTCGGCCAGGAAAAGCTTACCTGAAAGACTACGGCCAGAATGCTCAAGAAATTGAGGAACAGCACCAAGACGCTGGGGGTTCTGTCCCGAAAAAGCCGGTTGATAAGGGGAAACAAAAGGAGCTTCGGTTCAACAAAAATCTCCACCAAGAATCCGGGGAGTCGAGCGCTCCCTTCCAATTCAATGTCATGGCTCAGTTGGCCAATATACCGGCCAGGATTACTCTATATGAGCTCCTGAGGTTGTCCAAAATTACCAAGGAAGCTCTGATCGAAGCCTTAAAGAATACAGAGAGCTTCATTACTCAAGTCACTCCGATCCCTGAAGCTTCTGAAGATCAACCTTGTCTGCAATGCCTACAAGCAGTGAGAAGTCTACCATGCATATCATTCACTCAGGAAGATATGCAAGTCAAGCACGAGCATGACCGACCACTGTACTACACAGGGTATATTGGATCCTCCGAAATCAGTCGTGTTCAAGTTGACCCAGGCTCAGCACTCAGCATCATGCCTTACAGGGTCATGCAGGTCTTAGGGATTCCTATGCACCGACTGCACACCACCCAGACTACTATCTTTGGGTTCAATGCAAACAGCACCTGACCTCTGGGAAAGATCAAGCTCAGGTGCCAGATCGGAGATCTTAAGTCTGAAGTAGCATGCTACATCATAGATGCGGACACGTCTTACAATCTTTTGCTAGGACGACCATGGATACATGCAAACCGTATTATCCCATCTACTCTGCATCAAGTCATGAAGTACGCCAATAACGAGGACGAAGTTCAAACCTTAATCGCAGAAAAATACCCCTTCTGAGGGGTGGAAAACTTCCATACCGACTCCGTCTTCTATCTGGAATCCCAGGAGAAAGAAGATGTGGACAGCGGTAACGAAGCTGACATCGAGCCAGATCCTGATGAAGATTGTCCTTGGGAATTAAACTTTGATGTAATGGGTCAGGGTGAGAGTAATAATAATGTACCGAGTGAGGGCGAGTGGTGCATTAATGAATATTTCATTTTAGCGTACTTGTCTGATGTCTCTCCTAAAAATAAACAAATAGAGAATGATTCTAGTGCAAGTACTAACCCATGGCACGTACTGTGCACAGAGGTGTCGCTCACTTTGCCAATCCAGTCATCCTTCGCTTCAGATGAAGAAGTGGAGGACGCACAGAAGGCTTTCTTTAAAGTCCCATCCAAAAGGAAAGGGCAGAATAAAGTCAAACCCGCACAACTCAAACGAGGAAGTTCAGAGGAAGATGATGGAGTTCCCCAATTCCATTACCACGAACCCAATTCTATATACTTAATGAAACGAATGGGGTATAACTTTAATGAGAAACAGGGATTGAACTTCGGGAAAGGAAGACGAACCCCGATCCGAATGTCTCTCACTCCTGAAGGAAAACCTCCAGACTATTATCAAAAAAGCGGAAGAGGCGTGGGTTACGTTACGCCTCCCCCTACCTCGGAAAACGAAATCAGTAATTACCTACGTCACGACTATTCATCCGGAACATCTTCATACGAGTCCGACGTCAGTGTTGGACCTTTCTTTAAAAGCCTGACTGTGAACATGGTTTCAACTAGTCATCCAGATGAAGACATAGGGGGTGATGAAGGGTTAATCGAATCAACCAATGATCCTTGGATCAAATGTCTCAATATCTTGTGGGATATGCGATTCGAACAACGCGAACCACCCACTGAAGATAAAGTGGTCCAGGTTAACATGGGAGATGAACATGACCCTAAACCCATCTTCATAGCCGAAAACCTATCATCATCCGAGAGAGAGGACCTTATATCTCTCATTCGAGAATATATAGATGTATTCGCATGGAATTATGAAGATATGCCTGGCCTTGACCCGAAGGTTGCCATGCACCATCTCAACATCGATCCGGATGCAAAACCCGTTAAACAACAACAACGCAGGTTTCGTCCAGAGATCATGGAATCAATTGAGTCAGAAGTTAAAAAGCTTATAGACTCGGGTTTTGTTAGGGAAGAGCAACACCCTGACTGGGTGGCCAACATTGTTCCAGTTCCCAAAAAGAACGGTAAGGTCCGGATATGCATCGATTTCCGTGATCTCAATGCAGCTTGTCCAAAAGACGAGTTTCCTCTTCCTATCACTGACGTCATGATCGATAACACTTGCGGATATGAAAGGATGACTTTTATGGACGTATTCTCCGGATACAATCAGATCAAGATGCACCCGGAAGACGAAAAACACATTGCTTTTAGAACACCACTGGGGGTATATTGCTACACAGTGATGCCCTTCGCCCTGAAAAACACAGGTGCAACTTATCAACGTGTAATGAACACGATCTTTCATGAATACCTACGAAAGAAGATCGAGTGTTACGTTGATGATATAGCAGTAAAGAGCCAATGTAAAGACGATCATCTTACAGATCTGAAGACAATGTTCGAGATTATGCGAGCACACCAGCTGAGGATGAACCCGACAAAATCGTTCCTCGGAGTATCAAGCGGAAAATTCCTGGGATTTATCATTACTTCCAAGGGAATCTCCCTTGATCCAGAGAAAGTGCGTGCCATCCAAGACATGCCACCTCCGAAGAATCTCAAAGAGCTCAGAGGTTTGCAAGGTAGACTAGCCTATATTCGAAGATTCATATCAAATCTTTCAGGGCGTTGCCAACCTTTCTCTAAGCTCATGAAGAAAGGAATATCCTTTGTTTGGGATGCAGAGTGTCAAAAATCGTTCGAGGAGATCAAAAGATATCTCACTCAACTGCCAGTTCTCGTGGCCCCGATATCAGGAAAGCCATTCCTGTTGTATGTGAGAGCCATGGACCATTCCCTTGGAGCTTTGTTGGCCCAGAACAACGATCAGGGTCAAGAGCAAGCCATCTACTACCTAAGCAGGACTATGATGGGAGCCGAACACCGGTACAATCCGGTCAAAAAAGAATGTCTCGTCTTGGTATTCGCAATTCAAAAGATGCGACATTACCTAGTTGGACAAACAATTCACGTCATCTCTAAGGTGAATCCCTTAAGAGTTCTGATGACAAAACCATCATCTCTAAACTGTCGACTCGCCAAGTGGGCCATTCTCTTGTCACAATATGACATGCAATTCATGCCGTAAAAGGCGGTCAAGGGTCAAGCACTGGCAGACTTCTTAGCCGATCATCCAGTGTCAGGAACGTCTAAGTTGTATGAAGAATTACCTGACGAAGTCGCCGAAACTTGTGTTACTCAAGAAGCTACGCAAGTGTGGAAGTTATTCTTCGACGGTGCATCCAGAGCAAACCCTCATGGAGCAATTACCGCGGGAGTAGGAGTAGTGCTAATCTCCCCGAACGGCCACGTAATCCCAAGGGGTTCTCCTTAATCGAACCTTGCACCAACAATGTAGCCAAGTATAATGCTCTGCTATTAGGAATGCAATTTGCTGAAGAACTTAATGTTCAGCACCTTGAGGCTTACGGTGACTCTCAGCTCATCGTTAATCAAGTCCGAGGAGAATACGAAGTACGTCATGAGGATTTGATCCCGTATTACTTCACAGTGCTAGAGCAAGCTCAAAAGTTCGAAGGATTCTTCATCGAATATGTACCACGAGCTCAGAATGCGTATGCAGATGCTCTAGCCTCCTTGGCAACTTCATTAGCATTGCCACCGGGAGCTGAAACAATGATTCCAGTCGCGGGGCGGAAACTATGCTCTTCCAAGATCCCCATGGAGGAAAACCCAGACAAGATGACGTCCGGGGAAGTCTGTACGACATTTATGGAGTTCGAATCTAGGGATTGGCGATTCCCGTACATCGACTATGCCGTATATGGAATTCTGCCAGATGACCCTAAGGAAGCGGCCTCTGTCAAACGAAAGGCCCTCCGATTCTATTACGACGCAGTCTCTCAAGTCCTGTATCGTAAGTCACGTGATGGAGTTTTGCTTCGATGCCTCTTCCGGAAGGAAGCGAAAGAGGCCCTTAAGGAAGCTCACGACGGAATGTGCGGAGCTCATCAGCCCGGAGCTAAATTAGGAGATCGCCTTCGACGAATCGGCTATTATTGGCCGAAGATGTTTTCAGACGCGGTTGACTACGCTAAACGTTGTCACGCATGCCAAATTCATGGAGACTTCATCCACCAAGCACCAGGGAACTTACACCCCACATCGGCGACTTGGCCATTCGAAATGTGGGGTATGGATATCATCGGACTGATTTCCCCTCCGACGTCCAAAGGACACCGGTTCATTCTAGCCGTAACCGACTATTTCTCCAAATGGGCGGAGGCAATCCCGTTGAAAGAAGTCAAGACTTCAAATGTAATCAAGTTCATCAAGCATCACGTCGTCTACCGTTTTGGAGTCCCGAGGCGAATAATTCACGACAACGGGACACAATTTGTCAGCCTTGGGTTTCAGAGATTCTGTGACAAATTTAGAATCCAAAGTGTTGCATCTACGGCGTATTATCCACCAGCAAATGGTCTTGCAGAAGCTTTTAACAAAACCATAGTGAAGCTTCTCAAAAAGTTTGTTTCCAAAAGCCGGCGCGATTGGGACGAAAGACTCGGCGAATGTTTGTGGGCCTACCGCACGACAGTAAGGACCTCTACAAGAGCCACACCTTTCTCTTTGGTATACGCCTGTGAGGCTGTATTGCCATTAGAAATCCAGATCCCTTCTCTGAGAGTTGCTATTACAACCGGGCTAACAGAAGAAGAAAAACATCAACGACGTCTGCAAGAACTTGAAGCCTTAGACGACAAACGACTTCAAGCTCAGCAGCAGATTGAACTATATCAAGCCCGTATTGCCAAAACCTATAACAAAAAGGTCAAGGAACGGGTTTTCAAGAAAGACGACTTAGTTTTGGCCAACAGACGACCCATGGTGATGACACACAAGACCAAAGGGAAGTTTAATCCTAAATGGGAAGAACCCTTCGTAATAGAATCGGTCTATTCGAACGGAGCATATCGCCTCATCGATCAAAAAGGAGACAGGCTCATGATGCCAATTAATAGGAAATTCCTTAAGAGATATTTCTCATAAATCATGTGGCCCCCTAAACCCAGCTAAATCAGGCTGGGGGTTGCCTATTCATAGTGTAATTCTATCTTGTATTTCGTCATGTTAACAATACACCTCTGACGATTGAAATTTTCTGGAATTATTCTAAATAATCAATAAAGAGAATTTCGATAGCATTCGCATTATTTTTCATTGTCCTGAATCAGATTTCAATAAAAGAGATGATGAAAGCCAAAATGATGTCATTTTCATTCAATATTGTCAATCTGGATACAAAACGAAGATAATTGAAATGAAAATGATACAAACTTATTCCCTCCGCTAAAAGCAATTCAAATCCTAAGCGTTGGGGCCCATCAGCCTAAAAGACTTGAGTTTAGACTTCAAAGCCAATATTTTCTCTTCACGAGCCTTTTTGATTTCCTCTGTTATCTTGTTTTTGAGCTCTTCTTCATTGGGTGCTGCTTCTGCAATCTCTCGCCTAATCTTATTGGCAGCCACACGTTCATCGCCATACCCTTGGAAAAGCCCGTCACAGTAAGTAATTAACCCTTTGAAAACTTCCATATCACCAGCTAGCTGAGCATTTATCTGAGGTATCCTTAACCCTTTGAAAACTTCCATATCACCAGCTAGCTGAGCATTTATCTGAGGTATCCCAACACCAGCACAAATGAGTTCTGTTGCAGTATCCCGGAGACCCACGGCAAAATTGCCCATGTCCCCTTGGACTTGGAGATGCTCATCACGCAGTTGCAGTATCCCGGAGACCCACGGCAAAATTGCCCATGTCCCCTTGGACTTGGAGATGCTCATCACGCAGTTTGGCGATACGAGATTCTGTCTCAGACAGACTTTTCTGGAGGGCCTCTTGGTGTTGTGTTTTTAAAGCTTTGGTCTGAGAAAGAGCCTGATCCACTTCTGGCCCTATGTTGTCACGCTACAGCATTGAAAGGAATTCCAATTCATATTCCAGAATAATAATGCTCTCGCGATAATGTTCAGTCCACAACGCATTCCCCTGGTCCTTAATCTTAGCGAAACACCCCAGCAGATGGGGTTCAAAGACTTTGAAACTCACGTCCCCGAGACTAACGACATCGATAGTCATTTGCATCCAGTACTCTAATTGTTCGATGAGCTTCCTTAAAGTTTCCGAGCTTGGGGGTGGAGCAGTCGGCGGATAGATAAAGCAATTCTCATAGTCAGTGTGAGTGGAGGTGTGCGCAGCTTCAGATGATAACTTTTCGGTCGTATTCGGCACCGAACCTGAGGTAGCCGGTTCCTGCTCATCTGTTGTCGTTCCAAGATCTGGAGGAGCAGCTTGAGGGGCTACAGCCTCTTTGTTCTCGGGAAGTCTACCAGGTGCAGACTTCATCGCGTCCCCCATCAATTTAGCCCTCTTGGAGTTCTTGGCGGGGACAGCCTTTCTCTTGCGAGTTCTCCTGTCATATTCACCTTCCTCTGCCGCAGTAAGGGCCCTCTTCCCCGATCTCAAAGAACGAAGTTCAGGAGTAGGGGTCTCTACAGGAATCTCCTCAGCCACCTTATATTCAGGAGCAGGAATCTCCTCAGCCACCTTACCTTTAGGAGCAGGAATTCCTTCAGCCACCTTATCTTCAGGAGCAGGAATTCCCTCAGCCACCTTATCGTCAGGAGAATTCGCAGTTGGCAACCCTTCTTCAGTCCCTGCATGAACCTCTTCCCCAGAAGGCTCAATGATAGGCAACTCATGTGAGGCTTCAACTGTTCCGACAACCTCTTGTTCACAGGAGAGATACTCCTCTATCCCTGGCAAACGACTCTTAGCAGAACGACTTCTCGATTTATACAAGTCCCGAATCTCGCTTATGCATGAAGTATGAATATCGTATTCTGGGATTCGAGAAAATTTACCAAACCAGTCGCGAAAGTCCGCAACAGTAGAACAGCTAGGCGGTGAATTGGGCAAGGTAAAGTGTGCATGGGTCCCTCCGGCAGAGAAGAAGAACCACGCATGAGCCCCTTCGTACAGATTCCTGATTTGGGCCAATGCCGGATTGGGATTACCTACATAAAGTTGATCATATCCGAATTGTCTGGCGAATCTAGAAGGTATGTAAGGTTCAATGATACACTTCTCCCTCAAGCGGTACACCAGATAGCCTAAACGGATCATGAGAAGCCATCTGAAAGTACCCTCCTCTAATGAAGACGAACCCTCAAAAAGAATGTCTGAAAAGTTGGCATTCTCTTTAGCTCCGTCAAAATTAGGGGCACAACAGAAAATTTTATAATTGTCTCCCCGAGACAAAAGCTGTCGAGCCCTGACTATATAAGAATTAGTCCACGTGGCTGATTCCAACCTCTGTACAAAGGGAACATAAGCATCATCGCCCTCAGATGCTCCTGTCATCAATGAAGGGCAATGCAATACGAACCAGGCCACCAAATACGTATACGGCACTCGTACGCGTGGTGGAGAAGCCTGCTTAACCTTCTTCCTGGCAACCTTAACGCCCGCGGCTCCGAGAAGTTCGGAGGTCAACATCCGTAAGCCGCTTTGCATGCAGCTTACCATAGCAGTGAGAAGACTTATGGGTCTCCCATGCGCTAGCAAAACAGCTGGGTATACAACCTCAGCTAATATTGCCTCTACTGGTTTAGACGGTACTACGCACCGTTTCAACCAAATCATGAAAAAGCCTGCAAGAAGAGCCGTGTCAGAAATAGGAACTGTGGCTTGGTGGTGGAAACTCTCAAAGTCAACACCAGCCTCAAAGTCGTCCTCTACAAACTCTGTCTTGTAAGTAGCGCCGGAAGCTTTAATTCGGGTTTTAGCATCCTTAAGAGAAATGGCTGCAACACGAGATACAACTATGTCTTTAATTCGGGTTTTAGCATCCTTAAGAGAAATGGCTGCAACACGAGATACAACTATGTCTTTCCGGTTCAAATTCTGAAAGAGGTATTCCGTCCAAGCGGTGTGCATGATTCCCCCTCCGCGCATTCCGACGACCTGAGCACATATATGAAAGTGGCACATCAACTCCCAGAAAGTAGAATAGACTTCTGGATGCGCCGCCCTCAACAGGGAAAGCTCCTCGGTGGTAGGGATGAATTCTTCGTATGGCATTTTACCCAGGGGCAACCCCGATACCGCTTGCATCTCGTGTAGAGCAAAACCCAATTCCCCTATGGGTGTGAAAAATATGCAGCTGTCCGGGTTATATTTCTCCAATATGGCGAAAAAATTGTGATGCCTTTGCATAACCCCCCGTCGAGTAGCTAGCACGGGAATTGTGAGACCTGATTGAGCGAGTGACTCCTTAAGCTCCTCAAGAACGAAGTCAACCATACGGGTCCACCAGCCTTCTTCTCCGGAACAAACCCATCCTGGGGACCTGAACATTTGGGTAGAGAATTCACCCTGAGCTGCAATGAACTGACGAATGAAGACATTCGCTGGACGCGGCATCTCAGAAACGAGATCCTTCTTCTCGAATAAGCCGAGTCTTAACCCCTTGAGTTGTTCCCCGATTTGTGTACGAGCCCGTCGACCAAATCCAAGCGACACATTTTCTTTCTCTTTAACTATGTCGAATGTCAAACCCCGACGACAGCTCACATTCAAGAAGTAAGAGAGTAGGTACATCCTCTTCATGTTGGGGAGGGATAAGAAGCGATTATTAACTCTCCGCAGCAATTTGGAGTCTTCCACATATACAAGATGGTCGTCGATTGCTATACGATCTCCGAATATGAATGTTGGTTTGGGAAACTGAGCACGACCAATCGGGGTCTCCATGTCCAAGTCAGTGATTAAAATTCTGAGAGTAGAGCACCGGGGGAATTTAATTATCTCCGTTCTCTCCGAATCAGGGAAAGTGCACAGTGGAATTCTTCCCTGAAGACTGAAGACTTCATTCGCGTCAGGACCGCCGATATATCCAAAATGATGCTCTTGTGAAAGCGGTACGTTTGGAAGAAACACTGCACAATCAAAAAGCAGAGTTTAGCAGCTAGAAACAAGCTATTGATATAAAGACAAGTCTGAAACACAGAAGGTTAAAGTCTTCATGTCAGGATCTCAAACGCGATGGTCGAGCCTCGCGTAAGAAATCTCAAACGCAAAGGTCGGACCTCGTGTTGGAAAGACTCAAACGCGAGAGTCGAGACCCACAAGGAGTCCCAACCCCGCGTTTTCATCAAACAAAAACGAGTCATCTTCCTCGTTGTCAAGAACCCATCTAGGGTTTTCAAAGAAACTTGCCAAGGCAAGTTATTTGGGCCAACACTTACCACGACAGGGAGGCCCTTGTGACGGCGATGATGACGACGATGTTCCCGCACGAACAGGAGCACCGCCGGCGTCCTCAGCCGACGGTGTTTCAGAAGCCGCTCCAGCGACTTTCTTGGAATCGGAATCTGCTCTCCGAGGCACCATTGATGCAGTCAATCAAGAGAAACTCCTTTGAACGAAGGAGATGAAGTTCGTCGGAGATTTCGTCGAAACCAAACGAGAGTTCTCGTTCTTGGAAATAGCCAAAAGTGGAAAGAGTCGAATGACTCTTGACGTGACCACTCAGGTCTATTTATAACAGCTGTCAAGCTGTTAAGATGGTTAGAGATTCTAAAAGAATCCCAACCGTTTTATATTTTAAAACGTAAATCTCTTACGTTTTTAGATAAAGTCAGTTAAGACTTTAATCTCAACGCGAAGTTCACACCCGCGTTCAAACGCTAGGCTCAGACCAGCGTTATGGAGGTTCTTAGCCTCGCGTTTCGTACCCCAAACGCAAGAGTCACCTTAGCATTGCAACTTTTCCAAATAAAGAATCTACCCTTGATACTTATCTCTAAGCTCAGGGATTCTTTCAACAGGGTGCTTTTCAAACTCTGTATCTCCTTAACTCATCAGGTTAATATTACACCTCAGATAGTCATCACCCTAACAGAGATTGAATTTAGTTATTATCACTACCAATATGACTACAATTCTTCTGCGAAGGTCCATTTATCGATTCTCATCAATAGGACGATAAATCCCCAAAATCATCCGAATCCTGGTTAATTGATCAGCTCTCTTCAGCAGAATATCAAATAACCAATTGACCTAATTCTTTTCGGTGAGATGATAAAATTTTCTGAACCTTGTTCAAATCACAAGTGAAACAATTCGTCGCCCTGATGATAAGACACTTAGCAGTTCTCCCCCAAGTGAGACGCTACAATATTTTTTTCCTCACAGATGTCACGTTAAAATTACACCTCTGACAAAATTAATTTATCGATTCTCATCAATAGACCGATAAGTCCTCAAAATTGCTCCGATCGTAATATTTCTCATGTCACGTTAAAATCACACCTCTGACAAAATCAACTTATCGATTCTCATCAACAGAACGATAAGTCCTCAAAATTGCTCCGATCGCAATATTTCTCATGTCACGTTAAAATCACACCTCTAACAAAATCAACTTATCGATTCTCATCAACAGAACGATAAGTCCTCAAAGTTGCCCTGATCGCAATATTTCTTCTGTCACGTTAATATCACACCTCTGACAAAATCAACTTATTGATTCTCACCAACAGAACGATAAGTCCTCAAAATTGCCCTGATCGCAATATTCCCCCTGTCAAGTTAAAAAGCTATACCTCTAGCACCTATAGACTTCTTTTAGTGTTCAAAATAGAAATGACACAGGGAGAATTCTATCAGTCAATCCCATTACGAGAAAATATTAATCCTTAGCAGTTTAAAATTTTCTGGAGTTATCTTAAACGATAATAAAAGAGAGTTTTCTGCATCAGAATCATTGTGGAGATCTATTCTAAGTCGGGAATACGTCTCAGGCATTTTTCATGATTTGTTGCTTAAAATCAGAACTTGATAAATGCAAGAAACAATGAGAATTTAATATCACTTTTTATTCAATAACCAAAAGAAAGTGATACAAAACAAAATTGTTCTTATCAAAAGAACATTACAAGAATAAAGTTCATTCACGCATCAAATCAAAAGATGTGAGTTGGACCCTAACTTTGTTTAGCTCCTCTTCGTGAGTGGTGCGCACCATAGCTTCAGCCCTTGCTCGGAGCTCTTCCTCACTGGGAATGATAATAGCTGCTGCTTCATTCTTGGCTTGTTCCAAAGCTCGAGCCTACGTGTGATATTCAAGAGTACCCGTTGCGTTTTGGGTGCTAAGGATATTAACAACATTTTCTTCGCGGGCAAATTCAGCCTTTAACCGCAAAACTTCAGCCTCAGCTTCGACAAGTCTATCACGAAGCGAGTTCATGGAAGTAGTCGAGCGTTCTAACTCTTCTCGTTTCTGAATATTACACTCGCGAAGCTCCGTGATTTGACGCTCTCTTTCAGCCAAGTCCCGTTCTATCGCCTCCCGGCGAGCCACTTCTGCAACCTGAAGACTGGCCAAAGTGGACACAATCTCGGACTGAAGCTCTCTCCGTCCCAAGGCCTCAAAATGCTGCAGTTATTCTTCCAAATGAAGAATAATCTCAGAATAGCGCTCGAACCATGGAGTGTTTCCCACACTTCGGACTCCGTTTAAGCCTGCCACATATTCAATCACCTACTTTGCGAGGCTATTCAAGTACACCAAAGAGATTTGAAGGAACTCAGGTGCGCCCGCGAGACTTGAAGATGCTCTCAGAGCCATTGAAATTGGTGCAGGGGAGCCAGGCGCTGAAGCTGCAGAGGCGGTAGAAACATTCAATTGTGATGGGCTCGAGGTCAAAGCCATCATTGCCCTTGCCTGAGACGTGCTGGGCCTCGCCTCTGCGGCAGGTGGCAGCTGCCAAAGACGAAGCAGGCAGGGGCTGCTCTTGCGCAGGGGCTGACACCGGTACGATCTGTTGTTCCAGAGAAGGGGTCGTATCAGTAGTTTTAGGCAATACTACAGGTGAAGCAGTTGCCGTAGGTGATCCAGGTAAATGTTGCTCTTGTGAAGGAGCCAATACTTGCACTGGATCCTGCTTGGAAGTAGTAGCAGCAGTAGTCTTGGAAGGAGGCGAACCTGCACGAAAAAGGGTCGGAACGCGGAAGGAACATGCGGAAGAATTCGAAGAGAACTAGGCTTACCGGAGATGTGAAAAGGAGTATAGCCAGATGCTTTATCGGATGGGACTTTAGGAGCATCATCAAAAATGGTTATGTCATCCATAGAATTATGCTCTTCATCCCCCGCATCATCACCTGGCATGTTGCCAACGTCAGCATCCTCATCATCTCTATCTTCGTCAGCTGCATCACCAGTTGAGGAGCCGTCATAATCAACTCGCTCCTCATCATCCTGAGCAGCTGAAGGTTCCGAAAGATCCGTGCCAGCAGCTGGTTTATTCATAAGTCCCGTTGTAGGACTAGGAATTGAATCATGAGCTTATGACATTAAGGCTGAAGGAGAAGGGGATGGATTCTCTTCAAGACCCCCTGGTTCTAACGCAGGAGACTTAGGAAGGTCCATCACCGGAGCAGATTCTGCATCGGCAGCCATTAACTCGTCCTCTTCGTCCTCGGGGGGATGATAAGAAGAAGCATCGCTCGATAAGGCTGGGCCATGAGAATGAAGCCCAGTTTTACGTGGCAGGACCACAACAGAAGATTCCTGTTGCTCTTCATCTTCAGCAGCTTTGATGGCATCAGCCATCAACTTAGATTTTTGTTGGCCTTTGGGGGGAGGGGAATCGACCAGCAACTTCCGACGGATCTGTTTCTCATATTTACCGGCTTCATCCGCTGAGAGCTTTCTCTTCTTAGCTGCTCTTGTCGTGGGGGGATCAACCGCTTGTTGTTCTTCCACTGGAACAGGCTTAGCTCTTTGTTCCTCTTCCTGTCCAGCCGGCTGATTCTCGATGGAGAGGAACTCGTCAATCCCTCTCAAGCGGGATGTCTTGGACCCCTTTCTTGAAGCATACATATGCCTGATGTCTTTTAGGCAAGACGTATTCAGGTTGTAATTGGGAGTCTGAGAAGCAGCGAAATACCAATTACAGCAGCTTATGGAAGTGTAGGAGTTGGGTGTTTTATGAGGAAGCCTAAAGATGGCTTTGGTACAACCTGCTACAGAAAAGTACCAAGCCCTGGCTCCTTCATATAAATTTCCTATAACTGAGAGTTGAGGACGAGGGTTCCCGACGTACAACTGGTCATACCTAAATTAACGAGCAAACCTATAGGGTTGGTAGGGCTCGATGAAACAGTGGACGCCTTGCCGGAAAATCAAGTAGCCGGGCCTGATGGAGAGAAGCCAGTGGAAAACCCCCCCACTCAGCTGAGTGAATCCGTTAGAACCCGCTACGTCCTGATATTCGGCTCCGTAGACGCCGTCCTCAAAATCAGGGAAACAGCGGAAGATATGGAAGTGGGTGTCTCGCGCCAAAATTTGGTGAATTCTAACCATATATCCCCCTTCCCATTTCGCAGATTCTAGTCGTTGCACGAATGGGATAAATGAATCTTCCGGGGGAGAGGCTGTACTCATTAAAAGAGGGCAGTGGAGCACATACCAAGCCATCAGATAGGTGTATGGCAGTGGCACCCTGGGGTTGGGAGTTTTTAAAGTCTTGTGACCCCCAGACTCCACCTCTATAACACCCACGAAGTCCGAGGCCAACTCCCGTAGTCCATGCTGTAAACAACTCACCATAGCATGGAGGAGACTCACAGGTTTCCCATGGGCCAAAAGGATAGCCGGGTAGATCACCTCAACAGCGAGGGCGTCGACCGGCCTAGTAGGAACGACGCAACGCTTGAGCCACCTCAACAGCGAGGGCGTCGACCGGCCTAGTAGGAACGACGCAACGCTTGAGCCACAGCATCAAGAATCTAGCTAGCAGCGCTATGTCGGAAATAGGAATCAGAGCTTGATAATGGAAACTCTCAAACTCCGTGTGAGCCGGGAAAACATCTTCCTTGGCCTCATTGGTGTAGTGGGAGGTAGCATCGTCAATTCGAGCCTGAACCTCCTCCAAAGTACTTGCAGGCAATCGGATCACTATGGTTCCTTTAGTGGTCAAGTTCTGGAATAAATATTCCGCCCAAGACACTTGTTTAACGCCGCTTCCTCGGGCCCCCGTCAGCTGCATGCAAATGTGGAAGTGACACATGACTTCCCAAAGAGTGGAGTATATTTTGGGGTTGGTCTTCTTCAAAATTTTAAGTTCCGCTGATCCCGGAACAAACTCTTCGTACGGTAAATCCCCAAGAATAAGACCCGAGACTTCATGCATTTCGTGAAGAGCGAAACCTAACTCCCCCACGGGGGTGAAGAAAGTACAAGTCTCGGGGTTATACTTCTCCAATATGGAGAAGAAATGAAAGTGGCTCTGAACAATCCCGAACTTAGTAGCCCGCACGGGAATCTGCAATCCAGCTCGGGCAAGAGGGGTCTCCAATTCATCTAAAATGAACTTGGTCATCCGGGTCCACCACCCTATCACTAGAGAATGAACCCAGCCAGGAGTTCTAAATCCTTGCGCGGGAAATTCTCCTTTCTTCGCCACAAACCTCTTGACAAAGGTATTTGCCGGGCTGGCCACCTCGCCAAGGGGATACTCCTTAGCAAATAAACCTGGCCGCAAAGCTGTCACCTGCCTGTTGTAACCGAGTGTGCGGACCCCGTGAAAAGTCAGAGTTCCGAGAACAACCCCATCCTGATCCTTAACCAGGGGCCAATCCATACGACGTGGAATGGAAGCACACTGGAAATAAGAAAGTGGGTACATCCTCTCCATATTAGGCAAGAAAAGGTTGCGGTTCCCAACTTTCCGTAACCACTTGTAGTCCCCATCGTAAGCATTATCCGCCTTGAAATCAACAAAGTCCCCAAAGAGGAATCCAGATTTGACTATTGGCTTACGACTCGAGTTTTCAAGTCGAGCGTCCGTGACCAATATTCTAAGGGTCTCGGGAGAAGCTTGGGTGATCAGTTTCCAGCACATAATGTATGTCTTTGGTATCCCAGTGCAGGATATTAGATTTAAAACTGAATCACAGGGAGAACATACCGAATTGGAACAGATCTCCCAAGTATCCAAAAGTACACGGTATTCATGTGTGGACAGATTTTTGTGAAATGGAATATATTCTAAGGGTCTCGGGAGAAGCTTGGGTGATCAGTTCCACGCGACTCTTTTCCTTGATTCGGAAAATGGGGAGTTCTTGGCATAGGTTGAATGTCATGTTCATATCCACACCACCTTCATGTCCAAAATGGTGGCGAAAAGGAAGAGGTTGACTGGTATGACGCACTGCAAAATAAAAAAAAAATTAGAAAAATTTAGACAAGGCAAATATAAAGCCCAGACGCGAAGGTCGACTCCCGCGTCAGATAAGCTAGGACGCGAATATTCGAAAAATTCGGATTGGATGCGGATTGGGCTTAAAACCGAACCGAACCGAATATGCCCAGCCCTAACTGGTATGACGCACTGCAAAATAAAGAAAAACTTAGAAAAATTTAGACAAGGCAAATATAAAGCCCAGACGCGAAGGTCGACTCCCGCGTCAGATAAGCTAGGCCGCGAATGTCAAACCTAGCGTCAAAAATCTCAGACGCGAAGGTCGAGCCTCGCGTCAGAGAGTTCAGACACGTAGGTTGACCCTCGCGTTAAGAATTTGGGGCGCGGAGGTCAAACCCCTCGTCAAAATGATTAAACGACGGAGTCCAGCCCCGCGTTATTGAAACGAGTCTCCTCGTTGATCTAAAGATCAGAACTTGCCGAAACAAGTTTAACGATCACGGCAGTCATACTCACCGCCAATCAAAGGGAGTTGAGGCGGCATGTCCGCCTGAGCAGCAGTGCCGCCGGCCAGCGCAGACGGCACCGACCCTTGAGCCGCGACGATGTCGGGCTTGGAAGGGCGAGAATCAATCTGTTTCTTGGGTGCCATGAAATCTGATCGGAAGGGATGAACAGTTTTCGCCGGAGAGAATGAAAATTTTTCGTTGGAATTTCAAGAAGAGTCGGGTGACTCTTGATCTGACCTCCAGCGGTCTATTTATAGACAGCTGTGAGCTGTCAAATCATAACGGACAGGATTCGAGGCCAGAATCCCGCCTAAAACCCGACCCTCGCGTTTGGGGTTGGTTGAAATTCCAAAACGCTGAGCTCACCCACGCGTTCCAATCCTTAAGTACAGAAGTTATGTGGACAGCTATAATAGCAACTTCTTGATTACCAAGGCTACCACAATCATCAAGACGATCAAAGCCGGGGAGAAACAGGCGACTCCGTTGGGGAGTCTATTGGAGAAGATCAGATAGATTACAGTCAGCAACATTAGAATCATCTGGCTCGATCAGACAGAGTGAACAATTAATCTACTAAATTTTGGGATCCAAAGTATTCCGAAAATTCGTCTCAGTCAACCGCGAACTTTCGAAAACTTTGGAGGGGGTTCTGTAGGCTGTCTAAAAATCACAATAGATAGTTGATCCTCATCAAGCCCCGAAGATGGAAGTTACGATCAGACGACTTTCTAATCGCTGTATCTGTAACTCTGCAACCGCTACAAACGCGGCCTCATTTCTGAGATAATTGATCTTGATGGCTGCGATAACAGCATGACTAATATTAGCAACTATTAGAGATGCTGATGAGCAGTGTAATGATTTCAGAAATAAAAGGTTGGACGTAGTTGGTGAGTTGCTTGGTAGAGAGCTGTGGGTAAATATTCATCTAAAAACACTATGGATGTTGATTCCCGTCAAGTTCCAACGACGAAAGCTACAATCAAATAGCTTTCGCACCGACAATCGAAAGCTGCAAATGGAGGACTTTTCACATAGATAGAGAAGAGTTACAATTCAACGACACTTCCGACAACTAATGAAAACTCTATTCAGCAGTCTTGACATTCTGCAGTGAAAGTTACAATCTGATGACTTTCACACTCCACAACAACTAAAGCCAGGATTACTGAGCAACGGTCCTTGTAACGCTTTACAGAAGAAGTTACAAGTCAACTAGCTCCTTCTAAAACGCGGATGTCATCCCCGCGTTACAATTCTGGAAGTGCAGGCGACCCCCGCGTTTCCAAGCACAAGCTAAACGTGAGCGACCCTCGCGTTCGTAGGGGTTCAACCAACACCGACCCCCGCATTCCCAAACTACAACAAACCAAAACGCGAGCGACCCTCGTGTTCAATGATGTTCAGGCAACACCCAACCTCGCGTCTCAATTCTAAGAGGCGATGTTAGGTACCCTCGTGTTCAATGATGTTCAGGCAACACCCAACCTCGCGTCTCAATTCTAAGAGGCGATGTTAGGTTCTGAACGCCAGATTGGGCGTTTGACTCGTTCAAATACGAGCTGAACGGTTTCAAAACTGTTTTCCCACGATCTGAGGAAATCACGCCCACTTAGGAGCGGATTTAGAGGGAAATTACAACCTCTTATCCAACTATAAAAACTCAACAAACTCAACTGAGTAGGAGGTTGGTTTTTTGGAACGGAAGAGTTGGCAGCAGGTTGGATTTTTAGGATCTCAACCACTCAGGTTTGGCGATTCAACAGTAGCAGCAGTAAAATCCTTGGAGATAGGGTTTTTGAATCAAATTCAGAAGATCAAATCTGAGAGGATTCTTCAACAACAGAATATCAGCTTGGTCATTAACCGAATTTTCGGTTCTAACAACTCTATTAACAGAGTTTAACTCGTTCAGAGTTCTTAAACTCATTCAGAGTTATCTATTAAACTTTTCACAGAAGTTTATTGTTCCCACGAGATAGAAGACGGTCGGATCGTCAACGGAGAGCAAATTCGACGCGAGCAATCGAAGGAGGCATTCCATCGCTACCAAGAAGAACCCAGTTTTAAACAAAGGAGAGAATCAAATTTGTTCTCTTCTCTTTTGTAATCAAATTGTAATCGGAATCAAAGGAATACAAGTCAATTTTCTTTGTTCTTTTCTTATCATCCTGCTTATATATGTCGATGACATGCTAGTAGCCGGTTCAGACATGAGAGAGATCAAGAAGCTGAAGAAGCAGCTGTCGAGTGAGTTTGACATGAAGGATCTAGACGCAGCGAAGCAGATATTAGGGATGAAGATCAGTAGAGACAAGCTCTTGGGCACACTGCGGCTATCTCAGGCCGAGTACATTAGATGGGTGCTTGAGAGATTCGGGATGAGTGGTGTTAAGGTCGTTAGCACACCGCTAGCTAGTCATTTCAAATTAACTAAGGAGCAGTGCCCCAAGACTGATGAAGAGAAAGACTACATGGCTAAGGTTTCATATGCTTCAGCCATTGGAAGCCTCATGTACACCATGGTATGCACGAGACCTGACATTGCCCATGCAGTGGGAGCTGTGAGCAGATTTATGTCAGATCCAGGAGAGCAGCACTAGGAAGCAGTAAAGTGGATTCTAAGATACCTGCGAGGTACAATAGAAGACTGTTTATGCTTCAGGAGAAGCAAGTTAGTTCTGCAGGGTTTTGTTGATTCAGACTATGCTGGTGAGATAGACCAGAGAAGGAGCACTACAGGATACGTATTCACTTTGGGCTCTACAACTATTAGTTGGGTTTCTCAGTTACAAAAGATCGTTGCTTTAACAACGACAGAGGCTGAATATGTTGCTGTGACAGAGGCAAGCAAGGAGATGATATGGTTGCATGGTTTTATGGAGGAGCTGGGACAGAAGAGTGGGAAGAATGTCTTACATTGTGATAGCCAGAGCACAATTCATTTGGCGAAGAATCCCTTTTTTCATGCAAGGACCAAACACATACAGGTCCGCTACCACTTCATAAGATCAGCGTTGGACGAGGACATGTTGGAACTTGTGAAGATTCAAGGAAGCAAGAACCCGGCCGATATGCTTACCAAGGTTATCATTACAGAGAAACTGAAGTTGTGTTCAACTTCAGTTGACCTCATTACTTAATGATATGGAGGCCGTCGCCGCATAGAGAGCTGAAAGAGATTGATAGTTAGTCTCCAAGTGAGAGATTGTTAGGATATGTGAAGCCTAACTATCAGACCTGCCCTATACTTCAGAATGAAGAGGAACAAAGTGGAACATGTGGAACATGATCGACGACGACGAAGTTCAAGCAAAACGACGAAGAAGAGATTTTACAGCTTTGCGGTCGACCGACCATGGCGCGGCGGTCGACCGCCTATGTGCACAGCTGGGTGCACAGGCCAGGAGCTCATCGCGGTCGACCGCGGTCGACTGCGAGTCGGGTTTTGGCCCAGTTACAGTTTTTGACCTATTTCCTTTTCTATTTGTAAAACCCTTAAGTCTATAAAAGGGTTGATTAGGGTATGATGTAAAAGAGATGAAAATAGTAAAATTTTCTCCTGCGGCGGCCGTGGACGTAGTTTCTCACATTGAGAAACGAACCACGTAAATCTTGTGTGTTTGTGATTGATTGAATTCTCTCTTCTCTCCTAAATCTCTATTCCTAAATCGCATCAGGGGGGTTGTGCATCCTCAACAGGGAAGTCATATGAGAAGCTGTCTACAACAAATGAGATATTTCTGATGAAGAAGTTGTTCAAGATGGAGATGGCAGAGAATGCATCGGTAACAGAGCACTTGAACGAGTTGAACATATTGACCAGTTAGTTGGAGCTGGTCTCGGTCACCTTTGAGGACGCTGGTCTCGATCACCTTTGAGGACGAGATTCAGGTTCTTATTCTTCTATGTTCTTTGCCAGAAAGTTGGGACACTATAGTTATGGTTGTCAGCAACATTGTCTCAGGCAAGCTTACCTTCAATGTGCAATTAGCTGCATATTGAATGATAATATAAGGCGCCAAGCCATGAATAGGAGTTCAACGAATGCTGCATTCACGGTGAAGACCGGAGACATGACACAGGTTTAAAGGGAAGAACAATTGGTGCAGGTCAAAAAGCGGGGGAAATCCTAAGGGAGGATCCGGGGAGCGTGCTGGAACTGTGAGACGAAAGGTGATATCAATAGAGATTGCAAGCAAGAACAAAAGGATGAATGAAGATTCAAATGGAAGGTCGAAAGATCAAGAAGTAAACACGGTTTGTACTGGTGAACTGTCTTTTAGCATGAGTCAACATGGGTTCAATTGTGTGGCTCATGGACTCAAGCGCTTCTTATCACTGTACGTTCGAGGGAGCTCTCTTTTGTGATTACGTCGATGGTGGCTTTGTACACGTCACTCTGTCAATCGTTGGTAGTGTAAAATTTCTTGAAATAGCACAATCCTGTTGAAGCTGTCGTGTGGTGTTTACTTGAAGCTGCTTAACGAAAGGTATACACTGGAGTTGAGAAAGAAATTCATGATCTCTACGAGTCATTTGGAAAGGGAAGAGTTTTTACAACCTTTTAGATATGCACAATGTCAAGTTGCTAAAGGATCGGGGGTGGTTGCGGAGGGGAATTGAATGGGGACTTGTACTCGTTGATGGGCGATAATGGTTCAGTTTCTGTAGGGACAGCTAGTAGAGACCGGCTTTGATAGTGCCTCATTCCCCATCCTTAAAACTGCCTAAGGTATCTTGGCCATCGATCTTGTCATCTAGGAGTAAGGATTCTATCAGAACACCCAATAGAAAGGAGTGATCTATATCATTCACGCATGATTAGATGATTAATTTAAGAATTGTAGCTCTTCTATTTATGGTAGATTATATCACTCATATAACGATGTTTAGATAGGATCCCTATTGAACATCTAGGTCATATCGCGCGGATCCTACAATATGTTGGAGCCATCTAGAGTCGCGCGATAGTCCTTTTTTTGTTACCAAATGAGAAATATTAAATAATATAGTTTAGTAGAAAATCTATTTCAAATTACTAATTTCTTTCATGGAAACCACCTTTAAAATGAGGGTGTAATACATGAACTACCCTTAAAGTATATTTCGTTTCAATCAACCACAATAACACATTTACTGTTGACTTTTTTGTCAAAAGTTTCTATAATACCCATTTTTCACACACACTCTCCTCTCTCCTCTCTGTAGGGCCCACAGATCTCGACGGGTGGTACGAGCGGGGGTGTCGCAGTTGCTCTCGACGAATCTCGAAGGGTTCACTGTGAGATTAGGGTCGTTGCTGCTCGCATGCGCACATATAGGGGGGGGGCTGGGATCAGTCGTCGGCCATTGTAGCATCCCCGCCCTCACCGACATTTGTGTGCCCTACAAAGGAGGAGGGAGTAAAAAAAAGAGTATTAAAGTAATTTTAATTAAAAAATCAATAGGAAATGGATTTTTGTAGTTGATTTAAACAAAATATATTTTAAAGATGGGTCCCGTATAAATTAAAAAATAAAAATGGTTCATATGTTATTAAGCCTGATTTCTATTTAAAAACCCTATGATAAAAAGCCTTAAAGGTTGAAGATGAATATTATCTGCCCCCACGTTAACCTTCCCCTCCCAGCCATATATAACAGCCGTACGAACACCTTATGGCTTAATAAGAAGGGTAACCTGACACATGACTACGAGTGCGACAGTGTTCATGATCAAAATCTGACTCCTTGGATCCAAAAAGGACACCTCTCCATGTGAATCCACCTCCCCCCATGAGCTCATGCACCCCTGCTGACACTTGCACTCAAATCTCCATTCCCCATGTGACTCCCTCTCGCATCCCCGGCCTTTGGCTCCCTCTCATGCTCGCGCCCCCTTGGTACCCGTTACCTCCTTCCTCTTTCTTCAGTTTTTAAGTAATTATTAGGGTGTGTTTGGCGACCTTACACTAAGATCAGATTAGGATTAAACCAAGCTAGAGGTGGTCTAAATATAACCTAGATAATATTTTCTTTTTTAAACTAAAAGAACTAGTTAAATTTTATACAAGCTTTTGCCAATCATTTGTTTAGCAAAACAAGGAAGTGACGGGACCCTGTCTCCCATGTGCCGCGAGCTTCGCATGTATGGTGCACTCTTTTCGGATACGGCTTAGACATAATACTTATCATATCCATATTCGCTTATCAATTACGGATACATGTATGCTTCGATATAGAAAATTTATATTCATATCCGTTAAAATCAGATATGTGTATGGATATACATGTGAAAATGCACGTGGACAAAAAACGAATATGAGAAAACTAGATTTAAATATATATATAACCGTTAATCATATATGCATTCTAGCAAATACGGATATGGATTTTTTTCTCGTATTCGGATTTATTTTATGACTCCTGTTTACACATTTCCATCTTAGCCAAATAATCACGTGGCGGCCCACTTATCCAGGTTAGGTTATAATAAAGTGAACGTTACAGATCTCGAAGAAACGGAATCCAAACTTGCGGAAGCCTGATACATGACTTTAAATACGGGTATTGTTGGGTTTCTGTAGCTGTTAGGCTGGACTTTGTATGCTGCGAGATTCTAGCATTTGACCTTTAGGTGGTAGGCACTTGGGGGTAAGGGTGTTAACGGAGCGGATACGGTTCGGATATGACACTTATCATATCCATATCCGCTTACCCATCTCGGATACGGATACGGATACGGATATACGTCGGTAAGAAAAATTCATATTCATATCCACCAAAAACGGATACGGTTACGGATATAGATGCAGATATATAAATGGATATGCATGCGGATACATAAAGGATATGAGAAAACTAGATAGTATTCAGAAAAATGTAGTCATGTGATACAAAAAGAGTTCGTTAATATGTTCATTATGATTGAAAAGCTAAGATTAGACATCTTGATCATCAAAATTAACCACAAATCCATAATCTAAGAATCGAAACTATCGTTATTCGGATATTTTCGGATACGGATACAGATATTTCACTACAAAACCATATCCGCAACCATATCCTATCGGTAATAGATTTGAGTAACCATATTCATATCCTAACGGATACGGTTACGAATATTTCCTCGGATACGGATACGGTTTGGCACTCCTACTTGGGGGGACTAGAGTAATTAGAGAGGGCATATCGGTCATTACTTCTGGCCCATCTGGGCAAGCGAGTGATCTGGATGCATCTAAGGTTGGAACTAGCAAGGTGACACGTGTCATATTATATCAATTACCGCTTCCTTTTAAAATACCTCGCCTCCCCTCCTCCTCAGCTCCAAAACTCTCACCCTCTCCCTCGCGCGAATATCGGGGCTCTGCGGTGTTTGGTTTTTGAGGTAAAGCCCATTTCGATTGTTACGATTATGATCTGCATTGATTTCGATATTTCATCTAATCTAAGTCATCCTGAGCTATTACATTCTCTCTTAATCTGGAGCTGATTTAAATCTCTTGATGTTGTAGCTTAATTTGTTCCTAGATCCAATTTTTTCCTTGCAGATTCCACCAACTAATTCACCATCCCTACCCTCCACAATCTCTAAATTTAAATGGCGACTTCGAATCCTGATGCGGAACCCACAAGCTCCATCCAAGAACCCGATCGCAAGCGGAGGAGGATCCAGAATCCGAACGGTAACCCCTCCTCATCGTCTCAATCCCAATGGAGGAAGGAGAAGGAGCAGATCCTCTACACGTC
>NC_033800.1:40175112-40175557 GCF_001876935.1 Asparagus officinalis
ATGAACTCGCTCGCTCAGATCTTATCGGGCTCGGATGCAGATAGACGCGGTTCCCCGTAGTCTCTTCTCTGCCTAATTTTTTTTAAAGGTTTTAATTAAAAAAATCTTCTGTTTTATTATGTTGTAAATCCTTTTCCTTTTTTGGTATTATTTTTTTTCTCGTCCGGCGTCGATGAGCGCTAAAGCGCGAGGGTGCGGGCAACGTGAACTTGTTCGGAGGTGGCGGTTTAGTAAATAAGTTAAAAGTTTGTGAGTTTTTAGTGTGAGATTGTGGATAAGCGCTGCCACTCTCAGAGGGCAGCGGAAGTGAACTTTTCCTGTTGATCCAGGGGGTGCATCGCATGTGTTTGTTTGTTCTGGGGGCCAGATCGCGAGCACCGAGAAAGCCTCGGCAACCCACGAGAAGACCGCGACGCGGGGTAAGCTGGGTGCAGGGGGCGGTCGA
>NC_033800.1:40175739-40182621 GCF_001876935.1 Asparagus officinalis
GATGTCTGATTATTGACTAGGCGGGTCACGACTTGTAATAGCAACAGATAGTATAGCAAAGTTTGTTTTGATGTCTTCAGCGTTTCAAATACGCATATCTAATTGCGATGATGAGCCTCAAGCTACGACCCAAGTGGATGATTGATGTTGAGCTTTCAATACAGCCTGGAAGGCGATTTGCTGCGTGTTGCTTTGTGGGCTGCAGATAAATTTCCCCTGGCACTGTTCTCGCTTATGTTGAAAGAGGAAAGCAAATACTCGTTCTCGTTCCCAACCTTTATCTGGCTAAAACAAGGAATCGCACTATAATAGAAGAGTACCTGCTTGTTGAAATCAAGGGAAGGAATCTAATCCGAGATCTATTTTGGAGTAGGATAAATCATAATGCTGAATAAAGGGAACTTAATTTATGGGCGCCAAGGGATGCTTTTACACGCTCCTAATCTATGGACAATTTCTACACAAATAATTGCAATATAGATGCTTTTACACGTCTAATTTATAGACAATTTCTACACAAATAATTGCATTATAGTTCTTAAGACTCTTCTTTTTGGCTCTCTAGTATTCTATATTTCCCTTAAAATATTTCAGTCTCTAAAACTTCTAATATAATCAACACAAATGTTTTACAATAATTAAATTTTACGTCCCCTACTAATTGTTCGAAGTTCATGGAGAGCTTAGGAGGGCAATTGGGAGACGCTGCATGGTCCCCAAGGAGGCATGTGACGTTCATTAATGGAGAAATCTTCGTCTTCATTAACAAGGTAACCAATTGCTCCGTCCTCCCCCTTTGGCCACATGCCCCACGACATCTTATCAGTTCCATCAACCCTCCAAACTCTTCTGACCTATTTGGATGGAGGGTAGAGAGGGAGAGGGGAAGAGAAATATAATTTTAATCTTGTTTAGGAGTTGTATTTAGGAGGGTAGAGGAGGGGAATGAAGGGAAATTTGTGCCTAAATGTTACACCCCAAATTGGGGGTAATGAAGGGGGAGGGAAGTAAGGAGAAAATTTTTCCCTTCCTTCACTACCGTAAGTGAACTCCCAAACATACCATTTGTTTTCCTTTTCACAAACCCCTGAATCCCAAATCCATATCTTCGTTTGCCTTCACCTCCTTCACTGATCTCTTCAAGAAAATCGCGTCTCTACCACATAAGGAAAAATGGATCTTCCTACCCCTATCGGACTTCCCCTTGCTCCAGAGGTTGGATGGACCACTGTCACATCAACAAGAAGAGAACAACGAGGAAACATGCAGATCGTAAAATGCGATGATCCTAGTCACATGGCGTGATCTTATAAATTGGACTCCTTCCAATGCTTCAAGTACAAGAGAATTGTGCATACTTCTCGTGCAGTCCCTCCTCACAACCCCCTATCCCTTCACCGTGGATCAATATCTCTATTATTTCCACTCCTTCCTCTATCAAGGAAAAGATTAAAAAGTTCTTAATTGTAGGCACCTTATCTATGGGAATGAGTTCACCTTCCTCTGAAGAACTCAAAAGAAATGCTTGAGTATTTCTTTAATGTCAAAGATTGGACTCATCATATCTTATGCTTAGAGCAAGGTGTGTTCTTGGTCCAATTCCTAAACTCTCTTCTTCTTGACCAAGCTGTGAAGTCAGGATACATAGATACGGGATAATTTGATGGGACTTTCTCCAAAGTGGGTGATACAAAGGGCTTGGAGGTCTTTCTAAGGCCAGAGCTAGTAAGGATCAAGTTATCTAAACTTCCTCTGTATTTGTGGGGCAGTAACTTCCTTGCTGCACTACTCAAGGATGTATGAGAGTTATATACATGTTTGAGGGATGTTCTGTTCATAAAAGATATTTCAGACTGCAAAGTTCTATTAAGGTCAAATTCAGATGCGATATCCCTAAATCTCTTCTCTTCCGCTGTAAATCCCCTATTAGCAGATGATATTTGGAGGGTAAAGCTATATTGAGATCTTGGGCTAACCAATCTCAGAGTATAAGCTCAAATCTAAGAGGGGAACATAGTTTCTTATGAGAGAAGGGGAATCTTCATCAAACTATACATTGAAAAAATTCAGAGTACTATGGTAAAAAGGTACTTGAACTCAATTCAACTTCAGTAGGAAATACGTAGTTTGTTAAGAAAACTACGGTTCTTGCGAAGCTATCCAATCTGGGGTAAGCAAAAAGTTTTCCCATTATTAACTTTTAATATAGGGTGGAGATAAAATAGGATGGTGAAAGCTTTTTTTCTTTTTTTTACTATGGGCAATTTGAGAAGCCTTTTACTCTAATCTTAAGAAAGACATACATGAAGGCCCATCCAGAAACCCATCTGTTTCAGCCCATGCGATTTTAGATGCCAACTCATCCTCCTCCTGCAAGAATCTCACGGATTCTATCTCCTATTCAGCTGTTTTTAGGGAAGAAATCAAAGCAGCTATTTTTGGTATTCATCCTGAAAAATCTCCTAGTTCAGATGGTTTTCCCATGTTGTTTTATCAAGAATTTTAGAATGTAATTAAAGAAGATTTGCTCTTAGTTTTTATATCTCTATATTTTGATGCATCATCTCTCCCTAAAATCAACTTCTTCGTCATCACTCTCATCGAGAAAATAGATATTAAAAAATTTCAAGCCTATTAGTCTCTTAAATGTTTTATTCAAAATGTTTACCATAGTACTAGCCAATAGGCTATCCCCTTATTTTTTGCTCTCACGGATCCCTCACAATCTGCTTTTTAAAAAGATAAGTTTACTTTAGATTTAATCCTCCCAGCTCATGAACTCATCCATCATTGGTCCACCAAGAAGGAAGAGGTTTGCATGATATTGGATAGAAAACATTCTTCCCTCTTCTAAATCCTCCATCATTGTCAATGATACCCCAACTCATATCTTTAACCGCGATCAAGGTTTTAAACAAGAAGACCCTCTTTTACCCATGCTCTTCATTCTAGCAGCAAATGTGCTTTCCAAAATACTGCATAGCAATGTTGATTGTGTCACCTATCTGAGCTTAACCTTAAGGGCGAGTTTAATATCACCAGATCCCTACAATTTGCAGATGACACTCTCGTCATGTGCAAAGCCAATCAAGAGGACGCTTCAGTCCTTAAGTCAATCTTCTACATTTGTGAGATATCCTTAGATATCAATTTTGTAAAAAATAAGTCTTTTTTATTTTGGCAAATTTAATAGGGGTCAGAAATAGCCTTAAGTCTCAAATGCTCGTATGAGAAACCCTTGTTCAAATATCTTGACTTTCCCCTCAAAAAGGTTCTCTCACCATCTAATGTGGCATAATTCATCATCTTCTGGACATGAAACTTATCCAAGAGGAATGTCAGGCAATCAAAGATTGTTGCGCGACGTGCGGAAGCCTGCTCGATAACCAAACAAGTCCGCGAGCCACAGGAGAAGATTAACAAACCCAACTCAAGCATAATCCAATCAAATATGACAAACCAATCACAAACACATAGATATATGTTGTTCGGCAATTTGCCAATGTCCACGGGAAGAGGATAGAGAGATTTTACTATTTCGAGAAGAGTACAAAAGGGTTACAATCACTCAAACACTCGAACAAATCCTAACCAATGATCTCTCAACTCACTCACAAGTTCTCCCTCTCAAAGTGCTCAGAAGACTCTCTATTCTCTAATAAATAAAATGCTAAAATCGTGTTTTAATATATATCAAAACACAAACCAAATCAGAATAGGAAATAAAACCCATGCCCGAACCCGACTGGCGGTTGACCGCACTAGACACCGCGGTCGACCGGCCAGAACGACAGAAAACAATAAATATATTATAGGGTTTGCAGTCGACCGCCGAAGTCTTCACGTCGACCGGTTCGAAATCCAGAAACTCCTTGTGGTTGTGCACATTTCCGGTCGACAGCCCCATAGCTTGCGGTCGACCGAAAAGAACAAAAAACTGTCCGATCGTATTTTTCTGAATATTGCTGTTTTTCTTCAATTCTCCATCTCGGTGAAGTTTTTCCAAAACTGAGCCGACACCAAAACCAAACAAACATCCCACTTGTTGCATCCAGTATGATATGGAATAAATCCACGATAACGGACTCAATCCACAACAAGTCGAAAATCCAAACCGGCTGCATCATAATGGCTGCCTACGTACCTCCTCTCCCAAGGGATCAAGCCGTCCGTAGTTCATCCAAATGGCCGTCAACGGCCTCAACAATCATGAATGTGTAACAAATTTTGATAATGATCAAACTTGTGGCCCAGAACCACCTTTGTGAGTATATCCACCGGATTATCCCTTGTGTGGACCTTCACAATTTCCAAATCACCATCTTTAAGAACATCCCGAATGAAGTGATAACGAACGTCAATGTACTTCGTCATCGCATGAAAAACCTAATTCTTCGCCAAATAGATAGCACTCATGCTATTACAATAAAGAGTGACGGACCATTGCGATATACCAAGTTTTTCCAAAAGTTCCCGAAACCAAATAGCCTCCTTAACAGCCTCCGTAATCGCCATATACTCTGCCTCCGTCACCGACAAAGCCACCGTAGACTGTAAGATATACTCTAACACACCGACGCTCATGTTAAAGTAAACACATATCTCGTCGTAGACCGGTGCTTATCCAAATCACCAGCATAATCCGAATCAAAATAGCTAATGCACAACTGCCCACCTTTAGTGTCCCACTCAAAAAATAAATCAACATTGAGAGTACCTCGAATGTATCTCAAAATCCATCTCATGACATCTCAATGACTCGGACCTGGGTCATGCATGTATCTAGTGTTTTTGTCAAAAATTGTTCTCGTTGTGAAATTCATTATATTTTTGATTGTTTACAATGAATTCAAAAGAAAATAGCCATTTTATAAGACATCTCTTACACAATAAGAAGAAAATTATAACTTTCTAGAAAATAACACAGAAATTATTTATCAACTCTTACTTTTGTGGGATCTTTACCTGTGTCGGGGGTGCGTTAACCCGTGGACCACCGATTCACAGATTCTGATTGAACCGTGAAGGCTTTTGAATGTTCTTTTTTATTTATCGAAATAAGAACCTTAAGCAAATATCTTATCGATATAAGATGTTCACTCTTTCAAAGATCAAGTATGAGCTTAGATCTCTAGGAATCACCAAAAGCTTCTTAAAAATATTTGTGAGGAATAAGGACTCTCTCTCTTGCTCAAATTCACCAAAAGCTCAAGTCTCTCTGCTCTAATCTGCCCTCCTTATCTTTAGCTTCGTGTGTAAAGAGGTATTTATAGGGATAGGGGTCCATAACTATGGAAATGGAGGCAAAATAACTGACCAGTCGAACTTTCTTTGGGCGCGTCAGTCTCCACTGTCGCGGCCTTTAGCACGTAAGTGTAGACTGCCGCGGCTGAAGAAGCAGTTTCAGCCACGTTCAACCATGTTTATAATTGTTCTCCCACGACCTTAAACCCACGAAATGCCACTTTTCTCTGCCCGTAACCATCCCTCCACGTCAGTGCACGTTCTCCTTTTGTTATGATGCCACATGGACTCTCAGAAGATGCTTGTAGGTGTAAATTTTGATCTCCCGAGACAGGGGTATTGTTTGTATTGATAAGAATAGTTTATTACAAACTAATGAATTAAAATTAGAACAGAAGCGGGGAGAATTCCCTTCTTATTTAACGTGGGATCTTTGGTAGCGATAGGATGCCTCCCTCGGTTCTCGCGCCGAGTTTGCTTCCATTGGATGGTCCGATCGAGGTTGCAGGAGAGTTTCAGTACGTAGTAGAAGCTCGTGCTGATCAAGTTCGACTATACCCGAGGCCAAACGGGGGCTTGTGCTTGTCGGCTAACTGCTTGGAGAGATCTACCATGCAAGAAATTGCAAAGAGCCTAAGAGCCTCAAGTCTGAGAGTTTAGACGAGTCTCTTCAAATGAGGGAGCCTTTAGCAAATGAGCCAAGATTTAACCTTTGGAAGATTAGCCAGCCAAGCAAGCAGCAGCTAATCCACCCCTTTCACGTTGGCTGAAAGTGGCTTTAAATAGGCAAGGGATGGCATGGGTCATCCCTTGATTTGTGGGATTTGACCACTAGTAGGGATGATGGAGCAAGCCACCCTAGCTGTGGGATGTGACCACTTAGGGGGTCCTGTCAGCCGCCATATTCTTGCTAGGTGAGGAACGCCATGCTTTCTCCCTTGATTCGTGAGATTTGACAACTGATGTGACTGTTCCCATACTCCAATTGGGCAATTGACAATACTGGAGGGTTTCTAGTTGTTAGGCGAGCTTAGTCTGCGCAGGCGAGGTGCAAGTTGTCAAGCGAGCTTGGTCTTCATGCGAACTTGAACATTCGTGCTGGCGAGTCGGCCAAACAGGCGAGCTTCGAGCTGTCAGGCGAGCTAGGCCTTCATGCAAGCTTGGTTCAATGTGCAGACGAGCCTGTGCAGGCGAGCTGTGCAGGCGAGGCTGTGCAGGCGAAGCTGTGCAGGTGAGCTGTGCAGGCGAATCTCATCCAGGCAAGCTTCAACGCTATTAGGCGAGCTCTATCCTTGCAGACGGACTTCCTTGCAGACGAGCTTCAGCCTTTAGGCGAGCTACTGAACATGCTTCGAAGAATAGGCCATAACTTTTAAACCGTAAGTCGGAATTGGACGAATTATATATGAAAATAGGGTTCAGTTTTCTCCTGTCCGTTTTGTCAAATTCCTTCCGGTTTGAGAGATATCAGCGTTTTTTTTTCTTTTTGCTATTTTGGGCGAGGTTTTAGCAGTCTTGTTCTGAACTTCTCTGATAAGAATTAAAGATAATTTTTATTGCCTACAATGCTCAAAACCATCAGCAAATCACAAAAAAACACCCCATGAAGACGCGCGCCACACTCCACTACCGCGGCTA
>NC_033800.1:40182641-40189984 GCF_001876935.1 Asparagus officinalis
CACGCGTCAGTGATGACTGCCGTGCCTATGCACGTCAGTAATGACTGTCGCGCCTACGCGCGTCAGTATTCATTATCTGTCAACTCATCAAGTTATTCTTCTGTGTTGTTTCACCTGTTTGTTTGCCTCTTTTGGCTTTGGATGACCCTCTTGACCATCATCGTCTTCTCTTTGTCTTGAGCTGTATTTGGATATCTATAAGTATTTTTAGATGCCTACAGATACTCTCTCCAAAGTATCTCGGACTCCTTCTTTTGTAAAGGAGTCTGGGACTCATTCTTTTATAGAGGAGTCTGGGACTCATTCTTTTATAGAGGAGTCTAGGACACTTTAGATAAGACATGTCTTATTTGCAATCCCTTCAGCACTTAGTTAAGGAGATCGTGTAGAAGGACCTGTGAACGGCTTCAATTCTTGACTTCTTCATCTTTTAGTCTACTCAGTGCTTTAGAAACTAAAATTTTTTTGGTATTGCGTTTATCGCTTGACCGTTGTCAAAATCTTGAACTGAAACTGATGTTTTAATTTGTGAATTAGCTCTTGTCATTGAACTGATGTTGAATTGATTGTCTTCATCGGGAATTCATATCTGGATCACAATTAAACCCCCTGGAATCATCCAATAACTTGGAAGTTTTTCTTAGCTTTATTTTGGTAAAAATGATTAACGCGTTGACCGGTGCCAATCTTCACCGTAATGCGTTGATTGGTGTTAACAAAATTTATACTCGTGTGTTTACCGGAGTCTACACAGTTTAAGCTCTTAAGACGTTAGAGCATGACGGTCCCGAGTGTCGAGGCTACATGACCAATTATTCAGGTCGGTTCATATGCAGGTATGGATTTTATCCTGAGTTTGTCGGATAATCAAGTCACGAGACCAACTAATGAAGCTGGTGCGTCCATGACTACTGTATTTATAGAATTTTTGGCAAACCCTCAGTCATCAACAGATTTGATAAACCTTTACCGATTACCGTTTGAATCGGGCTAGCATGCAGATTGTTTAAGTCCGTTCTGCATGTAACGTTGTTTTGAATCGGGCTAGCATGCAGATTGTTTAAGTCCGTTCTGCATGTAACGTTGTGCTAAGAGAATAAACTCTCTTAGACTTATGCAGATTGTTTAAGTCCGTTCTGCATGTAACGTTGTGCTAAGAGAATAAACTCTCTTAGACTTGGTGTTATGATGTTGAATACATAGACTTGATCGTTTTCGTGGGAACGGACCACCCGACAACGCGTATTAGGCGTAGGCTTATCTCTAATAAAGGATAGAGATAAAGTCCCCCATGCATCAAATATGGATTTGGAAATGTTGATGGGTTACGTATTTTTGGTGAAAAGATGAATCCAATACTGGAGAGGAAGAATTTTATATTCTATCTCCTGGTCTCTTTTTTGTTGGTAGAGATGAACCCGATGATGAAGAGGAATGATTTTATATTCTATCTCCTGGTCTAAAAGAAACTCAAAGTAGGATCTCCACTTCGAGAATCTGAAGGGTGAAACTAAGGGTGGGATCTTCACTCCGAGAATCGAAAAGATTTAGATAACCCCTAACTGTTTAAAGGTTTGATTATCAAATCTAAAAGAGGACTTCTCGTTTATCGAGATGGAATTTCAACTTTGGTCCTAACTGTTTAATAGGTTTGACTGTAGGGTAATTTTGAAACGACCCTAACTGTAAGAAGGTTTGATCGCTTGAAATGAATGGAGGCCTTTCGTTTATCGAAAGGGAATTCCGATTTGGTCCTAACTGTTTAAAGGTTTGACTAAATAAGGATTTGAGACGATCCTAACTGTTTAAAGGTTTGATCGTTCAATTTGTGGACCTCTCGTTCATGGAAAGAATTGAGAGGGGATTTTGGCTTTGGCCCTAAATGTTTAAAGGTTTGACCAAATGGAGAGTTTGAGACGATCCTAACTGTTTAAAGGTTTGATTGTTCAACTTGTGGACCTCTCGTACATGGAAAGAATCGAGAGGGGATTTTGGCTTTGGCCTTAACTGTTTAAAGGTTTGACTAAATGAGGATTTGAGACGATCCTAACTGTTTAAAGATTTGATCGTTTAATTTATGGACCTCTCCTTTATGGAAAGAATCGAGAGGGGAATTTGGCTTTGGCCCTAACTGTTTAAAAGTTTGACTAAATAAGGATTTGAGACGATCCTAACTGTTTAAAGATTTGATCGTTCAATTTATGGACCTCTCATTTATGGAAAGAATCGAGGGGGGATTTTGTCTTTAGCCCTGACTGTTTAAAGGTTTGACCAAATAAGAAGTGGGAGTAGGGTGCAAATAACAGTGAGAATGTTAACTTGTACAAATCACTCGATGGGGGTTTTCTATGTCAAGTAGCTAGAATTTAATAGGAAGGGGTTTGATAATCACCATAGATCAGCAGATTAAAATTTTGGATGTCTTGTCAGGACTTCAACAGTGGAAGTGTTAAAGGCGTAGACACAATGGGAGTTTGAATGGATTCAACCGTGAAGAATTTGGTGGACCAACCTTCAATTAATTTGATTAGTAAGGGATTTTGTGGTGAAGAACTGTGAATCATTAAGTACTCCACAATTACTCCGTGGGAGTTTCATGAGAGAAGATTGACCCGATAAAGTCATTGAATCTCATCTCAACGAAAGAGTGCTCCGAAAGTCACAGTAGGAGGGTTTTAATCATCTTGGAAATGATTAAATAGCTCCAGTGAGAGGTTCTTAATCATGATTAGGAACTTCCTATTAGAATGAATTGCGGTATTCCACCCCCAGCTCTTTAGCGAATCTAAATCTAATTATATTCGGCCACATTGTTGGGTTATCCTTAAGAATATTAAGAGTAATATTCTTCAGGAACTTCCCGTTATTGAAAATAAGGGAAGTAGTTTAACCTCGTATACCTGTCAGAGGAAAAGGAGAAGCAGTTTATCCTCGTATACTCTTTAGAGTTACATGGAGAAGTAATTTATACTCATATACTCTTCGGAGTTACATGGAGAAGTAGTTTATACTCGTATACTCTTCGGAGTTACATGGAGAAGTAGTTTATACTCGTATACTCTTCGGAGTTACATGGAGAAGTAGTTTATACTCGTATACTCTTCGGAGTTACATGGAGAAGCAATTTATACTCGTATACTCTTCGGAGTTACATAGAGAAACAGTTTATAATCGTATACTCTTTGGAGTTACATGGAGAAACAGTTTATACTCGTATACTCTTCGGAGTTTTATGACGTCCTTATTTGGCTTGTTTTGCCGTTATGACACCGGAGTCAATTAAGACTTGGATTTTATTTTTGAGGCCAAAGCATACCTCGGTGGGATGAAGAACCCTTCTGTGGTACGAACAGTAGTTTGGATTCGTAATCCTTTTAGCCCCCTCCTGATCTTTAATATGTGGTAGCTCGATCTTGTTGTTGTCAAGGAGGTATTTTAAGATGTCTGGAACTTCATCATCTTCGAAAGAATACTCCTTTTGGGACTTCGGGTCGGGAGTCTTCTGTTGCCTCCGGGGTTGTGGTTGTGATGTTTGATTAGCGTTCATAGCGGTTGTAGGTGCCGTCGGTTGATTTCTCTCAGCTTTCTTTCTTTTAAGAAAGTGCTCGACCTGTTCACCCCTTCCAGGTTTTAGATGGTACAACCCCCAGGACATCCAGGACATTAATGGAGAGATTATTGTGGCATGTCTGCAAGACAAATTCCTCTATGATAGGATCTCTGCAATTCATTGCCTTGTTGCGGAAGCGCTTGTAAAAATTATTTACTGACTCTCCGTCTTTTTGTTTCTCATCCAGAAGGGTTTCGATTGACATTTCGGTGTCATCATCGAAGAAATTGTTGAGGAACAAACTTTCTATGTCATCCTAGTAGTTGACACTCCCAGGCTTAAGACGTCGGTACCAATCGAAGGCGGGCCCACGAATGGTACTAACGAATGACCAGATCATCAAAGGCTCGTTTTCAGAGATCATGCCCAAATAAGACTTAAAATAAATCAAGTGATGAGTAGGCAAACTCTTCCCATCAAACGGTGTGAAGTTAATCAGATTGAATTTTGCCGGATATAGGATTGAATCTCATTCTCTTGGATAGGGACACGGAACACCCGTCTTCTTTACTTCCTGAGCAGACATTAAAGCATTAACTTTGTTTTTAAGGTCTTGCATTTCTTGTCCTCATCTTCATCTCTCTTTGAGTGATGTTAAGGAGAAATAATTGGGCTACCCCCAGTGTTATTAAGAGGTGCAATTGAACTACCCCTAATATTATTGTTGGAAGGATCCATTGAACTATCCCCAGCATTATTGTTATTAGGAGGTGCATCCGCAAAAATAACTTCATTAACTTCTGGATCACTGTCATCTGTAATATTTTGAGTGTGGCGAATGGATTCAGCTCACTGACTGGACTCAGAAGGTTGAAGTCGTTGAGCTTGCAATTCTCTTATTTGTTGAATAGCCAACTCCTTTTCCGTCTTCATCTCAGCTCTAATTTCTTTACGTTGTTTGGTTAAAGCTTCTTAAAGCATTTGAGCAAACTGACCAGGGGTGATTGTGAATGATTCCCTGGCTTGTCCTACACTGGACTGTAGGCATATAAAACTGCTTATAGGTCCCTTAGCACAGCTCGGCACAAACCGACGAACCAACGAGGCGACGAGATCGCAAATCGCACGCGAACAATAACGGAATAGAATCGCTAGCACGTTCGGAAATGCAAGCCAAGTGTTAAAGAATCACGATTCATCCCAAACCGGACAGACTCGGACCGAATGCACGATCGAATATAGATCAGTTTCGGCGACTGCCGAATCAGAAGTGATTTTACTGCCAAAGATCAGGAATCAGGACCTTGACTGGCCAAATCAGTATCAACCAATCAGGAGTATCAAACGCAAAATCACGGACAAACGCGGAAAGGGAGTTGACAACACAACAAACAGAAACAGCAAACCAGGAGGGGCTCGGCGACGCAGCGTCCTCAAGGTGCTCGGCCGAGGCAGCCACCCTGAGTGGCTTGGTGGCCGACGACCTCGGGGTGGCTCGCCATTGCCGAGGGCACCTGAGGTGGCGTCGGGGCCGAGCACCTCAAGGTGGCTCCGGCCAAGGCGAGACCACCTCAGGGTGGCTTGGGCCAACGAGCGAGCCAGCCTTAGGTGGCTCGGCCCAGTGCCGGCACGACCAGATGGCCGACGTTTTCCTGTGCGGGCACAGTCCAGAGAAGGCCTATAATAGGCTAGCATTGTTCATTTCAAAGGTTGGAATTTCAGAGCAAGAACTCTGCCGAGTTGAAGGGCGAACTCGAAGCTTTGAGACTTGAAGACTTGCAGCATTCGGCATCTGACCTCGCGCGCATCCACGTCAGAAAGGGCAGGATTTCGAGAGGAAGAAACGACAGATCTGAGATCTACACGAGATGCACACTCAGACTCTAACGCTTGGTCTTAGATATCGAGATCGAGCATTATTCTTAGTGGCTCAATCCTCCCGGCGTATTTATCGCTTCGTGGATACATACGCGTATAAATGCGTGTAGATCCGACAGGTATCTAGGATCGGCGTGGTCCACTGGATTAACCCGCGTTGGCAAAGAGCCCACGAAGCGAGCAAGACCGCCGCAAACAGGAAGCTCGCGATTTGTATCACAAAAGGAAAGTTGTAATTTTTCTTATTTTTCCTTGATTTAATTGTAACCGACTAAAAAAGAACGGAGTCTTCTTTGTACCAAGATGACGTTATCTTTCAATGAAGAAGAAGAACTATTTCCCCACGGAAATCGACGACCACCAGTGGGAGCGCGGACGATCCGTTGTCGAGCATCGATACGTCGGTACCGGCAGGATTCCAATCCGCGCAATCTGGAGGAGGTCGAGTACTGAATTCGACGCCAGCAAGTTCGAGGAGTACGGTGTCCCCTCGTCGAATCTACCTCCCCCCCGCAAGTCAACGAGTTCTCGCTCCGGGAGAAAGGCAGTCGTTGGTTTGAGCTGCTCAGAGAAGCAACGAAGCTCTCAACCCAGCTGACGCGAGTCGCGTCGCAGATGAAATCTCCACCCGACCTCCAACCAGGGTCAACTCTACTCCGCCAACGCCTCCACTATTCACACGCCTGGCGTTGTGACTCTCTCGAAAGAGAGCCGCGCAGAGGCGTCGTCACCGGCTTGCCTGCACTCGCTAAGGCGATGGATCGTCACGGACGAATTCCGCTACATACGCGCGATCTGAAGAAGTGGGAAAGAGGCAAACAGCTCACCGGCGCATGAACGGCGCTCTTACAAGCGGCCAAAGAACGAATGGGTCGCGTGTAAACAGATCGTTCGAACCTTGAAGACGTATTCGGCAAGCGCCGCGCGATGTCAGTCAGGCGCAGCAGGGCTCCCAAGCTCAGGAAGCCGTAGATAGCTGGCAGAAGGCGGAAGGTCGAAGAAGCGCCGCATTATCCCGCAAGTCGGAAGCCGTAAGTCTGAAGTGGCGAGCTCAGGCCAAAAGCAACCAGTGGCGCTTCTAGAGCAAGGTCAAACTCGCGGCGAATCAACCAAAAGTCCACCGTTAGTTCCTATGGCTATCCGGGAGATCAATCGCGAATCATCCGAAGGAAGAAGCCAAGTTTTGGAGCGCCTCGGTCTCAGTTCCGACGAGAGACGCCAAAGCTCACAGTCACGAGGCGTTTGGGCCCGATGAGGAGGGCCAGAACGACTCAACACCTGGGGGTCGTCGTCACCCCTCACAGTATGACAAAGAGCTCAAGGCAGTCGCGCGCACTAACTGCGGCATCGAAGTCCAAGAGCCACGCTGAAGACTGCGCGCCAACGAAGGACGTTTCTAGGGCCGTGTAATTTGAAAAGGGCCAAAGAGGCGATCCCAACCTCAGATGGAAACATTACTCATCGTGATAATGAGTAGTGTTAGATACCTGGAAGTCGTTCCCGCACACGTAGGTTTACTCGCTGTCAATGGATGACGAGTTGTATTTATCGTGCTGGAGTAGAACAAAACCAGGGAAGCAGGAGTCCCGAGAACAGGAAATTAAATGTCCCTGTTCCAAACTATGCTCGGGCGGTATTCGTCTGCATGCAATTGCATTAAGCGTCCCGACAAAGTTTCAGTTTTTGAAAGACTCAGTTGCGGAGACCAAAACCAAGGCCTGGAGGGCTTCCACGAAGAACGAAGGGGATTGAAGACGGAGAATTTCCGAGGGCAGCCCACAACATGCGAGCAAGAGGGACAGTCGCACGAAATGATTGCTCGAGTCGACTTCTGAGAGCTACCGACCTTAACGGCCCTCTGCAGTCCGGGAAGGCCATAGAAGCGAGCATACCTATGGAGGTTCGGACAAGACGC
>NC_033800.1:40190984-40247097 GCF_001876935.1 Asparagus officinalis
CCTCCTCTGTCTCAGCCAGTGTCTGTTTCAAGGACTTCAGCTCATCAGATAAAGCAGCATGTGCTTGCTAATCTTGCATCTTCGTGTCCTCCTTCTCACGGAGTTCTCGTCGGAGCTGATCTATCTGAGAATCAAGCTCATTAAGTGAAGATGATCTAGTGGCAAGGTCAGCCTCAACTCGATCTATTCGGCCCCGCTGCACCTGAATCTCGAGCTCGGCAACCATCCGAGTACTGCGCCATGTCTGTAAGCGAGCATCTAACTCGGTAGCAACGAACGAAGAAGCACCTGCATCCCGGAGCTCATGAAACATCTGAAGCTCACGCTCTAAGCGATCAAGGTCATCAACCATAGCCGTCGCCAGATCCGGACATCCTATGTCCCTAATCAAATTTATCTTGGAATCGAGGTAGGGCTTAAACTGGCGAAGAGAAAGTCCGTCGTGGAGGAGTTTGCCAATTATAGCAGTCAGGGAGGAGAAATAAGAGCGGACTTCTACGCTGATGATGATCTTCTCAGGGTCATTCCCCGATAACAACTCCTTAACGAGGACATGAAGCTGAGAAGGAAGCCCTACACAAAGAAGAGAAATTCGTCAAAAGCCTCAATGAGGAAATGAATGGCATTACTCAGTTAATTAAATTATACCTCCTTCCCCTCGAGTCTCAGCAAAAGCCCCTGTTAGGCACAAAACAGAAACATCATATTATAATTGCATTAGTCAAAGAATTGGCTAGTCCTATATTTAGTTTGAGAAGAGGCACGCACCTTCAAAATAACCGTTTCTGGGAGTCTGAGGGAGTACAGACTCAGGAAACATATCCTGAGGCGGCTGGCCATCGATCTGAGGAGAGTCATACATGAAGCTGAACATAGAAGTGTCCATAGGCAGGCCCTCCCCATCGAAGTCATCAATCGAAAAATCTGACATAAAAAGATATAAGGGAAGAGGAAGGAAACTATGGCCAATAGAGACAAGTTACCTCTTGAAGATGTACCTGGAATCACCGAACTGGGTCCTTCATTGACAGACTCCCCAACATGGGCGGTCTCTGCAGGCTTTTCTACCTGGGGCGGTGAGTCAGGCTCACCAGGAGATGCACAATCATCAGGACTCATCTCGCCTTCCTCACGATATCCTGCATAGGATGGGAAAGCATGAGCCAGAAGTTCTAAACGATCAAGAAAATGATCTATAGAATAGACGTTACCTCCGTCACTAACAGGATCCTCATCAGCCAAGTCCATCTCAGATGCTCGTGAATTTGCATGCGGCTTGTGGGCTAATCTTTTCCGCCTATCAGCACGGACAGCAATCGAAGGTCTTGCCCGGGTAAAAGGACGGAATTCGTCGTCACTGTTGATCGCTGTCCCTGAAACATCGAATAGTGGTCAGAAATAGCAATTTGAAAATGCAAAAAAAAAGAAAGATAGGTGACTAACCTTGCTCCAAATCTGCCTCGTAGTCTTCAGGGTCTCCGCCTGAGGCCTCTCCAGCAGAACTAAAGGCCCTGTGACCTTCTGCATCAAGTCGGCGGGTCTTGCCCTGAGCCCTCTGTGATCGAGCACCGTCCTGGATAACACGAGAATCAAGTTGAGAGGCTTCTTCGGTCACCAACTCTTCGATAGGCTTCACACGGACAGTCTTATTAGCTGCTAGCAACCACTTGCAGCTCAGGAAAGTGAGGTTCAACTGTCGCTCAGTACCTGGGAGACTGAACCTAGCTCCAGTGCAACCAGTCACGGTCCACAACCATGCACGAAGACCGTCCACCAGACCTCCATGAGCCCGAAGCTGCTGGCGCGGGTTCCCTACATAAAGCTGGTCATAACCGAACTGGCGGGCGAATCGGCAAGGTAGATACGGCTCTATGAAGCACTGATTCCCCACCCGGAAAGTCAGGTAACCCGGCCTAATGTTCACTAGCCAATTAAAGCAGCCCATATCCAGATAAGTCCTATACTCCCTCGGCTTCTCCTCATCAATCAAACACTCGCCGTACCGGCTGGAGAACTGTGGAAAGCAAGTGGAGAATGCCCAGCACTTGTGGACTTGTAGCTGACGCCTGATATCGGGGAATCCTCGGCCCTCCCACTCACCATTCTCAAGCAACTGTAGAAAGGGGACAGACTGGTCTATGGCATTCGGTACTGACATCACATCGGAACGATGAAGAACGAACCAAGCCATCAAATAAATATACGGGAGCTCTACCTTAATGGTAGGAATCTGAGTCGGTTTATCATCATCTCTCCGTGTAAAAGCACCAGAAATCTGCCGAAGCCCTCGATGAATGTTAGCAACCATCACCGGAAGAAGCGAAAGTTCCTTCTTGTAGGCAAGCTGAACTGCAGGATAGAGCACTTCCAGTGGCAGAGCGTCACCAGACTGATACGGGACCACACATTTCTTCAACCAGATGGCGAGATAACCGGCAAGGAGAGTCATCGGACGAATCGGTGTGGTCGCATGATATAAGAACGATCTGAATTTAGTCCCTGCAGGAAAGCCGCTCTCGGAACTGCTAATGGTATAGGATTGGGCGTTAGTCTTATTCAGCAGCTCATTAACCTCTGAAGGAGTCAGCGGTGCCAGTTCACAAATAGATTGGCCAGAATGGCTCTCCAGATTCCTGAACAAGTATGATGCGAACTGCTTCAGGCTCACATTTGCTTTGGTCCTCTTCGCTAGGGGCTTAGACTGCGCCAAAGCAATGTGATAATGACAAGTGAGGTCCCATAAGGTCTCGTAGCGGTCGGGCATGCGATCCTTCAGCTGACTCAACTCATGGTTGGAGGGAAAGTACTCCTGGTATAACATCTGTCCCATGGGCAAACCAGAAATCTTGTGCATCTCATGTAGAGCCAAGCCCAACTCTCCGTGCCTGGTCAGAAAAGTGTTGGAATCTGGATTGTAAAGCTCGCATAGGGCAAAGAAATGCTTCGCGCTTGTAGGCAAGCCATGCATAGTGGCCCGAATGGCTGCATAAAGACCGCAAGCATGTAACTCCTCGCTCCATCGGCTCAAGACATACTTCGTCATACGAGCCCACCAAAACCTGTCCAAAGAATGGACCCAACCATAGAATCTGTGGCGCGGTGCAGGCATCTCCCGTCCTAAGATAGCGAGGCGATTCCTCAAAGTAGAAGCAGTGGTGAGGAACTCATTGCGAGGCGGAGTATCTAGCCCCAGTACTCCAGGATGTAGTCCAACAATGTGATCTCGACTCGAACCAGGAACTGCCTGATGAGTAATATAGCCGCAGTGAACGCTCTCATGTTCCTTTGTCAAACTCCACGACATCTCCCGCTTCACAGCTTGGCGCCTGAGCTCAGTCAAAGAACGGTGTCGAGGAATCTTCGGCAAATACATATAACGACTGCCAGTCTGGTAAAGCCACTGCTCAGCCTCAATAAATACTGCATCGGGATCCCTGGTAGAGTCTCCAAACAAGAAGTCAGTCTTCCTAAGAGACTGAACGGAACTGGCATCCTGCACGAGAGGCGCATCTGTGATCAGCTGGCGAAGAGCTTGATGGCCACCTTCCCTCACCACTTGGACAACTTCCAACGACGTGCCCGGAGCAAACTGGGAGGTGAACGGAATGGGCGAAAAGTCATCAGATGTGGAATAATACTCATCACGACGTCCATTCACCGCATGCGATGAAAAAGCTCCGGAAGGATATTCCACTGAAAACAAGCAGTTAAGTGTTTGTTAATTTCAGATATAAAAGGAAATTGAATTCATCTTACAAATTGGTAAGATAGAGTCATTGCCTTATAAAGGGCGAGACGATTTGGCCACATTGCGCATTTATAAGATAGGGTATATCGACAATATATCCCTGCCTTATAAAGCACAATGCAGCGTCAAAACGCCCCCTTTATTATGAGATGTGGTTTTGACCAAGCAAAACCCATCTTTAAAGCGTCGATCCTCACCAAGGAGAATCAAGGCTTTTCCCGATCGCCTCACCAAGGAGAGCAAAATAGGGTAAAAGGACTAAATTGCAAAATTCTCAGAAGAAGAGGGTTAATTTGCAAAATTTCCATAAAGCGTCGATCCTCACCAAGGAGAACCAAGGCCTTTCCCGGTTGCCTCACCAAGGAGAACAACGGGGGGTAAAATGGACTAATTTGCAAATATCCAGAAAAAAGAGGACTAATTTGTAAATTTTCGAAAAAGGTCAAAAAATTGCTCACCAGCATATGAGGGAGGCGCGCCATCAACCGATGCAGCAGGAAAACGACCTCTCGATACTCGCGACATAATGGCCTACAGAAAAAGAATTCAAGAGGTCAGATCTAGAAATAAAAATCACTTTTTTATCCCCTAAAAAGGCGAGCTTGAGGCATCAAATCACTCCCTCAACCCTTATATGCGATCCCGCTATTCCATACACTAGATCAAACATGAAATAGATCAAGATTATGGAGATATACCTGAGGGGAAGCTCGAGGATCCGACAAAAATTAGATCTTGGAAGTGCTCGAACCACGCGCTCGAGGGGCTCGAAGGAAAGTCTAAATATGGAAGTTTCGAGGGATTTCTCAGTCAAGGATCAAAAGGAAGGATGAATCTAAGACGAAGATCGAGTTTTGAGGGAGAACGGAGGCTCGAGGGAAGAGAAATTCAAAAAGGAGGCAAAAAGGGGGGGGCCGGCCCTAGGGTAAAGAAAAAAGAAAAGAAAAAGACCCCCTTTATATAAGGTGGACCGGGTTGAACCAAACCGAACCGAACCGGACCGGACCCAGTTCGAACCAAAATCCAAATTGAAGCCGAACCGAGCATCGAAACGACTTCAAATCGAGCGACGGTTCAGTCCATCATTCACTCACCCCTCTCCCATTTGTTCGGAGGAGTTGGAGGATTTTTTGAGCCGATTTACTGCCTTTTTTGGCTCATTTTAAGCCGGTTCAGCTCATTTAGGCACAAAAACACTCCGAAAAGTATACGAGTATAAACTGCTTCTTAATACTCCAATAAGGTATATGAGTATAAACTATTCCCTATTTTTGGTTTGAGAAGTTCCTGGAGAATATTGTTTATAAATATTCTTAAGGATAACTCAACCACACTACGCCGGACAACGCGTTGTGCATAAAGACTCGACGCCACAATCAATGGTCAGCTCAAAGGAATCGACTTCAAGTTCAGAAAATTCCGACAAACGGTCAGACAATAAATGCAGCACCGGAACTCTTACAGACTTTCGACAAAGCACCGAAAAGCCTGGAGAATTGAAGGAGTCAAGAACAGAAGCCATTCCGAGGTCCCGTTATACCGACTGAAGGTAGGGACAATCATATCCAAAGTATCCCAGACTCTTCTATAAAAGAACGAGACTGAAATACTTTGGAGGGGGTATCTGTAGGCATATAAAATTGCTTATAGGTCCCCTAGCATAGCTCGGCACAAACCGACGAACCAACGAGGCGACGAGATCGACGAATCGCACAGAAGCGACGGAATGCATCCACCCGCGTGCAGAATCAAGCTAATGAGTTGAGGAATCAACGAGCCATCCAACCAAGGGGAAACTCGGACGAATCACGATCGAATCAAGATCAATTTCGGACTCGAACTCAGAAGCGGATTTACTGCCAAATCAGGAATCCAACTTACTGCCAAATCAGATCAACCAATCAGAGTCTCAATCAACCGAATCACGGACAGAACTGAATCCATACACGTTCGGAATCAAGCCAAGTGTTAAAGAATCAACGAGTCATCCAACCGGGAACAGACTCGGACGAATCACGATCGAATCAAGATCAGTTTCGGACTCGAACTCAGAAGTGGATTTACTGCCAAATCAGGAATCAGACTTACTGCCAAATCAGATCAACAAATCAGAGTCTCAATCAACCAAATCACGGACAAAACCAGAAAACGGACACAACACAAAACAACGGAAAACAGCAAACCCAGAGGGGCTCGGCCAAACCGAGCCGCCTCAAGGTGGCTCGGCCAAAGCCGAGCCACCCTGAGGTGGCCTTGGTGACCGCAGCCACGCTCCGGGGTGGGCTGCGGCCATTTGCCCGGCGCCCGAGAGCCACCCTGAGGTGCGCGCTTCGGTGGCCCAGAGCCAGCCCTCAAGGTGGCTGCGGCCAAGGCTGAGCCACCCTGAGCGTGGCTACGGGTGGCCGAGCCACCTCAGGGTGGCTTGGCCAAGAGCCGAGCCACCTCAAGGTGGCTCGGCACAGTGCCGGCCACCCAGAGGTGGCCGACGTTTTCCTGTGCGCGGGCACAGTCCAGAGAGCCTATAAATAGGCTAGGCATTGTTCATTTTCAAAGGTTGGAATTTCAAGAGCCAAAACTCTGCCGGATTGAAGAGCGAACTCGGAGCTTTGAAGACTTGAAGACTTGCACATTCGGATCTGATCCTCGGCGAGCATCCACGTCAGAAAAGGCAGGATTTCGAGAGGAAGAAAGAACAGATCTGAGATCTACACGAGACACACTCCAGATCTAAGCTTGGTCTTAGATCTCGAGATCCGAGCGATTATTCTCTTAGTGGACTAATCCCTCCCGGCTATTATTCCCTTCGTGGAATAATACCCGTATAATCGTGTAGATCCGACCGGATCTAGATCGCGTGGTGGTCCACGGATTAACCCCGGCGTTGGCAAAGAACCCACGCAAGCGAGCAACCGCAAAATAGGAGCTCGCGATTTGTTCACAAAAAGAAAGTTGTAATTTTTCTTATTTTTCCTTGATTTAATTGTAACCGGATCTAAAAAAGACCGGATCTTTTGTAACCCAAGATGACGATTATTTCAATGAAAAAGAAAGCAACGAATTTCCCCACGAACATGGACATTATATCATCATAGGCAACTGCAGAATAAGTATCTAAGAGTTCCTCATCTGAAGACAACTCTTCATGCATTCTCCTATAATCTCTACGTCTAGTGGTCCTTAGCAGTAGCAGTGACATTCATTGAGAGAGGCTCTGATCAACTCTCCCTCCTAGAAAAAAATCAGGATCAGGATTGACTGAATGTTATTTTCCTCTGTCGGTCATGTTGATAGTGACCTCTGGAAGCTCATTATGTTGAACGGCGGATATTCTTTTGTGGAAACGCTTTGGCCTGGGCTTTGACGTTTCGGTAGAAAGTCTCTGGAATATAGAAACCCCTGGTGGTTCGACTTTAGAGCAGCTGTATTCAGACAACACTATTTTGATAAGCTTTTCACATACACAATGAGGACTTGTTTCTCGAACAGTCCTTTTATTCAGACAACACTATTTTGATAAGCTTTTCACATACACAATGAGGACTTGTTTCTCGAACAGTCCTTTTTCGTGATTTGTTTCCAGATAAGCTTTTCACATACACAATGAGGACTTGTTTCTCGAACAGTCCTTTTTCGTGATTTGTTTCCACCTTTAGTTTGATAGTACAGCTCATAAGTATGGTGACCATAGCAACTTATCTTTTGTGTTTGAACCTTGTTGACATACGCAGGACGACTTATCGTCGCCTCTGAGTGATCCAAGGTTATATGTTTAGATCCAACCCGTTGCGGGCATGAAGTCTTTACAGGCCCCAAACGAGAAGAAATTGAAGTTTTCCCCTCCTGGGATTGCTTTATCCTGATAGGAAAATACTTACGACCCCTCAGTATAAGAATTTACTCGGGGTTCATTTATCGGACCCAAGCGTTCTTTGATTGGAGCTTTACCTCGATCATCAGGTAAATGATCGAGATGATCCGCCATTGTGACTTTAAATTTTGATAGGTCAGGACTGACCCAAGGCTTCACCGGTGACGTAACATATGTGGTTACAATAGACGGACCAGGCACAGACATCGACGGAGTTGAAGAGGAGACCTCAGCAACTTTTCTTTGGCCGCGACAGTGGAGACTGTCGCGATTGAAGGATGTGACCCACCAATTTGAATTTTGCATAAGTTCAGATTTAGGAATCCAAACTTTAAGATTCTTTGGTGATTCTTTAGACACCATTTTTTTCCCTCATGGTCTTTGTTGCAAGAGAGCAAGGGCATGAGCGGCGTTTGCATGACGCTTTTGTATGCGTTCTTTGAGGGTCGAACGAGCCCTTTTGATGAGAGTCCATTCCTCCGTCGTAAGTTTAATAGAGATGTGAGTGGTTTGTCATTGGGGCGATTAGACCACTTGATGCTTCCTCGACTCTAGGTCCGCATAGCAGCGAACCCCGTCGGTTTATTCTAAGGCTGTAGCCATTTGATGAGCGAGGCATTGGCGTTGCCTCTGACGAGCCCTCTTCGTCAGAATTGGTGAACTTCGATCGAACGATTCCTTAGTTAGGGAGGAATCATCGTGAGCAGAGCTTCCGGTTTTGGGGGTCGTCGGGATAATGTTGGGAGGGGAGGCCTCGGCAACGATTGGGTAAGAGTCTTCACCTTGGACCTTATTTGGCATGTAAGCCTTCTTCAATGGTGAGATTCTCTTGTACTTGCGAGACAATGAAGATCTTGAAGAGGATGATGAGAGATATTCCTCAAACTTGGTTTGGTCGAACTCGTACTCGACTGTAGATTCAACTAGTATCTTGATCGGCTGCGACACGATGGTCTCGGTAGCGAGACCGTTAGCTCCCACTGTGGTCGCCGGTTTGTTTTCTTCGAAAATTGTTCTCGTTGTGAAATTCATTATATTTTTGATTGTTTACAATGAATTTAAAAGAAAATAGCCTTTTTATAAGACCCCTCTTACATAATAAGAAGAAAATTATAACTTTCTAGAAAATAACACAAAAATTGTTTATCAACTCCTGCTTTTGTGATATCTTTGCCTGTGCTGGGGGTGCGTTAACCCGTGGACCACCGATTCACAGATTCTGATTGAACCGTGAAGGCTTTTGAATTTTCTTTTTCATTTATCGAAATAAGAATCTTAAGCGAATATCTTATCGATGTAAGATGTTCACTCTTCTAAAGATCAAGTCTGAACTTAGATCTCTAGGAATCATCAAAAGCTTCTTAAAAATATTTGTGAGGAATAAGGACTCTCTCTTGCTCAAATTCACCAAAAGCTCAAGTCTCTAGGAATCACCAGCATGTCATCGACATAAAGCAACAAATAAATATACGCACATCCTTTTAACTTCCGATAATACACGCAATGATCAAATGGCTCCGAGTGTACGAATGACCGATTATGAAACCATCAAATCGCCTATACCACTGTCGAGGAGATTGCTTCAAATTGTATAGCGATTTTTTCAACCTACAAACTAACTTTTCCTTCCATGCAGATCGGAATCCCAATGGCTGAGTCATATATATTTCTTTATCAAGATCACTATGAAGAAATATCATCTTCACATCCAACTGATCTAACTCCAAACCATACTATGCCACCAAAGCTAGTAATAACCGAATCGAAGAGTGCTTCACCACCGAAGAGAAAGCTTCGTTATAATCAATATCTCCCTCCTGTGCATAGCCCTTCGCAACCAACCTAGCTTTGAACCTCACTGGAGTGCCTTCAATGCCCTCCTTTTTTATGTATACCCACTTGCAACCAATCGCCTTCCTACCCTTTGGAAGCTCAACAAGCTCCCATGTATTGTTCTTATAAAGAGACTCCATCTCCTCTTGCATAGCTACCTGTCACGAATCAGCCTATGAACTCTGCTCAGGCTCTCTGAATGTAGTAGGCACCATCTCACCGATACTCTTCATCGAAAGTGCATACGTAATTACTATATCTGTATACCGTGCTGGCATCCGTATGTCTCTCCTCTATCTCTGAACTGTAATAGAATCTTGAACCTGAGCCGTCAGTCCCTGATCCTGCTCATCTGTACTCATATTCTCTAAATCACCGTCGTGCTCACCTGTCGTCACCTCAGTTGGCACTCTAATGGACATGATATCACCTGGACACTGTGAAGCTGCATCAATCTCCACCACATATGATATCTCCTCTGTTGGGATGCTCTCCACCTGGTAAGAGCTGGGAAGCTTCAAGATAGAAGCCTCATCAAACGTGACGTCTCTACTCAGCACAATCTTCCTATCAACTAGATCCTATTTTCTTGACACTACACTTGACTTCTACAAATATGACCTTCCTAGCTCGAGGTTCTAATTTATCTATCTTCACATGATAAAATACAGGGCACCCAAATACCTTGAGCTGATCATAGTTATGTGCTGACTCTCTCGATCACATCTCCATAGGGGTCTCCCCCTTAATCACAAATAAAGGCAGCCTGTTAATGAGGTGGCTCGCATATGATAGTGCCTCAGCCTAAAAGATATTCTTCAAACCACTCTGCGATAATATGCATCGGACCTTCTCTGACTGATTCCACCTCTCCGCCACCATATTTTACTGTGGTGTATGAATAACTATGAAGTGTCTCTCTATACCATCGTCTCGACATAGTTGCTGAAAGGGGTCTGATGTGTACTCACCGTCGTTGTTGGATCGCAACGTCTTGATCTTTATCCCAGTCTGCAGTTCCAATCTCTTATTCCACTCCAAAAATAAATCTAGGACTTTACTCTTTTTCGTCATGGTGTACACCCAACAACGGCTAGAATAGTCATCAACGAACGTGATGAACCAATATCGACCACCAAGTGATGCAGTCTTGATGGGACCCCAAACATCTGTGTGCATGTAATACATGATGCCCCTCATCCTATGGATGGCTGTTCTGAACTTCACATTCGTCTTCTTGCTAAGAACACATTGCTCACAAAAATCAATCTTCCCACTTATGACTTCCTTAAATAGCCACTCCTTGCACAAAGCCTATAGTTTCTTTTCTCTTATTTGCCCTAACCTATAGTGCCAAAGTCTACTCATGCCCGCCTCTAAAATAGCTGAAGCTACCTGGCCAATCTCGGTGCTCCTCTTTAGATAATACAAGTTTTGACTGTGGACTTCCTTCATCACCACCAAAGATCTCTTATTAACCTTTGCTACAGCGTCTTCAAATGTCACATTGAATCCCTTTGCCTCCAAAGCTCCAACAGAAATAAGATTCTTCTTTAGCCGATGAACAAATCTCACATATTTTAATTCACGGACTATTCTATCGTGCATTCGAATATTCACTGTACCTATCCCACAAATGCCACAAGATTGATCATTTTTTATGACAACAATACTCCCATCGAGTCTCTCAAATGATACAAACCAATCTCGTGTGGGAGTCACATGATAAGCAGTGTCAGAATCAAACATCTAATCTGATGCATCCACATAGTTCACCTCCGGAGTAATCAATAGAGAAAAGCTCGAATCATCGGAATCATCGCCTTTTGTAATATTCACCTCATTGGCCTTCGGGCCCTTCTTCTTACCATTCTACTTCTCCTTAAGCTTCGGGCAGTCTCTCTTCTATTGTCCCTGTTCCTTGCAGAATGCATGCTGGTTCTTAGCTAACTGGTAATGACCTCTAGACTTCGATCTGCTCCAATTACCCCCTCTTAGATATGGGCTTCTACCTCTCTTTGACAAGGCCTCTTCTGAAGTACTAGCGCGGAAAGTCTCCTTGTCCTTCCTCCTCAAATCATAGTTTGTCAAATCATTAGTAACTTTACTATATATGATAGAAGATCTCTCGTTCAACAGAGTAAGTACGAATGTATCATACTTCTCATCCAATAAGGAGCCCAAAAGAATAATAGCTTTGTACTCATCCGTGATCTTCTCATCCACATTCGCCAAGTCCGAGAAAAATTTCGTATAGTTGTTCACATGAACTACAAGTGAGGTGCCCCTGGACATCTGAAATCTAAACAATCTTCGTAACAAGTGTAAACAGTTCTCAACACTATTCGTAAGGTACTTATTGTTGAGAATTTTCCTCATCTTCATTGTAGACGTCACCTCAATCACATTATACTTCAGCTCCTGTTCTAAACAGAACATGATCACCCCACAAACGTTCCTATTCATCTTTTCCCATACTGTTTTTTCATATTTTAGTGGCCTCTCATGGACCATGATGGTCTCCTCCAAATTCGGAGCATTAAGCGCATCCTGTACGTCGCTCATCCACAAACCAAAATTAATCTTGTCGTCATATTTAACCACACTAATCTTGGTGTTATGAAAACAAACTTGAACTGTACTCGCCATCTTGCTGCTTTCACCAACTTCTTCACCCATACTCATAAATTCCAAATTGTAGAGGAAAATTTTAAACTTGATAGAATTTAGAAGTTACCCAACTGAACCCTAGAATGGATTTCAAATAGATCTCCTAACCACACGAGGAAAGCAAAATCTTCAACGATAACTCCACAACGCTATCTCCACCGAAGCCTAGAACTCCAAGAACCAAGCTTCCACAATGAATCTTCCTCCACCCAATGCCAAAACCCTATAGCTGAAACCCTAGAGCTCTGATACCAATTGTTGCGCACCGTGCGGAAGCGTGCTCGACAACCAAACAATTCCGCGGCCCACGGAAGAAGATTAACAAAGCAAACTCAAGCACAATCCAATCAAATACGACAAACCAATCGCAAACACAAAGATAAACGTGGTTCGGCAATTTGCCTACGACCACGGGGAAAGGATATGGCGATTTTACTATTTCGAGAAGAGTACAAAAGGGTTACAATCACTCAAACACTCGAACAAACCCTAACCAATGATTTCTCAACCCACTCACAATTTTCCCTCTCAAAGTTCTCATAATAATCTCTATTCTCTGATAAATAAAACCCTAAATTCGTGTTTCAATATATATCAAAACACAAACCAAATCAGAACAGGAAAAAAAGCCCAGGCTCGAATCCGACTGGCGGTCGACCGTACTTGACGTCGCGATCGACCGGCCAGAACGACAGAAAACAATAAATGCATTACAGGGTCTGCGGTTGACCGCTGAAATCTTCGCGGTCGACCTGCTCGAAATCCAGAAACTCCCTGAGGCTGTGCACATTTCCGGTCGATCGCCCCAAAACTCGCGGTTAACCGGGGAGAACATAGAACTGTCTGACTGTATTTTCCTAAATATTGATGTTTTATCTTCAAAGATGCTACAAGAAAAAGGGTTTCGATAACCTCCCATAGGACGATGGTGATACTAATGTGGCAGACAGCTTCTGATCAGATTGGCTTAGATTTTTTTTTTATTGTCAGTCTTTTGGGTGTTTAAGTCTGATGTAATAGGTAGTCAGTGATGTTAACATTGTTTTTGTATAGTTATATTTGCTTGAAATGGACAACGTTGGTTTTCGTATAGTTATGTTTTTGAATAGGGCACCTTGCCCTATTTTTTTGTCCCAAAAAAATCTCGACTACTGATTATGCTTAATCAACTTTTAAAAACTATGTACAGTGAATCACATCACATAACGAGGTGCAAGTTGAACAAATACAACGAATGCATAGTTGCTTCTTGATCGTAATGAGCTCAACAAGAAAAAGACCACAACATGTAGTTTAAGTTGTGTAATCAGTCCAGCTAGCAAATAATTAAGGATCTATTTGATCACCTACCAAATGGACAGAGGAGAAATCAATATCTACGGTTTGGAAAGCGAAGAACGTAACAGCCGTCCTAATTATCATTAGAGCCCACAAATTAGGGTTTAGCCATGTGACTTGGCCGCTCTATCGTGAGCATCACAACCAGAGCAAGTTCATGGGTGGAGCCCATTTTATTTAGTGGTCCTCTTGTAGCCAACCCAGCAGTCTACATTAATCTACATCATGCATGATAAGGGTGTTGCAATATTTTACATGGTCCCTTGATTATACTAACATGCATCTAAATTGCTTGCGGCTAAAAAAAAAATTAACTATAGTTGTTTTTATTCGACATGTGAGTATCACAATTGTGAAAATATTAGGATAATAAGCGCTTACTACAGAGCAATCTGCAAGTAATTAATTATTGTAATATTAACTCTCAAGCAACTTCTCTTATTCTTTCCCGTGCATCCAGAGAATGTACGATTTCTTTAGACATGCTAGGAACAAAATCAAACGAACTAAGTTAAGTAGCGTTTGCCCATGTTTAAATTTGGATCCGCTCCGTAATAGAGACCACTTACAAATCATAGGTATTTATGCATATGTAAAGCGACTAATCTATTAGGTATTTATGCATTAATCATCGGTGCTCCTGTGTTGATTGCTCTAGAATCATGCACAAATATTTTCAGAGTACAATATCAGTGCGTGTAACAGGTGCCAGCCTATCGCGTTATATATTTAAGCAACCCATAATGATACTTAATATCAAAATTATCATAATTAACCAAACAAATTCAACACGTGGAACTAACAACCTCGATCAGCTTCATAATTAAAAATATTTTAGCTCTTGCTTCACGTATCCTCTTTCTTCTTCTCCCACCCAACCCCATTAGGCGATTTGTCGAAACATGCACGGTTCATGCGCGCGACGCCATGTTCGCTGGCGTCGAACCCGTTGAAACATGGCGAAGCAACAAATAAACCATCGACACCTCATAACACAACGGTGGAAGGTACTAAAGGGAACAACCCCTAATCCTCATCCCAACATTGATTAGTAAGACCTAATTATATGCCCCCTATCCCCTTTGTTACCACCAACATTGACAGGGGGGGGGGTTACCTAGTTTAAATTAATCCCTAATTAATTAATTGGGGGGTTTTTATAGCCAGCAGGGTTCCCTCAGGGGGAGCACAAGGCTATGTGGCTCTCTGCTCATCCACCTACATGGGGGCGGGGGGCCCTCGTCCATGTAGGAGTGAGCTGGATTAAGGGGCCCACACAGCCGCTAAATACATTGCATTTGTGAGGAGGACAGGGAATAATCCAGGGTGGTGTGGAGAGAAAAAGGGATGGGAATAGCGGAAAAGGGGAAGGGGGGATCGAAAAGGGATGGGGGGGATGCCGCAGAGTGTGTTTGGTGTTTTAAGGAAATCATGTGAGTCCATGTGCACATGAGTTAGGAAGGAACATGGTTCACAACTCCCACACCCACATTTTCAAATTTTTATGTATTTAAATTATTAGCACTATCCACAACTTGTACATTCAAAGAAACTATATATACGAGTGCCACCACCCCCCTTAACCCTTAACCAACCAAAACCTCTACTATAACAAGAAGAAGAAGAAGAAGAGGAGGAGGAGGAGACCAAATTTAGAAGCTAAAAAAAAAAATCCATGGCAACCTCTTTAGCGTCCCTGCTAATGGCCCTAGACTCAAACGACACGTGCATGCACGTGCAATTGGGCTCACGGTCAGCCGAGAGGCTTGCAGTGAGGAGGAGGAGGAGGATACAGAAGATCAGGAGGAGGAGGGTCCTTCTAGAAGGTTCTAGAAACTGTAGGGGTCGATTCGGGAGGAGGATCCGAGACCTAAGGAGGCTAGTGCCGACGGGAGAGTCCGTTATCGGGGTGGATGGGCTGTTCAAGGAGGCGGCGGAGTACATATCTTATTTGAGGATGCAAGTGGAGGTAATGCAGGTTTTGGTTAAGGTTTTATCAGGGGATTCTGAAGATTAAGAGGATCGGAGGAAGGGGTAATTAATGGATGATAACGATGACTTTGTTTGTTAATTAGAGTTTAGGCTGCAGTTACGTATAGCTTTGTATTCTACAATTCTTCATGAGGGATATTAGTTTGTTCTATTATTGTCATCGCATCCTCTCATTCTTGTGATTTTTTTTTCTCACTTGGTACTTTTCTTGCTGATTATATGCTTTTGATCATAGTCTTGACTCAATGGTAAATGGTTATATGAGAGTTTTGTAAGCTTTCCTTTGATAAACAAGTGCGAGTACGTGGTGAATGTGGAAATGGCTCCTTTGTGTTGCCTTTGTGTTGCCGCCGCCATAAATTTAAGTTTAGCCTGCGATACAACTACTAGTTAAAGCCAGCATTCTAAGAACAATTAAGTTACATGATTGGCCCAACAGCTCCACGATATTAGTTTCATAATTACAAAGTCAGTAGAATTTCAACTAGGCTAAGATTGTAAAGAAATTCGGCAGTGTTTTTGTAAAATAACGCCATGGGATTTCTCCGCATAACTCAGCAGACATGTAAAAAAAATTTCCATCGTTTTCCTGAGTAAAACAGGAGCGTCAATAGCATAATGAGAGCACGAAAATCCAATGGTCGGGCCTAGGCTTCGGTCCAAATTAAATGACATGTGTTGGTAATAATCCTCTGAAAAATAAATTAAGCCCAAGTCTAGTTGATGGGCTTTCTATATGATTAAGACATATCTCACTGGGCTGGGCCTTAAGAGTTACGTTACCTAAGAATGCGTCTAGCGCTTGCAATTGGTGCGATATGAGACAAATAAAACTTAGGGGGTAATGTGCAAAACCCTCAAAGTTTAAGAAGTACTGTGATGACATTAAAATAGTCAAGAGGGGTTATTATATCAAAAAATGAACAAAGTTACCGGGGATTTGAGACGTTTTATTCCCTCCTCTCTCTCTATCTCTCTCTCTCCCTCTCTCACTTGAAATGAAAGATAGTCTCCTCACTGCATCCACGCTCCTCATCCCAACAAGTGAACTCCATCATCCCATCACACTCATTAAAAATTATTGTTCTCTAGCAAAGAAGATTACTATAAAACCGTTCACGACGCACATTTGTACCTTTCATAGTAATCTTCTTTTCTTTGTTAGACTTATTAGTAATTTTTTTTTATCACCGTGTTCTTCTCACAAATCATAGCTCCTCTCGGTTGGTGGACTTTGACTTCTGCCCGTCACTTGCACACCTAATCCATTCTAGGTACACGTAAAATATTACCAATTGAATTTTTCTAATAAAAATTCAATGATAATATAAGATTTGACTCATTAAAAGATGGAAGCTACCATGACTTGAGAGATGACAAGGATTGGTAGATAAATATCTGATATGGAAAGGGGTTGTTAGGATAAGACTCACCCCCGCGAATCCCGCTTTGAGCCATGCCCTGTTCCTAGATGATTTTGATTATTTTTTTCTTCCGCCTCTTTTTCCCCCCACCCCCTCCCCATATGAGAAATTTAAAATTCCAATCTACGGTATAATTAGTTAGACGTATGTTTAAGTATTGGGGTTTTTCGATATTGGGAATCTAAGGCATAACTAGTTAGAAGTATATTTAAATGTTGGCGTTTTCAATTTTAGTCCCCCAATTCTCTCATAGTTTGGATTAGTCCCCAAATCTTCATATTTCCCCAAAATCTACAAGTATTTTGGGAAATTAGTCCCAACTCTTTATATTTTGAAATTAGTCTCCCAAGTATATATGTTAAGTGTTTTGAACTCAAATCTTTCAACTTGGTGCTAACTAGAGTGACTTCAAATTATGAAGATTTGGGGGACTAATTTCAAAATATTTAAAGATTTGAGGACTTATTTCAATATATAAAGATTTGCAAAACATTTTTTTAATTTTAATTTTAATTTTTACTTTATTTTATTTTATTCTATTTGGGAAGAAAAGGATGAGACTCTAAGAGCAAGAGTCCTACCCTGCTGACATTACTTCTTGGTTGTCAAAATGTATAATTTATGCTCCCAATTCCAAAAGTATAAACCATAACATCAGTATCAAATTACATATTTGTTCAGAGAATTCCCCCACGACTCAAACCAACAGTTTAAAGAGCTATCAGAAACACCCCTTAAATATTTCGTAATACGTCTTTTATGCATTATGAGTATGATTTTCTCCCGCTTATTTATTTATTTACTTATTTCGATACATCTCCAAACCTGGGTGATTCTAATTTAAGTTTGTAACATTTACCCATTAACATCCCAATGTGAACGAATATTAAAATGGAAAGCAAGAAGTTTTAAATTTAAGCTTACAGAAAACTCCTGATATTTCGATTAAGGAAGCAGCTTAATTCAAGTTAATATAGTTTATTCTAGATCAACTGACTCACTTTTAAATATAACAATAGAAGCCTACTGTTACCTGGAGTAGCCTATTTTCTGACAACAGAAAACCTGAGAAGGGAATGGTTCTGGATTTTTTGCCATCAGATGTGAATGATTCGGTTGTTTTCAGTGATGAAGAGTGGAATGATGGTGCCTCAATGTGGTCTTCCTCTGCTATTGGACAGGTTCTTGGTTTAAATGCTAGTTTCAAAGTAATGGAAAGTTATGTACTCAAGGTTTGGCCTCATTCTCCTGAAATCTGTCTACTTAAGGCAGGTCTTTTTTTGTTCAAATTCAAAGGAAAGGAAGAAATGAATGAGGTTCTTAGTAAGGGACCTTGGTTTTTTGGATCTAGACCAATGCTTCTAAAACCATGGTCTATTGATGAGGAAACAAATAAAACTGATGAGTGTGTATATCCATTATGGATTCAGTTTCCTGCTTTGAGGCTAAATTTGTGGAATTCTAAAAGCATAAGTAAAATTGGCAGTAAAATTGGGAGACCTATTGCTACTGATATGTTGACAGCAAAGAAACAAAGGCTGACTTATGCTAGGGTTCTAGTAGAGATTAAAATGCCATCCCCACTACCTGATCATGTCACCATCCAAGGGCCTAATGGTAAGACTTTTAAGCAGAAGGTGGTTTATGAATTTAAACCAAGGTGGTGTGATGTCTGCAAATTTGTGGGTCATGATACAAACTTTTGCAATAAAAGAGCTAAAGTATGTAGGCGTCTAAAAATGCCTACGGGTGCCCGCACACAGCTCAAGGCAAAGAGAAGGCGATGAACGTCATTATCCGAGTTAAAGAGGATTATCCGACGCCGACAAGCGCATGAAGCGAATCGGCGAACTGTTGATGATACGACAATGAACCACCACAATGGCGAACGCCAAGTGGACCGCACGCGTCAATCAACTCAAAGCGTACAAACGCGCCCAACAGTCAGTTAGCACGCACGCATCATTCAGCTCAAACGCGCCCAACAGTCAGTTAGCACGCACGCATCATTCAGCTCGTGCATGTCAATCAGTTCGCGCGTTAATCAGTTCGTGCGCGTCAGTCAACACTCGTGCGTCAATCAACACGCGCGTATATCAACCAACGGGCGTTCAACAGTCAATCCCACAACGAAGCGTGCAAGTCAACAAGACGATCAATTACGCAAAATGGTGGAAAATACAAGTCCCAGAAAGACCAGAAAATACCAAAGCTCATCAAAAAGTCAAAACACCGCGTCCGCGCGGGTCGGACCGCGTCGACCCGTGCCCACGCGGGTCGGCCAAGTCCGACCCGCGGCAGCGCGGGTCGGATCATGCCGACCTTTTGACGGTTTTAAATTGGTTTTTTGCAGGGTTTATCGGTTCCAGGGGTTCTTAACTGACTTGAGACCATCCCCAAACGTGGTTAGGCTGCTGTCGACTGAAGATAGAGCCAAATCACTTGTTCTCATCCAAATAACCGCTTCTGAAGCCCTATAAATACAAGCCTAGGGCCTCCTTTCAGCGGGGCGGAGTTATTATCAAGACGTGGAGGTGCTGCCAGATTGAGGAGTCAAGGAGCACGAATTTCAGCGAAGGCAAATCAGATCCCGACGAACTTCGGCATAGAGAAGGAGCTATTCGAAGGATCTGAACCCCGTCCGTCCGTCCCTTGAGATTAGGCTTGGTCTTAATCTCGAGAAGAGCCCTGATTTCGCTTGGTCGATTTCAGCGCTTCAAATCAAACATTCCCTCGGTGAAGGCGAAGCTCTGCCGAATTTTTCATCAACCGGATCCAGATCAAAGGCGGTCCACGGATAAACCCCGGCACAGGCAAAGATCCCACGCAAGCAGAAGACCGATAAACGATCTCTGCGTTTGTTTTGATGAGAGTTGTAACTTTTTGTTTTCATTGTGTAAAAGTCTTATAAAAAGACAATCTTTTTTTTTGTTTTCATTGTAATGATTGAAGTTGTAATGAATACCGCAATGAATACATTAATTTTCGACGCAAACAAACTGACGACCACAGTGGGAGCCAACGGTCTCGCTACCGAGGCCGTCGTGTCGCAACCTCGGATCTGCATCCCAGTTGAAGAAGTGGTCGAATACGAGTTCGACCAACTGAAGTTCGAGGAATATCTGTCGTCCTCCTCCTCCAGATCCTTCGCCTCTCGCAAGCGCAGGAAGATCAAGAACCCCGTTGCTGCGATAGCTAAACCTCGTAACGCCTTTCCGATCTCCAACGAGTCCGGATCTGCAGATCTGAACTCCTCCTCAATCAATGAGTTGAGTACAGAAAGCGCGTCCATTTTATCGAAGAGAGCTCGCCAAAGACAGCGCCAACGCCTTGCGCGCCAACTCGCTAGGGCTTTGGAGTCAATTGACGGGATCCGTTACGAGACGGATCTGAAAATTAGGCAACGTCAAGCGCCCCAACAGCGGACAAATGGTCACTCAAATCCGACCCGCCAATCTGCAGGTCACCCAAATCCGACCCGCCAATCTGCAGGTCGCCCAAATCCGACCCGCCAATCTGCAGGTCACCCAAATCCGACCCGCCAATCTGCAGGTCACCCAAATCCGACCCGCCAATCTGCAGGTCGCCCAAATCCGACCCTCTAAATCGCGGGTCACTTGGGTCCGACCCTCCACTTTGCAAGTCACCCAAATCCGACCCTCCACTTTGCGGGTCACCTGGATCCGACCCTCCAACCCGCGGGTCACTCAAGTCTGATCCACGCCAGGATAAAGACAGAAGACGTTATGCACATGTTTCGTCGATCCCTTCGAATTCCGTACCTCCGGCGGGGCACCGTGACAGCGTGGATTTGTCCCGATTCAAGGTGAGGATAGTCGATCGCCTGCGTCCTTTTCACGAGGATCGAGGCAAAGTTCTGATCGAAGAACGCTTGGGTCCGGTGACTGAATCCCGAGCGACTCGTCGAGCTGGGGGTCGCACACACCCTCGCAACAATTTCAAGCCTTCTCATAAAGAGAAAACTCCAATTTCCGCCCGCCTGGGGGTGTGTATCCAAAACCAAGAGCCTGTTGAGATCCTGCGCTCCCAAAAGCGTAGTTCTAAACACGTGACTCTTAAGAATGCTAATAAAGCGGCAAATCCCCTGAAAGAAACGTATTCATCTGACAATGACAACGTTATACCATGGGAGTCATGTCAACACACGATAGGTTGCTCCGGTCATCTGATCGATGAGTTGTACTATCGGGCTGGGGGTATGAACGAGTCTCGGAAGAGATATGCCCGAGAAACCAAATCTCACTGCCCATGCGTCGAACTAATCAGGGCAGTATTATCAGCGTGCAGTTGCCCCAAGACCGCTCCGTAGAGGGTCTCCGTATCCGAGAGGATCTCCAACGGAATGACTAAGTCCAAACCAAAGCGTCTTCGTAAGAAGCGATCGGTTGTTCAAGGTGACGAACTCCCGGAAGTCACAATAAATATGACTGATAAGGGAAAGTCGATTCGACCTTCTAGCTCTGACCCGCTTATATCTCATCGTTTAACCCGGTTGCGATCAGGGACCACTAGACGCAGGGACTACCAAAGAATGCAGAGAGGGTTATCCTCAGACGATGAAGTCTCGGATGCTAACTTTGCAGTCGCTTCTGACAATACGGTATCTAGCCCAGGGCAATCCCGTGAAGTGTTTATGATTAACACCGAAGAAGCAACTAAAATGGTTGAGGATGCTCTAGCCAAGCAGAATCAAGCATTTAAATTCGAAATGAAAATGGCTATGTTGCGGATGAGGGAAGAGCATGACCAACAGATCCGAGCCTTATCGAATCAGCTAGGTGAATCCGGTCGTCGCAACAATGTTAGCCAAACAGTTAGCGATTCAGACGTGGATGAATATATCAATGCTGATGACCCTCCTATTGACCAGAATGCTGGGAGTGGTCCCACAAAAAACAATGACGCTGGGGGTGGTTCCACCAATGATGACAACACCGGGGGTGGCCCCGTTGTTCCTCTCACAAATCGTTCAAGCCCCGATACAAGCGAAGATGAGAAAATAAAAGATCTCGAGAGCAAAATCAACGCTCTAATGTCTGCTCAAGAGGTGAAAAGGACCGGCATTCCCTGTCCCTATCCAAGAGAGTGAGATTCAATAGCATACCCGGCGAAGTTCAACCTGATTAACTTCACGCCGTTTGACGGGAATGGTTCGCCCACACAACATCTGATCTACTTCAAGTCCCACTTGGGCATGATCTCCGGCAATGAAGCCTTGATGGTTCGGTCATTCGTTGGCACCCTTCGCGGGCCCACCTTTGATTGGTACCGCCGTCTCAAGTCCGGAAGTATTAACAACTGGAACGATATGGAGAGCTCATTCCTCGGCAGTTTCTTTGATGACGACGATGAAGTATCCATCAGGACACTTTTCGATGAGAAACAAGAAGATGACGAGACAGTCGACGACTTCATCAAACGCTTCAGGAATAAGGCAATGAACTGCCGAGATCCGATCACGGAGGACTTCATCCTCCAAACATGTTATAACAACCTATCTATTGAGATATTGAAAGTTATAGGAGTCGCACCGTCCAACACTTGGAAAGACTTGAAGGTGCGCGGTGAACAAGCCGAACGCTTCCGAAGGAAGAAGGCCGAGAGGAGCCAACCGACGGCTAATCCTCCGAACTCGAACTTCACCTCCCGTGGTAAGGGCAAGGCACATGCAGTTGCTGTTGGTGCTAATCAAATGTCACAACAGCAATCCCGAAGGCAGCAAAAGACTTCGGACCCGAGACTCCAAAAAGAGTATTCCTTCAAGGACAAAGACGTTCCAGCCATCTTCGAATCCCTCATTGAAAACAACAAGATCAAGCTACCACCTATCGTAAACCAGGAGGAAGCTGACAATACTGCGGATCCGAAATACTGTGCGTACCACAGGAGGGTCCTTCATCCCACCAAGGATTGCTTTGCTCTCAAGAATAGCATCCAAACATTGGTTGAAGCCGGCGTTATATCGCTCAATTAAGTTGATGATACACTCCGAAGAGTATACGAGTATAAACTGCTTCTCAACACTCCGAAGAGTATACGAGTATAAACTGCTTCTCAACACTCCGACAAGTATACGAGTATAAACTGCTTCTTAATACTCCAATAGGTATATGAGTCTAAACTATTCCGACTCTTGACGGGAAGTTCCTGAAGAATTTTTACATGTAATATTCTTAAGGATAACCCGATCATGCAACTGAATACAATGGTAAACCCAGCTTCACAAAAGAAGCTGGGGGTGGATGATTCATGTAACAGGAAGTTCCCGGAAGAATTTTTACATGTAATTTTCTTAGGGATAACCCGATCACTACAAATAAAGTGATAAACACTAAACCCATAGTGATTTCCGAACACTCTTTTGCTGAGACAAGATTTGATCACTTCGTTGGATCAATCATCCCTCACAAAACTCCTATTGGTGTTTAACGACTCACGGTCTTCCACCACAAAATCCCCCACCGATCAGACTAATTGACGGTGGGACCACCAAAATTCCTTTCGGTTGAATCCACTCAAACTTTCGTTATGTTTGTGCACTCAACACTTTCATGGTTAGAGTCCGAATATAATGCTTGGAATTTTGATCTATCCATCCTTGACGAATTGTCAAACCCCTTCGTGTTAAGTCCCTATCACTTAACACCAGGAACCCCATTTGAGTGATTTGTACGAATCAGCACTCCCATTGTGATTTGCACTCCCACTCCCACTGTCCATTTGATCAAACCTTCCTACAGTTAGGATCAAAACTAAAATTCCCTCTCGATTCCTCCAATGAACAAGAGGTCCACTTTCAAATTGAGTGATCAAACCTTCTTACAGTTAGGGTCGCCTCAAACTTTCGCTTGGTCAAACCTTTCTACAGTAAGGACCAAAACCACCATTCACTCTCGATAAACGAGAAATCCATCTTTAGTTCGGTAATCAAACCTTCCGACAGTTAGGGTTATCCAAATCTTTTTGATTCTCGGAGTGGAGATCCCACTCTTAGTTTCACATTCTCGGATCCTTGAAGTGGAGATCCCACTTTGAGTTTTCTTTTGCAACTGGAGATAGAATATAAAATTCTTCCTCTTCAGTTTTGGGAGATAGAATATAAAATTCTTTCTCTCCCGTATCGGGTTCGTCTTTGCCCCAAGAGAATACTCCGCCTTTTCAAACTTGTAAAATCCATGCCTTTTATGCATGGAGAATTTTATCCCGAATCCTGAGTAGGGATAAGTCAACGCCTAACACGCGTTGCCGGTTTAGTCTTTCACCGATTGAAAAATACACCAGAATCCAGTCTGGGGCATTTTATCCCGAAGCCTAAGTAGGGATAAGTCAGCGCCTAACACGCGTTACCGGGTAATCTATTCCCGTAAGAAAAACGAAGTCTACGTATTCAATATCATAGCGTTAAGAGAGTTAACTCTTTTAGCATAACATCACATGCGGAACGGACTTAAGCAATCTGCATGCAAGCCCGATTCAAACGGTAATCGGTAAAGGCACGTCAAATCCGTTGAAGGCTGAGGATTTGCTAAAAATCCTAAGTCTACGTCTGATACACATTGCTGTTTAGTCTTTTCACAGGAGAAAGACGTAGTCTACGTATTCAATATCGTAGCACTAAAAGAGTTAACTCTTTTAGCATAACGTCATATGCGGAACGGACTTAAATAATTCGCATGCTAGCCCGACTCAAACGGTAGTCGGTAAAGGCTTATCAAACCCGTTGATGGCTGAGAATTTGCCAAAAATTCTATAAATGCGAGTCATTGACGCATCAGCTTCATTAGTTGATCTCATGACTTGAACATCGAACAACTTCGAGGTAAGATCCATACATATAGATAAATCAACTTTAATAGTTGGTCCTGCAGCCTAATATTTAGGACCGCCATGTTCCAATACCTTAAGAGCTTAAACTGTGTAGACTCCAGCAAACGTACGAGTACAAACTATGTTAACGCCGGTCAACGCGTTACAACTAAAGTCAACACTGTACAAAGCATTATAGTAAAGATCGATGCCGGTCAATGCATCAGCAATCTCGCCAAACTAAGGCAAACGATGATTTCAGGGAGTTCAATCGGATTCAGATATGAATTTCTGACGAAGATGATCAGTTCAAAGTTAACTCAATGACACGAGCTAAGTTCGAAAACTTACACACCAATCTCAATTCAAGATTTCGACAACGCTCAGACGATAAACGCAGCGCCAGAAGAACTTCATCTATTCGACGAATCAATGAATAGATTGAAGGCTGAAGAAGTTAAGAATTGAGGTAGTTAAAGGTCACTATACGAAATGGAGGAGATGGCCTATCTTATCCAAAGCATTCCAGACTCCTCTATAAAAGAATGAGTCTGAAATACTTTGGAGGGGGTATCTGTAAGCGTCTAAAAATGCCTACGGGTGCCCGCACACAGCTCAAGGCAAAGAGAAGGCGATGAACGTCATTATCCGAGTTAAAGAAGATAATCCAACGCCGACAAGCGCATGAAGCGAATCGGCGAACTGTTGATGATACGACATTGAACCACCACAATGGCGAACGCCAAGTGGACCGCACGCGCCAATCAAATCAAAGCGTACAAACGCGCCCAACAGTCAGTTAGCACGCACGCATCATTCAGCTCGTGCATGTCAATCAGTTCGCGCGTCAATCAGTTCGTGTGCGTCGGTCAACACGCGTGCGTCAATCGACACGCGCGTATATCAACCAACGGGCGTTCAACAGTCAATCCCACAACTAAGCGTGCAAGTCTACAAGACAATCAATTACGCAAAATGGTGGAAAATACAAGTCCCAGAAAGACCAGAAAATACCAAAGCTCAGCAAAAAGTCAAAACACTGCGTCCGCGCGGGTCGGACCGCGTCGACCCGCGCCCGCGCGGGTCGGCCAAGTCCGACCCGCGGCTGACGGTTTTCTCAGGATTTGTTGGTTCCTGAGCATCCTAACTGACTTGATATTATCCCCAAACATGGTTAGGCTGTTGTTAACTGAAGATAGAGCCAAATCACTTGTTCTCATCCAAATAACCACTTCCGAAGCCCTATAAATACAAGGCTAGGGCCTCCTTTCAGCGGGGCGGAGTTATTATCAAGACGTGGAGGTGCTGCTAGATTGAGGAGTCAAGGAGCACGAATTTTAGCGAAGGCAAATCAGATCCCGGTGAACTTCGGCATAGAGAATGAGCTATTCGAAGGATCTGAACCCCGTCCGTCCGTCCCTTGAGATTAGGCTTGGTCTTAATCTCGAGAAGAGACTTGATTTTGCTTGGTCGATTTCAGCGCTTCAAATCAAACATTCCCTCGGTGAAGGCGAAGCTCTGCCTAATTTTCCATCGATTTCAGCGCTTCAAATCAAACATTCCCTCGGTGAAGGCGAAGCTCTGCCTAATTTTCCATCAACCGGATCCAGATCTAAGGTGGTCCACGGATAAACCCCGGCACAGGCAAAGATCCCACGCAAACAGAAGACCGATAAACGATCTCTGCGTTTGTTTTGACGAGAGTTGTAACTTTTTGTTTTCATTGTGTAAAAGTCTTATAAAAAGACAATCTTTTTTTTGTTTTAATTGTAATGATTGAAGTTGTAATGAATACCGTAATAAATACATCAATTTTCGACGCAAACAAAGTACAGAAATGGATTCCCAAGAAGAAGCAAGTTACTGAAAATAATAGCAAAATTTGCGCTATATCAGGTGAAGGGGGAGATAGAGGAAAATCTATAGCCCCAGAGTCACCTGTACAAGTGATACATGATTTAGGGGAACCCTCAAATAAAGAGGCAATGTCTGCACATTCTATGAAATCTGCTCCACAGTCTGTACATGATATACTGTATAAGGGAGATTGTTCAAATGATGAAACACAATTGGATGCAAATCCAAACTTCAATAGGCAAAATGAAATTCCACATCAGTTAAATACAAAGCTAGTACTTGGTCAGGGTAAGGAAGCTGGAAGTGTTGTGCATGTTGTGCACAGGCAACTACCTGTGCCTGTAAGTTCTCATGAATTCAACCCCTGGATTCCAACTCAAGGTATTAAATCTAAGTTGTCTGGCAACTCCTCAAGTGTTTTTTCTCAGGTTGGTGAAAATCCTACTACCAATACCAGATTGGCTAATAGTAAGAATTCATGTATTTCTTTCCTATCTCTAATGGATTTAGATGATGACCCCTCTACTATTGATAGAGGGAAATTGCATTTCAAATGAACTTATCCTTTTGGAATGTGAGAGGTTTAAATAAACCCTCTAAACAATTGATGATTAAGCAACACCTACAGCTTTATCATTTACTTTTCATCTCTCTCCTGGAAACAAAGATTAAGGAATCTAATATCAAAGATGCTGCAAAAAGAATTGCTAAAGAATGGGATTGGCTTTCAAATGTGAATAACTCAGAGAAGGCTAGGATTTTCATACTGTGGGATCCCAATATCCTAAGTATTCAACAGATGAGCCTCTCTAGCCAGTAGATTACCTGCAAGGTTAACTCTATTGATGATAGACTTTCATGTATCATATCATCAGTGTATGGATACAACAATATCCAAGATAGGAAAAGCTTATGGGAAGAATTATCTCTTATTCATAGATCTATAGGAAACCTGCCTTGGATTATATGTGGATATTTTAATGATATGGTAGACAGTGGTGAGAAGCTTGGTGGCTCAACACTAATTGATGCTGATACAATAGATTTCAGGTCTTTTATTGATGATTGCCAGCTCACTCACTTGAAAACAATAGGGTGTTTTTTACATGGAACAACAAATAAGACCAGGATTCTAGAGTTTGGAGTCGTCTGGACAGAGCTCTAGTTAATGACAATTGGATTCAACATCTTAACTCTAGTCATGTGGAATATATGGTGCCCAGATTATCTGATCACTCCTCAGCTATTGTCTCAGTTTATGAAGACCCCTCTTATGGTCAAAAGCTTTTCAGGTTTTTTAATATGTGGGCAAAGCACGATGATTTCTCTACCACTGTATCTAGCATTTGGCAAGCTCATATCAATGGATTTCATATGTACTCTGTCTACACTAAACTTAAAATGTTGAAAGGAGCTCTGAAGTCACTGAACAGAAGACATTTTGGTAATATCAGTGAACAAGTCATAAGAGCAAAGACTGGGATGGAGGAAATTCAAAGGAAAATTCAAGATGATCCCCTCAATTCTGCTCTTATCAGTTAGGAAAGAAAATCAGTTGCACTATATACAAAGCTTTTAGATCATGAAATTTCCTTCTATCAATAGAAAGCAATAACTGTCTGGAACATTCAAGGTGATAGAAATTCTAAGCTATTTCATTCATCCATCAAAGTCAACAGGCATAACAATAGAGTATTAGTACTATATAATAGTCAGGGAGATAGAATTACTGATGGTGAAGAGATAATTAAAGAGTTCATCTCTTACTATAAAAACTTGATGGGGACTGCTATTCATACTGCAAAAACTGAGAGCCATGTTATTCAAAATTGAACATGTCTGAGTCCTTTCCAAGCCAGTGATCTATCTAAACTAGTCACAAGTGAAGAAATAAGAGGTGCAATCTTCTCAATGTCAGATAACAAGGCCCTAGGGCCTGATGGTTTTGGTGCATCCTTTTATAAATATGCTTGGTCCATCATTGGGGATGAAATTATTTCAACAGTTGATGAATTTTTTAGAACAGGAAAGCTATTGGGAGCTATAAATTCCACTTCAATTACACTCATTCCAAAGGTGCAATGTCCTAAAACTCCAGCAGATTTCAGACCTATATCCTGTTGCAATTGCCTCTATAAAATCATTTCAAAAATTCTGGCAACCAGAATTCAGGCTGTTATGGGGAGTTTAGTCAATGAAGCTCAAAGTGCTTTTGTGAAGGGTAGAAAAATATCAAATAATATCTTACTTGCACATGAGCTTGTGAAAAATTATGGAAGGAAACACCTATCACCAAGAAATATCAAATAATATCTTACTTGCACATGAGCTTGTGAAAAATTATGGAAGGAAACACCTATCACCAAGGGTGATGATCAACATAGATATAAGGACATGAGCTTGTGAAAAATTATGGAAGGAAACACCTATCACCAAGGGTGATGATCAACATAGATATAAGGAAGGCTTTTGATTCAATTAGTTGGGATTTCCTGCAGGACATAATGAAAGGTCTGGGCTTCCCTCTGGTCTTTGTTAAATGGATTATGAGTTGTATCTCTTCACCTAACTATTCTATCTCCCTGAATGGTAGTCTGCATGGTTTCTTTAAAGGAGGAAGAGGTTTAAGGCAAGGGGATCCTCTCTCCCCCTACCTCTTCATTCTTGGTATGGAATATTTGACAAGAAGCTTGAATCAGCTGAAGAATGACAAAAACTTCAAATTTTATCCCAAGTGCAAAATTTTAAAAATTACACACCTTGTGTTTGCAGATGACCTCCTTCTTTTCTGCAAAGGTGACCCTTATTCTGTGAATAAACTCTTTCAATGTGTTAAATCTTTTGGTGATTGCTCTGGACTAGAGGCAAATCCTACAAAATGTTCTATTTTTTATGGTGGGGTTTCTAAAGATACTAAGCAAATGATTAACAACTCCCTGGGCTTCTGTGAAGGTAAACTGCCAATCAGATATCTGTGGCTCCCTCTTATTTGCAAAAGAATGTCTTTCATTGAGTGCAATCCTTTACTTCTGAAAATTTCCAATCAATTCCAGAGCTGTATGAAAAATAAAAATATGTCTTATGCTGGAAGAATTCATATTATCGAGAGTGTTATTTTGGGAGTGCAAATTTTCTGGACATCTAGTTACATCCTCCCTGTTAAAGTGCTTCAAAAAATGATGAGTTATGTAGGAGCTTTCTATGGGGAAAATCAGATCAAACTTTCAAATCATCTCTTGTATCATGGAGTAAAGTCTGTGTACATAAGAAGATGGAGGATTGGGAATCTTCTTAGCTAGGATTTGGAACACTACTGCAGCTCTCAAAATTCTTTGGAGTATTCACATGAATAAGGAACAATTATGGATTAAATGGTCCCATGAGAACTACCTTAAAAACAACAACATATGGTAGGTAAATCCTAAGAAGGGGGATTCTTGGATGTGGAAGCAGCTTTTGAAAATCAGAGATAAATGCCTTGATTTGTGTGGAGGGATTGAAAATCTCAAACAGCTTATCAATTCTTGCTGTGTCAATTCCAAACTCCAGATATCTAGTCTCTATTCCAGTTTATCACCTGATACAACACATGTGGCATGGCATAATACTGTGTGGGAAAACTTGAGCATTCCTAAACACTCTTTTATCCTGTGGCTGGCAGTCAATGACAAACTTCAAACTCGAGACAGACTTCTCAAACATGGGATTATACAAGCTTCTGTCTGTAAACTTTGTGATGGTCCATCAGAGAGAAGAAATCACCTCTTTTTTGAGTGCAAACTATCAAATTATGTGTGGAATGGTATTATGGAGTGGCTCAAATTCAAATGGAGATCTTGCAATTGGACTGCACTATTGAACTGGTACAGTTTCAGACTAAGGGGCAATGGAATTAAACAAAAATTAAAAGGATGACATTGGCAGCTGCAGTATATAATATTTGGAGGGAGAGGAATAACAGGATTTTCAATTTGAAGAATAGAGCCCCTGATGTTGTAATCAAGAATATAAAGATGGACATCCTTGTTGCTTTGTTGAATGATTCCCCTTCGGATGAAGACAGAGATTGGATTCTCTCCTTGCGCTGATGTCCATTACAGAGGCTAAGGAGGTGCACAAACAATGTAGTCATATGGTGCATAATATGTGCAGGTTTATGTTTTCGGTGGTAATAAGGGGTTGATGAGATTCTTTCTACTCCTTGAGGAGTTTTTTGTTTAGCTGAGCTCTGTTTCTATGCTTTAGTATCTTTGTTGTACATAATTCTTCATTTTGGTGATGGAATAAAATTTTTCACTTACCAAAAAAAAAAATAGAAGCCTACTTAAGTAAAGAATGCATTTTGTCTAAAATTAGGTATTTACTGAGAAAATTAAATTCAAATCATCATATCATATCATATCATACTCCATTTAAAAACAGAGTTCAGGAAAATCTTTTGGTAGATAAAAATACCCCTATAAAGTTTGAACTATCCTATCACTAATCAAATTCAAAATTGTAAATTGTGTTTAATGATTTATTCTAATCGTAATCAAATAATTTCAAAGTTTGAACTATCCTAATCCTAATAAATTGTGTTTAATGATTTATTCTAATCGTAATCAAATAATTTCAAAGTTTGAACTATCCTAATCCTAATCAAATTCTAACTTTTAAATTGTATAATTGTAATCAAATAATTTCAAAGTTTGAACTATCCTAATCCTAATCAAATTCTAACTTTTAAATTGTATAATTATCCTAATTATAAGCAAATTCTAATAATTTTTAGTTTGGTCCCCCAGAGTTTATTATGGTGATTATCTTAATCATAATTCAAAATTCTAATAATTCTCATCATAATTACTTTTAAATTCTAACTTATGGTTATCATAGTTAGTATAAATAGTATATCAAAGGAAAAATTACATTGCACGTGGTTATCTAATAGTGCTTATCATATTTAAAGTATTTATAATATCATACTCCCTTTAAAAGCACGAGTTCGGGAAAATCTTTCGGTAGACAAAAACACCCTTAAATTTTAAATATTAACCCATTAAGTAAGAGTAAGTTGATAAATTGATAAATTATTATTGGATACACATAGTATGAAGATAATGATATAGTTTAAATTAAAATATAAATCTGAATGAAATTATTAAATGCTAAATTTATAAATGTATACAAGATGAATGTCGTATATGCAAAAACCAAACAAATTAGTGAGACAAATAGTATTCGCCCCAGAGATCGAACACCGGAACAACGCAGACCTACAAATGTACATAATGTGGACCGGGTATTTGCAAAATCCACCAAACAAATTAAATAGACAAAATCATTTTGAAAATTATAAAAAATGAAAATTAAAACAAATGACTGCGATATGAGGACACAACGTGGTAATCTCTCACCAATTAAAATTCAAGTAATTCACAGTACTGCATAATTAGATTCAAAGTTTAATTATATTGTTATTATTTAAATAGAACTCTATTTACAATTGTAATAATCTCACATGCAACATCACATACCAATATTTATAAGCCAAGAAACTACAACAAATTCCGTAGCACTTTCATCTCCTTCTATATGTATATGCCTTTGTTATTTTTTTCTTATTAGATTAGATTAGATTATTTTAAAGTAATTAATTATATTGTATATTTGATTTTTTTTCATATCAAGAAATATCAATAATTTTCACTGAACTTTTGTAATTAATTATATTGTATATTTGATTTTTTTTCATATCAAGAAATATCAATAATTTTCACTGAACTTTTATCTATTTTCTTCTTATTAGATTAGATTAGATTATTTTAAAGCAATTACTTATATTGTATGTTTGATTTTTTTTTCAGATCATAAAGTTTAATTATACTATTATTATTTAAATAGATACTTTTTGTATAAAAATCAAATAGAATCTCACACATATCTTAGATCTTAATGCCAATTGTAATATTTACACATGAGTGTTAGTTAAAATAAATTTCATATATGGGCTTAACTTATATAATCCTACTTTAACCGGATTAGATAATTTAATTTTTTAACACCCAAATTCTTCAACAAAACCAAAACAGAACAACAATGATATAACTATATATATCCACAAAACTACAAATATCTTGAAAATGAACGAAGAAAACCACACAAACAAAGACCATATTAATTACCCACACATAGACCTGTCCATCTGGGCTCGGAAATTCGGGTAAAACCAGAGTCCGGACCTGGACCCGGGTACCCCGGGCCGGGTCTGGGCCCGGGCCCGGGCCCGACCGGGTCGGGTTCTAGGCCGGCCCGGTTTATTTTCTTTTTTTTTTAATTTTTTATCAAAATTTTTAAATTTTATTTAAATTTTAAATTATAAAAAAGATAAAAAAATTAATAAAAAATAATAATTTTATTAATCACTTAAAATGATATAAATTACAAATAAAAAATTATAAAAAAAATTCTTTATTAATAATTAATAAATCATTTACAAATTACAAGTATAAATTTATTTTAGAATTCATCGCATCACAATAGATAAGTACATCCCAACTAGGTTTTTTTAAATTTCTTTTCTTTTTTTTAATAAAAAATGCTAAAAATTAGTTTAGTATTATTATATTTTATATAATTATGTATTAGTATATACTTACAAATTATTATGTAACTATATATTATATATACATATATTATATGTAAATATATTGTATATATTTATAAGTTATAACTTGAGAGAGAGAATTATATATACATATATTATATGTAAATATATTATATATATTTATAATCTATAACTTGAGAGAGAGAAAATCGTATAAGTAGCCATTGCTCGTTGGGCCAATGGGGAAGAAGTAGCCGTTGTAATATACTATACTTATATACTAAGAGAGAGAGTATACACACACATATTATACATAGATAAGAGAGAGTATACTTATATAAGAGGGAGTATACATATATAAGAGAGAGTATACCTTTATAAGAGGGAGTATACATATTATACATATATAAATAAGAGAGTGTATACCTATATATACTTATATAAGAGAGAGTATACATATATAAGAGAGAGTATATTTATATATACATATATACTAAGAGAGAGTATATAGAGAGTATACACACACACACATATTATACATATATAAGAGAGAGTATACTTATATATACATATATACTAAGAGAGAGAGAGTATATATATACACACATATATTATACATATATAAGAGAGTGTATACTTATATATACTTATATAAGAGAGACTATACATATATAAGAGAGAGTATACTTATATATACATATATACTAAGAGAGAGAGTATACACACACACACACATATTATACATATATAAGAGAGAGTATACTTATATATACATATATACTAAGAGAGAGAGAGAGTATATTAGTATATATATATGTATATACACATATATTATTTTCAATTCATCGGTTACGCCCTCATCCTTTCAATTCATCGGTTACGTCGTCTCCTCCAATCTTCCGTTACCTCCACCAGCTTTGAAAGATGATTTCTCAGTTCTTCTCAGTCATCATCAACACTTTCCCTCCGTCATCATCAACGCTTCACCGTATCCTCCGTTCTTCAAAGTTTTTGGGAATTGGTTAGAATCTTTGCTTCATTTTGGTTTAATTTTAAAGAATAATTTCATTGAATTTGTTTCTAATTCGCCATCATCTAATTTTTGTTCTAATTCAACAATAGGTCAATTGTTTTCCGATTTAGGGCTTGCTTCAAGTGTTCTAATTGATCCTGTGTCAATTTCATCAATACTTATACATATATATACTTATATAAGAGAGAGTATACTTATATATACTTATATACTAAGAGAGAGTATATATATACATACACATATGACATATTATACATATATAGAAATATATTATATAAGAGAGAGTATACATATATAAGAGAGAGTATACTTATATATACATATATACTAAGAGAGAGTATATATATACATACATGCATACATTATACATATATAAGAGAGAGTATTCTTATATATACTTATATAAGAGAAAGTATACTTATATATACTTATACATATATATACTTACATAAGAGAGAGTATACTTATATATACTTATATACTAAGAGAGAGTATATATATACATACACATATGACATATTATACATATATAGAAATATATTATATAAGAGAGAGTATACATATATAAGAGAGAGTATACTTATATATACATATATACTAAGAGAGAGAGTATATATATACATGCATACATACATTATACATATATAAGAGAGAGTATTCTTATATATACTTATATAAGAGAAAGTATACTTATATATACTTATACATATATATACTTATATACTAAGAGAGAGTATATATATACACACATATGACATATTATACATATATAGAAATATATTATATATACATATATTATATATATACATACATTATACATATATAAAAATATATTATATATACATATATTATACATATATATATATTTATATATACATATATTATACATATATAATACATATAAAAAAAATAAAAAAAATAAAAAAATTCATTCCTTATTTTTAAACTAACATTCTCCATCTCCATCTATTATATATCCACATACCAAATTAAGTTGCTAGAGTTTTTTCTCACCAACTACACCATTGATCAATCCTCTACCCACACACACACATTATTTTTAAACTAACATTCTCCATCTCCATCTATTATATATCCACATACCAAATTAAGTTGCTAGAGTTTTTTCTCACCAACTACACCATTGATCAATCCTCTTCTTTATACTTAAATGGTATAACATTCATTACAATGAGGACTCACATGGGTCCTCTACCTGCCTTGAACGTCCAACAAAAAAATGTACTACACATTGTAATTAGCTAATAATGAGATCCTATTTTATAAAAATAAACTATAAATAAAGATTAATAATTCTTAAGAATGTACTGCGTTCTCCTATCTTTCACTACAAACTTGTTATTTGTTTATTTCTGCACCTAAGAGATTTTCAAAATTAATCATCTATTTTATAAAATTTTAAAAAATATTTAAATAAAATTTATGGTAAATGTAATAATCCATGTTTATAGATTTTAACTCAAAATGAATCTGGATTATATTTTATAGTAAGAACATAAAAATAAAAAATAAAATTCAAGGACTAGTGTGTGTGTGTGTATGAGAGCAATGAAAGAAATAGGAAAATAGTATGTTGAAGAAGGAGATGAAACTAGAAACTAGAAACAAAATTCAAGATCATGGGCATAGTTTCCCCTAAAAGTAACAGAGAAAAATTATGGTGCATGTTAAACTTTATAGAAGAAATAAGAACAATCTTTTAGAACTTTGCCCGGATAGAATGTTATTTGTGTAATATCTTTTGTTTGATCAATAAAAAACTCTTATTTGGTACTAATTAGTTTGTGTGATGATATCTTTTAGGAATAAACATGAACGAACAAGTTGCGATTTGAAACGATGTAAAAGTCAACATGAATAGTTGATTTCATGAATAGTTGATTTCAGCCTTTAACCGTCGATGGTCACGAGACAACCATCAATGATCCACAAGTCATTGATGGATTATAGTCAACAATCTGTATCTTCCAAAAATGAGAAATCAAACCATCGATTGATTACAGTCAACCATCAATGGACTACAGGAAATAATCTGTAAATTCTAGAAACTAAAATTTGCACAATCGATGGACTATAGGGAACCATCAATGATATACATCAATTATCGATGATCGGGTTTAACCATTGATTGTTTGTATGCATTTTGGTAGATTTTTAGATTTACAGCTGTTTGATCATAGATTTGATCTCCTAGTTCAACACTGATTAGAGGATTTCGTTCTAAGACAATCAAGGTCTATTTAAAGAAGGGATTGGAGAAGAGATTAACAACAAAAGGAGAGGAGATTTGCATAGGTTTGAGAGATCAAATTCTAGGGTACGTGAGAGTTTGAATTAGAATTTGATTTCCTTAACCTCGTTCGACTTCTTCTCATCACGCTCAATATCAAGAGATTGTTTCAGTGAGAAAGGACACTGTTTATGTTCGATTTCAACACCACTTCTTCATGGATCTTCAACGTCATCGATTTGAGGGATGGTTTGTTAAAACGACTGTGAGATTTTTTCAATTGTGCTTTAACTAATTTTAGAGTTGGTTGTATTTCAAACTCATGCGTTTGACAGCGTACTCAAGCCCGAGTAATTGAGGATTGGTGTACTCAAGCCAGGTTAATTGAGTGTGGCTAGATAGGACTAGGTTTTTTCCGGTCATTGTGAGCAGTTGGGTATCTTGACTGGTTTTAGGTAGATTCAAGGGTTTTATTTGTAAAGCCTATTGAATCGGGTTGTGATTCAGGGATAACTCTGGTCATAGTGAAGAAAGCCCTTCACGAGAAGGAATAGTGGACGTAGAATTTTGATCTGAACCACTATAAAAATCTCGTGTGTTTGTTTTTTTTTTGTTGCATACTCTGTGCCTATTCGAAAAATTTTATAGTAATCATATTCACTCCCTCTAGGCTTGCATCCCGTTTCCAACATAATCAGTGAGGAAATCAATATTGAAGTTGCCATTTCAATAACAATGAAGATGAATCCCAGAAGAATCCAATCGAAGATTATGTTGATCAAAGTTAATTAAGATGTAAACTGTTCTCTTGTTTAACAGTATGAAATATTATAGCTAGAATTGTTAATTACTTAAGCCCTTATTAAAAAAACTTATGATGACAACAGTTATCTAGAAAAGGGATCATTAACAGCTAGGCGGTCAAGCTTTTTTCCCATTCAGGTGACAGGAGACTTTAGACTTATGAAGAATAATCTACATATAGTTCTTTAATCGAATGAAGAATCAATCAGTCAACATCAAGCGTTAATCAATTAAACCTTGTATATTCATGAGCAGCACATCAAGGTCCATTACGCGCACAAGGGCTTCTGTACTACGTGGCATCGGTTCTTTTAGCAGATATTCTTTTTCTTAGTTTGAAAAGTTTGAATTATATAGAATAAATTATTCTAGATCTAGAGTTACCTTACAATCAAGTTGGGTACATGTAAGGGTGTGCACGGTTCCGTTCGTGTCGGTTTTTATCAAAATTTGAACAACCGAACCGAACCGCCTACAATTCAAAACCGTACCAAACCGTTGCAAGTCGGTTCGGTTCGGTTCGGTTCGGTTTGTTCGGTTCTAACTTCATCAAGTATAACAATCAAATGCACAAATATTACTTGTCCCAAGAGTTTATATCCAGACATCCAAGCAAATAAACACAGAAGCAAGTTGTCAACATTGATTTTTTGTAAGCAATCACAAAGCTAGGTTGCATTTGTTCATACAACGTCATGAAATAAGCCGTACTAGAAACGCATAGGAACATTTTATCCCAAGACAGCAACGAGCCGAGATCAAGGGCTGCTAACAATAAAACATTTTATCCCAAGACAACAACTAGAAACTCATCAGCTAACAAACAAAAAAAATGACAACAAAATTCGTCAGCTAACATGAAAGGGCTGCTAACAATAAAACATGTCTGCAAGACTGCAACGAGCCGAGATCAAGGGCTACCAACATTAGCAAGTAAGCAATCCGTCAATAGATGTTCCTGCAATTAACCTCCCAAAAAATTATGATAAGCAACAATACATGGTTATAAGAACAACTAGGGATAAAGAGTAAAGTTAAGGATCAGGATCACAACTTTATCATTCAAACTATCTTATCAGCAACAATACATGGTTATAGACTTATAAGCACAAATATTAGAAACTCTCATAAAAATCCGACCTTTATCCTTCAAATATATATGAGTGCTCATATATATTTTTATCCCTCCATTCATGAGACTGTTTCGTTAATTAATTTCTTTTTAATGAAATGCTAGGGAGCTATGCTTCACAATTTGTCTTTAAAAGAAGTTATATTCAAGAAAATGGACCTATGATAAATGATTGGTAATTCACCCATCGTACTAGCTGGATAAGTTTTATAAGTGAAGACTACTATTTATAGATAAATACGTTTTCATTATTATTTTCACTATGAAGACGATAATGAGTGATGAGTGGCTTCTGTAAGAAGTAAGAACAGTATGAAAATCATTACAAATAACAAAGTCAAGGAATAGTTGCATGACAAACAAACCGATCTTAGCCATAAGACTCCTAACTTAATCATCAATGAGTAAGCATAAAAGTGGCCAGTGTGAAAATATTCAATATAAGACAAATTCTCAATGCCTATTTGCTCACTTGTATGCCAATAGCAAATTGCTGATCTGAAGATAATCAAGAGACTTAAGGAACATTCAATTTTTAAACAACAACTATTTATTCTAAAAACACCAAAATTATCAAACGTTAGACAGTTCACAATACCAAATCAGGAAAAAGAAAAGGACCAATAACCATGAGAAATCTCCAAAAATGTACATACATGCAAAAGCTTAGATTATAAAGAAAAAAATAAGAATAAAACTTTCCAAACACAAGGCGTGGCTCATTCTTATACATATGTATATGCTTTCATTGAATCAAATACCAAGCTAAGAGTTTAAAAATACAAAACAAACTTATTCTAGATAGCAATCATTTGAGAGACTTCGGTAGATTTTTCTATATGCATTAGAAGCAAAGCACCGTACATGCACTATAACTATAAGTCAACTGAACATCTTATGCATCAGCATGCAACATAATCCTAATGATCCTAAACTACTGAATCCTGCATGCAAAGTCAATAATTCTTCATGAAAACTCTTCAAATATGTATTACAAGAATCATATCTGAAATTCAACTTGAAGAAACAAAAAACTTAAATTATACATCAAAGGTATCGTAAGGATGAGCAAGGCAATGCTAATCAGTAATCACTATAGAGGATAGCTTGACATAGAAAATTGAGGCAATGCTCACACATACGCTAACTATCTAACTACTGGAGCAAAAATAGAACAAGCAATCTGATCATTACCTGCGCTGAGCAATCCACTGGAATATTAAGTGTGTCCCTTCAACAACGACAACAAGTGTAAAATCTGCAAAAATGAGAGCAATCCACTGGAATATTAAGTGTGTCCCTTCAACAACGACAACAAGTGTAAAATCTGCAAAAATGAGAATTGTACGAATTTATAAATCGTGGTCAAACATATAGAAGTTAGAACTAAAAAGAGATTAATTCAAAAGAAAAAAAGGCATCATCTTTCACGCATGCAGATAGAGAGCGGGTAATTAGAAAAATGGTATCTAGTTAGACTGGTTTAGTACTCAAAATGAAGAAAATAGAAATCTACTTGTCTCACACTGTCACACAGAAGATTAAACATGAAGAAAATAGAAAACTACAGATAAAATTACTACAGATAAAAGAAATTAAGACGGATGTTTGTGGAAAAATTTGTAGTAAAAGAAATAAAGGAAAATTGATTTGTATTCCTTTAATCTCAGTTACAATTGGATTTCCTGATTACAAAAGAGAGGAGAATGAATTTGATTCTCCCCTTTGTTTAATTCTGGGTTCTTCACGGTGGCGATAGAGTGCCTCCCTCGAATGCTCGTGTCGAGTTTGCTCTCCGTTGACGATCCACACGTCTTGATTCACTGGAACGGTATCTCCTCCTCACGATTTGACGCTGTGGAGAACTTGCCCAAAGATCTCTTCTCTTCTGTTAAGGAGAAGGATCCAAAAGCCAGCCCGAGATCTCTTCTTTGCTGCCCAAAAAGAAGGATCTAAACTAAGTTGATTTCTTAGTTATTTATAGGGGATTAAGGGGTGTAACCGCCCTCCTTAATTCGCTCTTATGTGGGGCTAATGGGATGTAACCGCCCCTTAAATCACTCCTGAGTGGAGTTGTGATCCCCTCAGATCGTGGGAAACGGTTTTGAAACTGTTCAGCTCGTGTTTGAACGAGTCAAACGCAAAATCCGCGTTCTGGCATGAATTCTACGTTCAAACGCAGTATCTAGAAGCTCAGACACAGTAATTTGAAAGCTGCGTTGGCATCGTTGGAAGCTGCTCGTGAGCTGCGTTTGCAACAATTTAGAAGCTGCGTTAGCAGCGTTGGCAGCTGGATCTGAGCTGCGTCTGTGGCTGTGAACGCGGTGCGTCTTGATGCTGGTATGCGGGGAGGACTTCCGCGTCTTAGTTTGAAGAGACCGTCGATTTGTAGTCTCTTTCTGTCAGAGCGTTGCAAAGATCGTCATTTTGTAATCTTTGCTTTAGCTCTTTGATATGTGAGAGTCGTCAGATTGTAACTCCCGATGTTGATTGTGAAGGATGTTGATTAGAGCTTTTATCAGTTGTTGTGAAGGTCGTCAGATTATAACCTTCATCGATTTACATGAAAGTCTTTAAATTATAACCTTCTGGAAGCCGTCAAATTGTAACTTCCATCATCGGTGTTTGATGGGGATCAACTATCTACAGTGATTTTTAGACAGCCTACAGAACCCCCTCCAAAGTTTTTAAAAGTTTGCGGTTGACTGGGACGAATTTTTGAAGTACTTTGGATCTCAACTCTGATCTTGGAGCTGTTGATTCCTTATCATAAAGGAGTTGTTCTTTGCACCCGCTTCGGAGACATCTTAGCCAAAACGATTTGCCACGCAGGACCTGTATGAGGATGAGCCTCGAAGAGAAACTGTAGCTATGGTACAAGCTACTCATAAGAAGAAGCTCTCAAATGTCACGTCACGGCTCACATCCATTCAGCTGATGGGCCCGCAAACATTCATAGGATTTTTTGGAAAACCCTCAGCCATCAACGGGTTTGATAAGCCTTTACCGACTACTGTTTGAGTCGGGCTAGCATGTGGATTGTCTAAGTCCATTCCACATGTAACATTGTGCTAAGAGAATGAACCCTCTTAGACTTGATGCTATGATTTTGAATACATAGACTTTGTTATTTTTACAGAAAAAGACTAACCAGTAATGTGTGTTAGGCATAGGCTTATCTCTAATTAGGGATCGAGATAAAGTCCCCCATGCGTGTAAGACATGGATTTTTGATGCTACGATATTGAATACGTAGACTTTGCCACTGTTTCTTCCTGTGTTATATTTTCACTTGAAATACTGAAAGAAAATTGAAAGTGCCAGAAGCATAGTATTAACTGGACATGAATTTTCACTTAGAGTGAAATTCAGAAACTTTCTTTATTATCACTGGGATAATTCTAGAAAATCTTTAATCCACTGAGGATTTTATAATGAAAACTTGCTATTCTTATTGAAAAAGGATTAACAAGTTCATTAGGGGGTTTGATTGTTAGAGGTGTGATGTTAACCTAACAGTATTTTATGGACCTATCGCTCTATTGAAGAGAGTCGATAAGTTGATTTGGTCATCAGAGGTGTGATGTTAACTTGACGGGAATTTATTGCGATCGGAGCAACTTTATGGACCTATCGCTCTATTGGAGAGAGTCAATAAGTGAATTTTGTCAGTGGTGTGGGATTAACGTGACAAGAATTTGTTACGATCGCAGCAACTTTGTGAACTTATGATCCTATTGAAAAGGATTGATAAGTGGGTTGTTAGAGGTATGATGTTAACGTGACAAGAGAATGTTGCGATCGGAGTAACTTTATGGACTTGTCATCCTATTGAAGAGGATTGATAAGTGGGTTGTCAGAGGTATGATGTTAACGTGACAAGAGAATGTTGCGATCGGAGTAACTTTGTGGACTTATCATCCTATTGAAGAGGATTGATAAGTGGGTTGTCAGAGGTATGATGTTAACGTGATAAGAGAATGTTACGATCGGAGCAACTTTGTGGACTTATCATCCTATTGACGAGGATTGATAAGTTGATTGTCAGAGGTGTGATATTAACATGACAGGAATCTGTATTGCGATCGGAGCAATTTTGTGGACTTATCATCCTATTGAAGAGGATTGATAAGTGAATTGTCAGAGGTTTGATATTAATATGATGGGAATTTGTTGCGATCGGAGCAACTTTGTGGACTTATCATCCTATTAAAGAGGATTGATAAGTGAATTGTCAGAAGTTTGATATTAACATGATGGGAATTTGTTGCGATCGAACAACTTTGTGGACTTATCATCCTATTAAAGAGGATTGATAAGTGAATTATCAGAGGTTTGATATTAACATGACGGGAATTTGTGTTGCGACTGGAGCAACTTTATGGACTTATTATCCTATTGAAGAGGATTGATAAGTAAATTGTCAGAGGTTTGATATTAACATGATGGGAATTTGTTGCGATCGGAGCAAATTTGCGGACTTATCATCCTATTGATGAGGATTGATAAGTGGATTGTCAGAGGTATGATGTTAACGTGATGAGAATTTGTTGCGATCGGAGCAACTTTGTGGACTTATCATGCCATTGAAGAGGATTGATAAGTAAATTGTCAGAGGTTTAGTGTTAACGTGACAGAATTTGTGTTGCGATTGGAACAACTTTGTGGACTTATCATCCTATTGATGAGGATTGATAAGTAGATTGTCAGAGGTATGATGTTAACATGACAAGAGAATGTGTATTTGTGACTTACACAAGATTTTAGGAATTAGCGTCTCGCTGGGGAAACTTGCTAGGTGAGTTTATCATCAGGAACGATGAGTTCTGATACTTGTGATTTGAATAAGATTTTGAAGACTTAGTGTCTTGCTGGGGAAGATTACGATTCGAGCAATTTCGAGGACCTATCATCCTATTGATAAGGATTGATAAGTTGATTGTCAGAGGTGTATTGTTAACGTGACAAATTAGGAGTGATGCAAGCTGCATTCATATTCTGTGAGCGTGATGATCGTCAGAAGTATAATATTAACTTGACGATGTAAAAGATTCATTACTCTTAATCCAGTGGATTCCAAGTAACCAACCCCCGGTCTTGATTAAGACTTAGCAGGGGAATAAAAAGAGATAGACAAGGCACATCACCTAGTGGGGCACTATCCATGAAGTCGGAATAGAGGCACATCACCTGGTAGGCCATTATCTGATAAGTTTGACTATCAGAGGTAACTATGATAGTTTTGTGAACCTGTCATCCTATTAAAGAAGATTGGCAAGTTGATAGACTATCAGAGGTAACTGTTAACGTGATAGTTTTTGTGGACCCGCCATCCTACTTGAAGAGGATTGGCATTGTGGACCCGCCATCCTACTTGAAGAGGATTGGCAAGCTGATGGACTATCAGAGGTAACTGTGATAGTTTTGTGGACCTGCCATCCTATTAAAGAAGATTGGCAAGTTGATAGACTATCAGAGATAACTGTTAACGTGATAGTTTTTATGGACCCGCCATCCTATTTGAAGAGGATTGGCAAGTTGACGGACTATCAGAGGTAACTGTTAACGTGATAGTTTTGTGGACCCGCCATCCTACTTGAAGAGGATTGGTAAGTTGACGGACTATTAGAGGTAACTGTTAACGTGATAGTTTTTTAGACCTGCTATCCTATTGAAGAGGATTGGCAGGAGAATTTGAAGGGAATGGACTATCAGAGGTAATCATTAACGTGATGATTTTGGTAGACCCGCCATCCTATTGAAGAGGATCGGTGGGGGAATTTAGAAGAAATGGACTATCAGAGGTAATCATTAACGTGATAGTTTTGGTGGACCTACCATCCTATTAAAGAAGATTGGCAAGTTGATGGACTATCAGAGGTAACTGTTAACATGATAGTTTTTATGGACCCTCCATCCTACTTGAAGAGGATTGGTAGGGGAATTTAGAGAAAATGGACCATCAGAGGTAAATGTTAATGTGATAGTTTTTGTGGATTTCGTGGTTGACAGAGGTATTCTATTGAACATGACAACTCAGAAAATTTATTACTCGTAATCCAATGAACTAAAACCAACCCCCAGTCTTGAACAAGTGCAGAGGGAAAAAGGATAGACATGACACATCGCCTAGTGGGCCACTATCTAACGAGTTTGACTATCAGAGGTAAGTGTTAACATGATAGTTGTTGGACCCGCCATCCTACTGAAGAGGATTAGCTTCAGTGGCCGTAGTATCTTCCCCTTCTGACTGAGAAGATTAGGCTTGGTCCAATTGCTCAGGTGGATCTTGCCTACTTTGTTTTTCAGCTTTGATCCTGACAATAATCTTTTGAGCCTGTTCGCCTTGAGAGATTAGTTGTCTCCAGGAATAACATTCTGCAACCCCTATTCAGGCTAGGAGGTCGGTTTGCAAATTGTGTCGATAGGTCTCTACTAGGGTAGACTGTGTCATACCTGTCGGACATCGCAGAGCCATGTTTCGAAACATTTTGACGAAGGCTTTGACGGACTCCCTCTTCTTCTGTTTAGTGGCGAGAAGGGTATGGATGGAGACTTCTGTATCCTCTTCAAAGAATCTTGACAGGAAGAGTCTCTCTAGATCCGCCTACTTTTGGATACATCCCGTATGCAGTTTTCTGAACCATTCAAAGGAAACTCCCTTGAGGGTGCCAATGAACAATCGAGTCAATATGGCGTCGTTTGATATCACATTCCCAGTCTGTGACTTGAAATGATAGATATGTTGGTTCGGTGATCCCATGCCGTCAAAAGTTTATAGCGTCGGGACTTCAAATTTTGGAGGAGAAGGGGTTGCATCCCATTCGGTAGGATAGGGTCTGACAACTCCCTCGTCTTGGAGCTTGCTTCTGTTGGTAATGACATTGAGGAGGGCTTCCAATTCTTCCATTTTGGCAGACTGGAGATTCTGCTCGTTCTCCGTCTCTCTTCCTTCATCAGAGGAAGATTCTAGGTTGTGGGCTTCTTGGTCAGAAGCCGTGTCATCAACCACTTTTTCCTTCCCTTTGCTTGTGTGAGGTTAGGATAAATACGTTTTTCCTCTCCAGAAGGATTCTTGCCTAGGTGGCGAATCTGTCTTCTGAGATTTGACCTTGTCTGCGACGATTTGATTCATCAGGGCCAAGAGTTCATTGATGGCCTCCTGCTGAGATTTGAGCATGGCCTCCTGCTCATCAAGTCTCTTTGCGAGATCTTCATGGTTTCCCGTCATATAAGCGGAGCTCTCATATTCAACAAAAGAGCTTGATGATTGGGACTCTGCAATGGTTGAGTGTTCATCATCGGAATTGGTTCCTCTGGCTAGCCTCCGATAGTTGACAGGGAGAATGGCTCCTGTTCTCGTCCGAGTGCGTTGGTAGACTCCTTCAAACTCGTTAGTGGTTTCTCTGACGGTCGGTGAACGACTTGTCTCAGAGTCATTGGAACTAGGACATGAGGCTTTTCCTCTACTAATCACATTGATAGTGACCCCAAGATATTCGGTCTCTGGAGACTTCTTCATGTGAGAACGTCGTCGTTGGTTGGGCAAAGCAATATTCGTAAATTGGTCGAACACCAACAGTTTGGCCGCATATGAGCAGCATTGATATCCCGAGAGGACCGTAGGAATCAGTCGTTCACATTGGAATGAACGAATGACTTGTTGCATCGGTCTTTCTCTCGATATGAACTTTCGCAAATCTATTGTGAAGATTTGAGGAGAACTACTCACTGATCGTGAGGTTTGAATTGGAACCCCCAGTCCATGATTGGATAGGACTGGCTCTTGGTGAACATGGATCTGGTTGAGATGTCTTGAATCCATAAACTTCTTATATCCGCCCCTCAATCTAGTCACGCTACGTAGAGTATTCGGGGGTCTCGCATGCCTGAGATTCAAGTTTTGCTGGATTTCGTTCCCCAAACGCATGCCTGAGATTCAGGTTTTGCTGGTGAAACGCAGTCCCGAGATCTGCTTTTTGGTTCTAAAACGCATGCCTGAGAGTTGCGTTCAGTTAATGGAACGTACTCCTGAAGGCTGTGTTTTGACTGTACAATGCACCACTGAGGGCTGCATTCAGTCTTATTCACACAGAGCCTATGTTTGGGCTCATAGACGCGAGGCTTGCGTTCTGAAGTAGAAACGTAGAGCACCTGGTCGCGTTTAGGCTCACAAACATGATGCTCATGTTGACTTGAAGATCGGCATTCACGGAGATGTGCTTGTCATAGGGATCTCCTCATTCGTCGAGCGACGTTCTTCTTGGCCTTTTTCAAGGCCTTTGCAGCGAGGTTATTGGCGTTGATGGAACTCGCCGCTACAATGGGCCTTTTATGACCCAATACCCACTGTGAAGACGTGGGTATAGAACTTTCAACTCGTTGAACGAGTTTAGTAGAAGCCGAGTCCACTCCTTCAGAGGAGGGGCTGTTCGAGCAGTCTTGATCAAAGGGGAGGGCCTCCTTGGGTGATTTGGCTACAATTAGAGCAGTTAGACCTTTAGTCTCTTTGGAGACTTTGTGGATCTTGCGCATAGCCTTAGGGCTAAGGGATCCGGAGGAGAGGGCTTCCTCGTACTTGTCTTGATCGAACTCTACGACGAGAGTTTCAACCATCATTCCAGTGAGATGAACATCGGATTGCGCCACCACTTCTTTGTCAGAGAAGCTTGTCCCCAGCGGAGTCGCCATCTTTTGTTTGTGGAAAAATTTATAGTAAAAGAAATGAAGGAAAATTAATTTGTATTCCTTTAATCTCAGTTACAATTGGATTTCCTGATTACAAAAGAGAGGAGAATGAATTTGATTCTCCCCTTTGTTTAATTCTGAGTTCTTCACGGTGGCGATGGAGTGCCTCCCTCGAATGTTCGCGTCGAGTTTGCTCTCCGTTGACGATCCGCACGTCTTGATTCACTGGAACGGTATCTCCTCCTCACGATTTGACGCTGTGGAGAACTTGCAAAGCAAGTTTTAGAACTCTTGATGAGTTGATTGATCTTAACCGTAATTGGTTAGACAAGCTAAGGATCTCTTCTTTGCTGTCCAAGAGCTCGATCCGAACTAAGCTGATTTCTTAGTTATTTATAGGGGATTAAGGGGTGTAACCGCCCTCCTTAATTCGCTCTTATGTGGGGCTAATGAGATGTAACCGCCCCTTAAATCACTCCTGAGTAGAGTTGTGATCCCCTCAGATCATGGGAAACGGTTTTGAAACAGTTCAGCTCGTATTTGAATGAGTCAAACGTAAAATCCGCGTTCTGGCATGAATTCTGTGTTCAAACGCAGTATCTGGAAGCTCAGACGCAGCAATTTGGAAGCAGCGTTGGCAGCGTTGGAAGCTGCTCGTGAGCTGCGTTTATAGCAATTTGGAAGCTGCGTTGGCAGTAATTGGCAGTGGATCTGAGCTGGGTCTCTGTGGCTGTGAACGCGGTGCGTCTTGATGCTGGTATGCGGGGAGGACTTCCGCGTCTTAGTTTGAAGAGACAGTCGATTTGTAGTCTCTTTCTGTCAGAGCGTTACAAAGATCGTTATTTTGTAATCTTTGCTTTAGCTCTTTGATATGTGAGAGTCGTCAGATTGTAACTCCCGATGTTGATTATGAAGGATGTTGATTAGAGCTTTCATCAGTTGTTGTGAAGGTCGTCAGATTGTAACCTTCATCGATTTACATGAAAGTCTTTAAATTATAGCCTTCTGGAAGCCGTCAAATTATAACTTCCATCATCAGTGTTTGATGGGGATCAACTATCTGTAGTGATTTTTAGACTGCCTACAACAGATGACAGTAAAATCGGAGACGGAGAAATCCTAACCGTAGAAGTAGACGGAGGGTGGTGACGGTCCTGACGGAGACGGAGGGAAGTAGGGGTAGGGCTGGAGCGGCAGTGGTTGGAGATCGTGTGGTGATCGGAGACGGAGGGCGTTGACGGAGGGCGGTAGGGCTAGACTCTGGAGCGGCGGCGGCTGGATCTGAGGTTGGAATGGAGAAGATTTGGAGAGCTAGGTTAGATTTTGGGATTTTATCATGAGGGAACACGGGTCGGGTTCGAGACTTCGAGTCGTTCGACACTTCGACGGGTTACTAAATGGGTATGGGTAATGGGAGGTCGGTTCGGGCAGTTCGGGTTAAAAATTTTTCAACCCAACCCGAACCGGTTGAGTGTTAAAACCGAACCGAACCGCTGATTTTTGGTCGGTTCGGTCGGTTTTTTCGGTTTGGACCGAACCGTGCTCACCCTTAGGTACATGTTAAACCGTAGAAATTGCCAAGTTTAAAATAACCTCGAGAAGCAGCCACGCGTGAAGACTCGTTAGCCGACTCACATACATATGAAAGCATGAGTTGGATATAGAATCAGCTGACCTGTCTTGTGATCCAAATTCAAAACGGGAGGTGTAATCGGCCCGGGATATGCTAAAAGACTGCATCCGCACTCGGTCTCGACACTGGGTGTCTTGAACCGTGGAACGACCTGCCTACTGTGTTACATCACATTCAACTCCAAAAATTATGAAATTTTCAGTAAAGGTTCGAGACATGTATAATAACATGTTAGAGAAAGAATTTCTGAAAAAACATTTCCTAGTTGAGAGAAATAAATGTTTGAACATAGATATACAGTTTCTGAAAATCTGCTGATATACACGATTTTGTAAAATCAATTGGGCACAGTAAAACAACTCCAAAAATGGTAAAATTTTGAGGGAAGTTTCTAAACATGTAGATAAACATGTTAGAGAAATAATTTCTTAAATATTACTTCCCATTTGTGAAAACTCATCTGTTTTGTAAGAACATGCACGAACATGCACGAACGTTAACTTGTTAAAACTTGATTTTTACAAAACGAATTCAAACAACTTTGAAACACTTTCAAACATTCTTATAGACTTAATAAAAGATGTATATCATTGTTGTTAAGTCCATAAACTAAGAAAACAATATTTTCATAAAATACAATAGAATATGAAACAAGTGAATGTGATATTTGTTTCATATCTATAAAACTAAATCAAAACAACTTTACCATATGAAACCAAACATATATATATATAAATATGTATTTGTTTCATATTTAAACTTGAAAGACAATTTTCCAAAAACTTGTGTGTATATATATATATAACTATATATATACAAACCAAATGTGTGTGTGTATATATGATTGAGCTTAAAGTACCAACACACATAATATAAACCTAAACTAATGTTACCCAAACTTGATCTTGATCTTCAATAAGCTCTATCTTGGTACACATACGGATGAAGCTAAAACTTGGATCTTGAACATGAATTGTATAGGCTTCACTCTGCTATACCTCCAACCTCTATTGGATATGATCGTGTAGGCATAGTTCCATCCATCCTCTAATTTCTTATTTGTCTACAATTGATATAAAAACACAAACACTAGACAAACAACATTAGAAGTAAATTGTTTGTAAATCATCATCAAAACAAGAAGGCCAACATTATCAACGTATCCCAGTAAATACTCTATAAATAATAGCAACTTTCAACACGCTAATGTACGCAATTTTACACACAAAAAGTCAACAAGATTATACTTAGTTTTTCTCTTCAAATTAATTAGATCAATTATTGACTTGAGTGTCAAAGGGCACGCCTGAGGAAACAACATTTGGGATCTCTAACCTCTATTATATGTGTAGGAAATTGCAGCTCAAGATTTTCCGTAGGAATGATCAGCCATCAAAGGAGATTAAGGGATCCCAAAATCATACTTATCTCTTATAAACAACATATTAACTTTCTGACTTCAGCAGTTTGGCGTTCATGTGGGGCATTTCTTCTCCTTTTGAGAAAATGGTTGATCTTTGATTCTAAACCTCAGAAAAATAGTTGACTTCGACTACATCACCCAAGTCACTCGATCTCTTTGGCTATGGCTCACTTTATTCATGAACGAGCTTTTTAGTCACACCTTTCCTCTCAACCTCCTCCATCGCCTATCATCCCTCTCTATAAAAGCAGATTCTGGCGATAAAAGCAAGAGCGGATCAGGTAAATTGTTACCCAACCACCAACGCCGCATCTTGGTGGACGAATATAAAAAAGCAAGGGGCGCACCAAGGGAACGCTTTCGGTCATCCAAAATCATTGTGACCTGGTTTTGGTCATCACCAACGCGTACAAAGGTGTAGGAAATCGCAAATAGGTATGAGCCTCTTTCTACTAATTTGTGAGAACTTACAAAATGGCCAACATAACTTCTAGGAGAGAAACCCTGAATGGGGTAGCATGTGGAGTGGAGCAGCCATCACAGTGAAAGTTGTCACCATTACTCCGCGACTATGTCACTCTAATAAAGAAGCCTACGATTTTGAGATGGGGAAACGAAGTCGACCCTACCGGCAAAGTAAAAAAGCAAACGTGCTCATCACAAGTCATTGATCCCCAATGAACCACCCAACATCATGACAACCAAAGCCTATCGTAGTAAGCTCGTAGGAACCTTGCGCTATTATCAAAGGATCTCGCCTAAACACATATGGGGTGCAAAGCTAAGAGAATAGGGCCTTAAAACATCCCCAAAAATATGAAGTATTTTAGGAGACTCTTTCAACAAATTTCATTGTAAGACCTCTTTAAAAGTAAATAATGCTTCGCCTTTTCACTAATCTGAGTGCAGCCCATACAAACTTGGTCATCACCAATTGCTCGAAAACACACACCTAAGCCTTTTGTATCTTTTAAGAGTAAATTAATCCAAAGCCTTAGGGATCTTTTCAGAATAAACCCAAGGCACGACCAATACCTTGATATCGTTCTCATGAGTAAAAGAAAGGACCACATGGAGTCCTTGCAACTCGATCTTAATCGAATCCACCGAGGCATCCTAAATCCTTGGTGTATTTTTAGAGTAAACCTGTTGTATCATAGAAATGACAAGTGTTAATCCTATCCCAGGAGTCAACATGTGTCCCATGTTGACTAGGCACTAAATTGACTCTACCTTATGCATGACGAATTAAAATAACATCATCATTCGACCCTTACCAAGAAGGGTTGAGTAGAAAGGCGTCCTCACTCGGACCTTACAGTTAAGCCGACTCCACGCCTCTTTATTTTGTAAGACTGAGTTGAGAAGCTCTCAATCCAAAATGGTTGAATCAAAAGCCATCTTTTATCGACCCTCTCACAAAGCCGAGACGAAAGGTGGTCATTCTTGAACCCTAACTGACAGTCGGTTACTATTACATTAAATACAGGTCAGAGTCATCATTATGTATCGTTTGTGTGCAGGACTAAATCCTCTGCTTAATAATCAACCATCAAATAAGATTGAGGAACCCTAAAACTCTAAATAATCCATACTAAATTTTTCGATTTGATATCTGACATCAACAAAATTCAAGGTACGAACTAAGACCTTAGTATCATTCTCACGAGTAAAACCAAGACATGACACGGAGTCCTTGCTACTTGATCTTCATTGACTCGATCGAGACCTCCTGAGCCCTTGATGTCATTTCAAATTAAATCCAAGGCACTAACCAAGACCTTTCTATCGTTCTCATGAATAAAACCAAGGCACGGAGTGTAGTCCTTGCAACTTGATCTTTACCGACTCAGTCGAGACCTCATAAGACCTTTGTGCCTTATTAGAGTAAACCCAATGCATGAACTAAGACTACGGTATTTGTTTTCAAGTGTAAACCCAACGCATAGCACGGAGTCATAGAGACTTGATTCTCATCGAAGGCTTTTAAAATCCTTAGTATCAGTTTTCAAGTATAAACCCAAGGTATGGCTCAAGCCTTAGCGATTTGGTTCACATCCACTCATCGAAGGCAATCAAAATCCTTAGTATCAGTTTTTAACTATAAATCTGAGGCACGGCCTGAAGCATTGGCAACTCGGTTCTCATCTACTCATTGAAGGCATTCAAAATGCTTAGTATCAATTTTCAAGTATAAATCCAAGGCATCACTCAGTCTTCACCAATTTATTCAAAAATAGGAGAATACTCTTGCCTCGGCTCTCACCGACTCACTTAAAAACATCTCAAAAATAAAGCACGTATGAGAAACAATATGTAACTACGTGCAAGAGAATGAGTCAATAAAGTTAAGTCATTCATTCATTCATAAGAGTATTGCATGACTTTCTTACAAAGACTCGACAAAAAAGAAGAAGAAGAAGAAGAAAAAAAGAAAGCAAGAAAGAAAGAAAAGATAATCCTCTCAGAAATCAAAATCTAGAGCAAGGACTAGGCGCAAACTCCGTCTGAGAGCATCCAAAGGAGGGGAATCTTGCTAGTTGGACGAAGAGAATGAGCTGGCTTTCTTGTCAGAGCCTTCGCCCACTTCTTCATTTGACTTGCCATCAGCCTCCTCAGACTCCTCTACTATCCTCGGCCTACCTTACACCTCGAACATCTTGAGGACATCAAGATAGTCAGCCACTTAGGGAGGATATTTGAATCGGTCCACATTTAGCAAGAGCTTGGAAAAAAAGTTATGCCTTTAGGTAATCAAAGCAAGAGCCACTTCAACCTTGCTGAGAGTGCTGCTATGATATTTCTCAATTGTCTCAGTCTCGAAGACACTTGACTCTAGATGAGCCACTCAGACCTCTACCTTCTGGACCCGGATGAGGAGAGAGTTGCGTTGCTGCTCAGCTTCGTAAGCCACTCAGACAGTCTTTTATCGAAGAGTATCCTAAAGAGGCACTGTAGGTTGTCTAAAAATCACTATAGATAGCTGATCCCCCATCAAACACTAATGATAAAAGTTATAATTTGATGGCTTTCAGAAGGCTGCAATTTAAAGATTTTCATGTAGATCGATAAATGTTACAATCTGACGACCTTCATAACAACTGATAAAATCTCTAATCAACAGTCTTCACAATCAATATCGGGAGTTACAATTTGACGACTCTCATATTTTCAAGGAGCCAAGAAGAAGATTACAAGATGATGATCTTTGCAACATTCTAGCAAAATATACCATAAATTGATGGTCTCTTCATATCAAAACGCAGAGATCCTCCTTGCGTTGTAACATCAAAACGCAGAGGCCCTCTCTGCATTGCAACATCCAAACGCAGACTTCATTGCTGCGTTTTTAGTCCAAAACGCAGAACCCAATTTTGCGTTCTAGATCCAAATGCAGAGTTCATTTCTGCATCTCAGACTCTTAAAGCGGTGCGACCACTATGTTTTGAGCCAACTGGAAATGCCCAACTCTGCATTTTAGGTCTAAAACGCAGAGTTCGGGGCTAGAACGTTGTTTTTAATGTTTGACTCGTTCGAACACGAGTTGAACGATTCCAGAAACCGTTTTCTCCCCATGATTTGAGGGGATCATTTCCCTATCATGGAGAGATTTATGGGGGGCGGTTACACCCCATTAAACCCTTATTAAAGAGAGATTTAAGGGGGTGGTTATACCCTTTAATCCTATATATATCACAAAAAACTCAACTGAGTTATGGGCTGGCTTTTGCGATCTTTGGATCTTTGAGTATTTTCGGATCTAGAGATCAGCAAAGGGGATCACCAATTCATCCTCTTTCGGCAACAAAATTATTAAAAGATCGGCATTCATCTTGTAGAGCAGTCCTTAGAGCTTTCATCCTTGGCTTATTAACCAATTTTCAGTTTAAATCAACTCTTTTTCAAGAGTTTAAACTCGCTCTGAGTTATCAACTCGTCAAGAGTTTTAAACGTACCACACAAGTTCTCCTCAACGTTAATCAAGAGGAATCAACCATGTTCCAATGAAACAAGACGTTCAGATTATCAACGAGAAGCAAACTCGATGCGAGTATTCGAGGGAAGCATCTCATTGTTATCGTGAAGAACCCAGACTTAAACAAAGGGGAGAATCTCTGCCGATCTTCTTCTCTTTTGTAACCGGAAATTCAAATTGTAATCAGTTAAAGATTGAAAGAGTTGTAAACATTCTTTTTCTAAACAGTTAGAGGGAATAAATCAAATTTAATTCTTTTAATTTTCTTATTGTAAATTTTCCAACAAATAGCCACCTCTTCCTTCAACCTAGCATTCAGCTCTTATAAGTCAAGATTAGCCGCATGGGCCCTCTCAAAGGCATCATCCCTTTCCCTCCTCTCGGCCAAAACTTCTGATTGAAGATACACAATCTTCTCCTCAGCAAGACCCATATCATGCGGTTGAAATCCTCTTTAAGGTCCTTTATGCTTGTGCAAGATGAGCCGCTCATTACCCGTAACCTCTGACGGCAACCTTAAGGTCCTCATACTTGCGGGTCAACTCATGCTCCATCACGGTGTGGCTCCTCTTGAGCCTCTTGAGCTCGCCAAGCTCACTTCCTTTCTAAGCAGCCAATAGTTCAGTTGCCTCTTGAGCCTCCATATGCACCTCCTGCTCGACTAAAAGCTTATGGAAGAGTTCCTGATATATGTTGAGTCGACAAAGCAACTTGAACTCCAAGAGAGCACTCCGTGTGAGGTAACTCCTGAGAGCCTGGTGTAGGCCGATGTCAGGAGTCTCGCTCAGCAATGCCTTGTCATCAAGAAGAAGGAATTGCTCAACAACTTTTGCTTGATTAGCTCCAAACTCCAAGAACGACCCACTATGGTCCATTCAGTGCTTGGGAACAAAGAGATGCTGCTCTAGCTACCCCCTCTCATAGCGGGGATGGGACCTAGCAGGCCCCATCAAAATCACCCGGATCCCCTTACAAGTGCGAGGGTAAAGTTCATCGATGCAATGGGGAAAGGGCCGCTCATACCTTCCCTCTTGCGTAGCCGCTAGAAGACCCAGATGATCCTCAGCAACCAGCTCCTAAACCTCAACGACCTGCTTTTCGATGACCAACTCTTTTCTGGGTCTCCTGACATGTGTAAAGCATGATCTGATTATCATTACACAAACACGACCAAATTACCAACGTGACCCCTTAAGTCCTCTATAAATAAAGACAACTTTCACCATACTACGATAAATAATTTTATACACCAAAGGTTAATAGGACTATACTTTATTTTTCTCTCAAATCAGTCACTGACTTGAGCATCGGAGGGCACACCAGAGGAAGCAATCTCCGGGGCCTCTAACCTCTATTTTATGTGTAGTAAATTGCAGCTCAAGATTTGCCACAAGAACGAGCATTTTTCAAAGGAGATTAAGAGCCCCCAAAATCGTACTTATCTCTTCTAAACCACACATTAACTTTCTGACTTCAACAATAAAAAACACAAAAATTTTGTCGATCAATATAATTTAATATGTATGATAAAAAAATATAATTACTTTAATAAAAAAAATCTTTTTCTTAATGATAAGAAGAATAGAAAAATAATGGAATGGTATAAGATTTGTTAAACTCAAATCACTGCAATTAGGAGGATGCAATTGCAGTTGCATGTAAATAGCCACTTTTGTTCAGTTACAAAGTTTTGTTTCGTTGCAACCGGTTAGTTGCAGTTATAGTTGCAACATCTAACTTACAGTAAAAATGGCTTCAAGTCGAACTTGCAACATAAAATAAAGTGAGACCCTTTGCGAGTCATGTTTCAGAAACTTTTAAAGTTCAAAAGATTTAAAAAAAAATCTTATAATTTTCTTGAAAAGTAATTTTTTTTAATTGTTTTTCTCAAAAAAATAATTATTCCCAAAAATTCATATCTTTTACACAATTGACAATTGTTTTATTTTTAGGAAAAATCAAAATTTTAAATTTTTTTCCAGAAATTGTATTTCTGTTCCAAAAAATTATTTTCTATTCAAACATTG
>NC_033800.1:40247107-40283764 GCF_001876935.1 Asparagus officinalis
AAACCCGCGTCCAGAAAAAGAAAACAGCCAAAAAGAAGCCGCTCTCATGCGCCTTATTAAATCCACCGCCGTGGCGCCTTCCCATTCTAAACGCCTCCGATGGGCTGAGTCTCACTCTCTCAGTATGAAACCGAGTGGGCCCCACAGGAGGAACACCGTATCCCACCTGCCCTGATCAGATTCCTTTCTAGCCGACGAGCTTTGATTTGACGGCGGTGATGTCTATGAGCTAACTGCCACTTGCCGGTGGAGCCCGTGGAGATCTTGACCTCGTCAATTCTCACTGGTCAAATTAACACCTGGCCTTTGTCGATGCGCGTTCTACTCTGACCTTGACCCAAGTAAGGTTAAATAACTTCTCAAACTTACAGCTCTGGTGCTTATCGATGAAGCAATGACTCCACAATCTCGTCGACAGCTTCCTTTCAAATTTAATTTCATGATTTATTTGTTTCTTTTTTATATATATATATATGATGCTTTATTTATTTCTGAGCAGCTAATTTAATGAAGTTTATCTAGGCTAAATATCAGAAAACCCCTCCTTAATTTAAGGATTATCAGAAATTTCTCTTTAACTTTGGGGCTTTACTAAAAAAATCCTCTTATTTAACCCGATTATTTAGGGCGGTTTTCTAAACAAATTTCAAAGTTAATGAGAATTTTCTAATAAACTCTGAACTTAAGGGGTTTTTCTTTATAATTCCTATAACTAGGGGAGGTTTTCTGATATTTTCAAAGTTATAGAGGTTACAAGTTAGGAGTGGTTGTCTGATATTAAGCCTTTTTTAATAGCGTTTATCACATGTTAATTATATGATTAAGTCCAATGTCACCAGAAGAAATTATAGGACTATTTAACAAACGTCCACTATGGTTGTTGGAGTCCACATCGCAAATAATTTAACCAAAAACATTTATAATCAATATAAGTACAGATTATGCTTTTAAAAATAAACTGCATTTAGTTTGAAGTTGGACATGCCAAAAGGTATCATGATGGAGATAAATTCATCTTGAAACTCAATTTAAAGTTAGTTTGGCCCATAATTAATCATTTAATTATGTGCTTTTGTGATGTTTCAACTAAAAGAATTGTGATGACTAACCTTTAAATAATAGTCTCCTTTCTTTTCCTAGTGATATAATTTGAATATGGACTTTGAGGTGCAATTATATCCCTTTGTCAATAAGGGAAAAAAATCTTCTCACATAAATTAGTTTTGAGAAGCCCGCGCACCCCCGTGGGCACTTTGTCAAGCCAACTAGATCTCGTCCATACTATACTAGGGCAAACGAGGGAAGCCATGAGAAGAGTAAGATCTAACAAAAATAGAAACCAAAACACATCAATATATTGTTAGGGATTTTACGGAGATTAATCTGCGGAATTAAACATTAAACAAATAACGACATCAATGAAAATACCACAAGCAAGCAAACACCAAGATTTAACGTGGTTCGGCAAATTGTGCCTACGTCCACGGGGCAATCCAGAGAGAAATATTTCACTATGAATCAAGAGTATAATCTCTCTAAGTTACACCTGAACTTGAGGATTAAATCACAAGAGAAAGATACAATGTTACCTCTAGGGTACCAAAACTCTAAAACCCGTCTCACAGAAAATCTCTAATACCCACAGAGAAACCAACACTATACCCTCGACAGCGTCGTAGTTCTAAAGACAACGGCTTTTGAATCTCTACAATCGGACAACCGAGCAATCCAGAATCTAAACTTCTCTCTCTCTCTCTCTCTCTCCTCTCTTTCCCCACTTTTTCTCTCTCGGGTTACTGTTCAAGGTTTATTGTAGCACCGAAAAAAATTATAGGTTTCCCATAAATAGAATTCTTTGATAAAGGAATTTTATTTTTAGGTCCTTCAAACCTATTCCTATTATAACTACATCCTCCAAATCCTCTTCTAAATAGAATTTTAATTCATGTGGCTCTTATCTTGGGCTAGACCCATAACAATCTCCCCCTCCAGCCCAATGAGAGGGTATGTCAATCTGTAACTCCTCAATGGGAGTTTATACTGGCCAATCGCCGACACAACTCAGCCTTCTCTATAGAAACGGTCTTCGCTTAAAAAAATCTGATGGATTTTTATCTATGTGAATCTTCCGTAGTTTTAGCTCCATTTTATCAATGGCTTCTCTATGCCAATGATATCTCATATTAATGTGTTTTGTTCTGGAGTGAAATGTAGAATTTTTGCTCAAATCAAGAGCACTTTGACTATCAATGAAGATTTGATAATTGTCCTTACTACAAGCCTAACTCCTGTAGAAATCTTCTCAACCAAATTATCTCCTTACCGGCTTCTGCAGCTCTAATATATTCTACCTCTGTTATAGATAAAATAACACACTTCTACAACATGGACTGCCAAGATACTACTCCCCTTGCAAAAGTGAACAACTAACCTAAGGTAGACTTCCTGTGATCGAGATCATCTGCCATATCCGCATTTGCAAAACCATACAATACTGCCTTCGAACCTCCAAAACTCAAACACAATCTGGAACTGCCTTTAAAATATTTTAAGATCCACTTTACACCTTCCTAATAAATTTTCCCAGGATTAGAAAGAAACATGCTCACAACGCCAACTGCATGAGCTATATCTGGCCGAGTGCAAACCATGACATACATCAAACTCCTACAGCTAAAGAGTAAGAAATATTATCCATCTCACTCTTTTCCTTATCTGTAGTGGGGAAAAGCTTTTTGCTAAGCTTCAAATGACCTGTAAGAGAAGTACTGACTGACTTGACATCTTTTATGTTGAATCTATCAAGTAGTCGTTTAACATATTTCTCCTGTGATAACCACAACTTCCAGGCTTTCCTGGCACGAGATATCCATACCAGGAATCCACTGTGTCGAGCCCAAATCCTTCATGTCAAAAGATTTAAATAACTCATTCTTTAGCCTATCGATTATCTGACTATCCTGACCAACAATCAATATATCGTCCACATAAAGCAAAATGATAATGAAGTTAGAATGTGATATTCTCCTAAAATATACACACGAATCTGCAACTATCCTCTGGTAGCCACGACTCAACATGAAAGAATCAAATTTTTTGTACCACTACCTGGGTGCATACTTCAAACCATAAAGACTCTTCTTCAACCTGCAAATAATGTGTTCTTTTTTTTCACTTCAAAACTCTCCAGCTGCTCCATGTAGATCTCCTCCTCTAAATCACTATGAAAGAATACAGTCTTCACATCAAGATGCTCAATCTCAAGGTTTAAACTAGCTATTAACCCTAAGATAACTCTAATGGACGTCATCTTCACAACCGGTGCAAAAATCTCATCAAAATCAATGCCCTTTTTCTGAACAAAGCCTTTCACCACTAATCTGGCTTTGTATTTCTGAATCTCTTTATAGCCATTCTTCTTTAACTTGAATACCCACTTGTTCTTCAAAGTTTTTCTGTCCTTCAGCAAATCCACCAATTCATAAGTATCGTTTTTCTCAAGAGACTTCATCTCTTCCTTCATAGCTTGGAACCATCTGCTATTGTCTTTTTGAGTATATGCCTCCTAAAAGATTTCTGTCTCCCCCTCTTCTGTCAGCAAAGAATACTCCGAAAGAGGATATCTCGTGGATGGTCGATGTTATTTACCTGATCTCCTAAGTTATGGCTCTGCAAACTCCTGCTGCTGGTGATGCTCCCGTGCTGAGGATCCTCCTGCTCATGATCCTAATCACCATCTTGCTGCTTTGGTATTTGACCATCATCATCAATATCATCATCATTCACTTGCTCTATATCTGTAGGATGCAGCTATATTAGAGACAAAACGTGTGTCATATCTAAAATCTCACTAGCAACACTTTCTGAATGCTCTGCTTTCTCGAGATCTATAATAGTCTGATCCTCCTAAAAAATCACATCTGCTCGTCTGATAATTCGTCTCTTTTCTGTATCCCATAGTTTGTATCTAAACTCATATTCTCCATAAGGAAGGAAGATGTAAGGAACCGCTATCATCAAGCTTCTGTCTCTTCTCCTTTGGAATGTGTGTAAATGCCTTGTAACCAAATACCTTCAGATGAGAATAGAAATATCTTTTTCGGACCAAACTCTCTCTGGAATATCCAAACCCAAAGGAACTGAAAGAGACCTATTGATTATGTAGCATGTAGTATGAACAGGTTCAGCCCATAAGCTCTTAGGAAACTTCGTCATCTTCAACATGCATCTGACTTTCTCCACAGTAGTCCTGTTGTACCTCTCTACAACTCCATTATACTACGGTGTGTCGGGCTCTATCCTCTGATGTCAAATACCATGCTTGGAGCAATAATCTCTAACCTTAATGGAAGTGTACTCTCCTCTATTATTGGTACACAAACACTTTAACTTCTTTCTTGTCTGCCTCTCCACCAAGGCATGAAATTGCTGAAAGACTGAAAATACTTGGTCATTTATCCTCAATAAGAAGACCCACATCCTTCGTGATGTATCATCAATAAATGTGATAAAATACTTATTATCACCTAAGGACTCTACCTCAATAGGACCACAAACATCAGAATAAATCAAATCCTGGATATTATCTTTTCTTTTAGAAGGCTTACTAAAAGAAACTATGTTGTTTGCCAAACAAACAATGATCACAAGGGGTGAGTGACGAACCTTTGACAAAGGGATTGAGAGACTTTTTCGCCAATATCTGCAACCCCTTCTCGCTCATGTGTTCTAGCCTCTTATGTCACAAACTGAGAGTGTCACTGTCTTGAGCCACGCTCAAAGAATCATATGAAGCCTTTGCTTGAGTCTTATATAAATTGCAACATATACTTTCTCTAGCCACCACAAGAGAGCCTTTGATGATTTTACATTTTCCTCCACCAAATTGAATTTCATATCACATTCGGTCTAAAGTAAGACCCGAAATCAAGTTGAGCCGAAAATTAAGAACATGTCGCACATTCTTTAAGATCAATGTGCATCCGGTATTTGTCTGCAAGTGTATATCATCAAGTCCCACAATTTACAAGTAGCTGGTATTGCCCATCTTCACATTGCTAAAGTCACCTTCTTTATACGACGTGAAAAAATCTCGATTAGAGGTAGCATGACATGTAGCTCATGTATCCACTATCCACTCGGAATTCTAACTTGTAACATACATATAGTCTTCTTTCCTACAAATGAGAATAACATCGGTCTCAGACAAAGTAGTTGTAATGTCACTGTCAGCTTTCTTATTCTCATCTTTCTTTTTATTTTTGTTCCCAACTTGCTTTTTCTTCAATGCCCAACAATTCTTCTTGATATGACTTGGCTTCTCACAATAAAAAAACAACCTCTCCCTTTAGACTTTGATCTGCCCTTAGATGTGCCACGACTTCTGGACTGGTCCTTATACCTACTCGTACCCCTGTTCTTCGTGACGAGTGCATGTGAGTTATCTATGCTGGTAGACTTCCTCCGAGTCTCCTCATTGAATACACTATTAGTAACCATACTCATCAATAACACACCATCTAGAGCTGCGTTGTTGACTGTCACAACCAGTATCACCCAATTGACCGGCAAAGAACCCAATAGCAATAAACATTGTAGCTCATCATCGATAGTCATATTCATGGTAGCTAACTGATAATCAAACTCTTAAACCCATTCGTTCATATGAGAAGCATTGACATCCCGAGAGGACCGTAGGAATCAGTCGTTCATATTGGATGAACGAATGATTTGTTGCATCGGTCTTTCTCTCGATATAAACTTTCTCAAATCTGTTGTGAAGATTCGAGGAGAACTACTCACTGATCGTGAGGTTTGAATTAGAACCCCCAGTCCATGATTAGATAGGACTGGCTCTTGGTGAACATGGATCTGGTTGAGATGCATTGAATCCATGAACTTCTTATATCCGTCCCTCAATCTAGTCGTGCTACGCAGAGTATTCGGGGGTCTCGCGTTGATTAGAGGATCGGCTTTTTTGGAGTTGTGCCGAAGCTAAGTCCTCTCCTTCAGAGAGGGGACTGTATGAACAGTGCAACCCCCAAGGGAGATAGTCCTTCGGCGAGTCGGCCACAACTGGAGCTTTAGTCTTCTTGAAAACTTTGCGGATCTTACGCATAGCCTTGGGGCTAAGGGATCCGGATGAGAGGGTCTCCTCAAACTTGGCTTGATCAAACTCAACAATAAGAGTTTCGACGGTTGTTCCAATGAGAAGAACATCAGATTGCGCCACCACTTCTTCATCAGAGAAGCTCGTCCCTAGCGGAGTCGCCATCTTTTGTTTGATGGAAAATTTGTAGTAAAAAAATGAAAAAAAATTGATTTGTATTCTCTCGATCTCGATTACAATTGGATTTTCTGATTACAAAAGAGAGGAGAATTGATCTGGATTCTCCCATTTGTTTAATTCTGGGTTCTTCACGGTGGCGATAGAGTACCTCCCTCGAATGCTCGCGTTGAGTTTGCTCTCCATTGACGATCCGAATATCTTAATTCACTGGAACGTGGTCTTCTCCTCACGATTTGACATTGTGGAGTACTCTGAACGAGTTTGAAATTCTATGAAAGAGTTGATTTAATCGAAATCGGTCTATAAGCCAAGGATGAAGAAAACTCTTGTTGCTGATCTCCAAAGCTCCAGCAATTCCCCCCAAAGATCTCTTCTTTGCTGCCAAAAAGAAGGATGAAAGATCCAGCCCTGAACTAAGTTGATTTCGTAGTTATTTATAAGGGATTAAGGGGTGTAACCGCCCCCTTAATTCGCTCATAAGTGGGGCTAATGGGATGTAACCGCCCCTTAAATCACTCCTGAATGGAGTTGTGATCCCCTCAGATCGTGGAAAATGGTTTTGAAACCGTTCAACTCATGTTTGAAAGAGTCAAACACAAAATCCACGTTCTGATGTGAATTCTGTGTTCAAACGCAGTGTTTGGGAGCTTGAACGCAGCGTCTGGAAGCTCGTTTGCAGCAATTGGAAGCTGCGTTTGCAGAGATTTGAAAGCTGCGTTTGTGGTCGAATATGAGCTACGTTGGCAGCTGGATCTGAGCTGCGTTTGTAGCGCTTGGAGCTGAATGTGAGGTGCGTTTGCAGCCAGGTTTGACCTGCGTCCGCGATCGAATTGGTGTTGCGTCTTGATGATGGTACGTGGGGAGGACTTCCACATCTTGGTTTAAAAAGACCGTCAATTTGTAGTCTCTTTCTGTCAGAGCGTTGTAAAGATTATCATTTTGTAATCTTTGTTTTAACTCTTTGATATGTGAGAGTCGTCAGATTGTAACTCCCGATATTGATTGTGAAGGTCGTCAGATTGTAACCTTCATCGATCTACGTGAAAGTTTTTAAATTGTAGCCTTCTGGAAGTCGTCAGATTGTAACTTCCATCATCGGTGTTTGATGGGGAATCAGCTATCTATTATGATTTTTAGATAGCCTACAGTCATGGATTGCCAGCCAGCTTTTAAAGAGTGTTTAGGAATGTTAAGATTCTCCCAAATTGGATTAGACCATGCTACACACACTGTTGAAGAGGATAGAGCATTATATAGTGCTGATAACTTCACTTTACCATTTCTTAGTTTTTGCTATAGCTCAGTCTTGAGCATTAGCTATAGGTTTTGTTTGTTATCTCACTTACATATACATGTTCTTGAGATTCTTGATGTACAAAAGCTTTACATATTGGTTATGAATAAAAATTTTCATTTACCAAAAAAAAAACTTCACTTTACCATTCCTGTAACAATAATTTATGAGGTTTTTCAAATTTTCAACATCTCTGCAAGAAACCACTGCTTTATTTCTAGTTTTTATCAATTGCTTCTACATCCAGGAGTCTCCAGGTTTAGCATTTACCCACCAAAAGTCCATGTTCTTTAAATAAGTGCCATGGATCCATTTAATCCATAACGACTCTTTGTTGATGTGTATATTCCAGATACAGCACAGTGCAGAAGCTATGTTCCAAGTAATGGCAGAGTAAATCCCTAGGCCACCTTTCTTCTTCTCCAGGCAAATCCTCTCCCATGAAATAAGAGGAATCTTTAAAGCTTGGTCTGATTTCACCCACAAGAAGTTCCTATAGAGTTCATTAATTTTCTGTAACACACTGATAAGAAGAATGTAGTTTGATGTCAAAAAAGTTTGAATGCCAAGAACCACACTTTTGATGACTTGTATCCGTCCAGCATAAGATAAGGTTCTCTGATTCTTCCATTTTTGAAGTTGAGCAGTTATCTTAGTGAAGAGAGGATTACAAACTAAGAAAGATAACCTTTTGGTTATTAGAGGAACTCCCAAATATCTTATAGGCATTACACCTTTAGAGAAACTCATGTAGCTGTTAATGGAGTTTATTGAGCATTTATCTGGGTTTGCCTCAAGACCTGAAGTGATGCTGAATTCCTGTAAACATGTATATAGCTTTTGCACTGAATAAAGATCACCCTTAGCAAATAAGATCAAATCATCAGCAAATATGAGATGATTGATCTGAAATTTGGCACACTTTGGGTGAAATTTGAATAGCCTATAATTCTTTAACACACCCAAACTCCTTGAGAGGTACTCCATACCCAAAATAAATAAATATGGAGAAAGATGATCTCCTTGTCTCAGCTCCCGTTCACCCTTGAAATAGCCATGAAGAGTATATTGAATATTTTGGAGAGGATATGCAAGCCAAAACCCATTTAATCATAGCCATAGGGAAACCCAAGCCATGGAGCAAATCAGAGAGAAAACTCCAACTGATAGAATCAAAGGCCTTTCTAATGTCTATATATTTAGCATAACCCTTGGGGAAAGATATTTCCTACCATAGCTTTTAACAAGCTCATGTGCCAATATGATGTTAGAGGAAATTTGTCTTCCCTTCACAAAAGCACATTGTGCTTCATTTACCAGATACCCATTATAGGTTTCACTCTGTTCGACAGAATTTTAGAGATGAACTTGTACAAACAATTGCAGCAAGAAATGGGTCTAAAATCTAAAGGGGTTTTTGGACATTGAACTTTTGGAATCAAAGTGATAGAAGTTGAATTCACCATGCCCAGAAGTTTTCCAGTTTTGAAAATTTCCTCTATAGCATGTATTACCTCATCACCAATTATATCCCAAGTAGATTTAAAAAAGGAGACATTGTATCCAACATGTCCAAGTGCCTTATCATCTGGCATGGAGAAGACAGCAGCTTTTATTTCTTCCTTAGAGATAAGCCTAGACAGATTCCTAGCTTGAGTTTGATCTAAACAGGGTCCTGCTTGAATTATGTTAATATCTAGGGGCCTTGTAACCACAACAGTACCCATAAGATTTTTGTAATATGATGTAAGTTCTTGTGCAATCCTCTCAGTATCAGAAATTCTTTCCCCTATGTTGTTGTACAGAACCATAATTCTGTTATTATGCTTGTTTGATTTTGCAATTGTATGAAATAGGTTGGTGCACCTGTCTCCTTGAAGATTCCATGCAATCCTAGCTTTTAGTTGATAGAGATAGTTCGCAATCAAGAAGTTTATTGTAGTTTGCAAAACATACCTTTTTGTTACTTTCATGTGACTTCACCACTTTTTAGGGGAACTCAAAATTGTATTAAATGCTATGTAGCAACTTTCTTGTATCTCACTTTCATAACCACTTACATGAAAGCAAACACCTAAATTGTTAATTGAAAGTAATTTTCTCACTGTCATCTTTCATTTGCATGTAAACAAACGCCCATTTAAGCTCGACTTATGATCCTCAAATTGGTGGAATTCCATTAAAGTATTTTTGATACTTTGTTATTACTGGCAATAAATTATGAATCTATTTAACATAGGAAATGAACTTGGTGTTAATTTAAATTTGACTTATTTTTCCTTATAAGCTAGTCTTTTAAGGTTGTTTTTTATACTTTTTAATTTTAGTAAATATTATCCTATCAAGAGCTGGTTATATTTCTATTTAAGCAGATGATAGTAAATTGTAGAGGTATTATTTATTATCATAATATTTTCTCTTTTTATATATCTTTGTGGATTTGAATGTTATTTTCTTCATAGATTCGAAGAGTTCCTTTGTGGATTTGAAGAGGTATTATTTTTTATTTTCTTCATGAATGTTATTTTCTACACGTAATAATGATGAAAGATACTGGTAAGATATGTGTTTAATTATGTTGTACTAATGAATTTCAAATTCGTTTGGATCCTCTTTCCTACCAATAGTGGTATGTAGAGAGATCACTATTTTTATAATAAATTCTAAATATAATATTTATCATAGTTTTATGAATTAAAATCATTTCTACTTTGCACTCAAGAAGATAAGTCACAATCATCAATTAAATAAATAATATTGAATTAAAAATGGTGAACCCTCTAACATTTTGTAGTTGTTGAGAGAATGTGAATTCATTTTGAATAGTTATATACTTGTTAAACAAACTGAAAAAGAACTATATATAGTAAAATTTAGGGTAAATTACACTAAACCCCCATGAACTTTCAGCATTTCGTGTTAAACCCTAATGAACTTTCAAAATCACGCTAAACCCCCAATAACTTTTGCAACAAAAACCCCAATATCTTTTTTATAAATTACACTAAATCCCCAATAACTGTAAAATCCCTTTTTATTTGTTTTTTGATTCTAATTTATAGGGTTATCTGCAAAATGCATCAAGTTATTGGGGGTTTATAAGTGTGAATTTATGCGCAGAAAGTTCATGGGGATTGTAATTTACCGTAGAATATATAGATGACTAGTGTGCACCCCGTGTAAAGTACGGCCTATATTTTTTATTTCTGCTACAATAATTCTGTATTTAAATACAATTTTTGTAAGTGCTACAATAATATTTTTAAACATTGTAGTATCTTGCCTGAGCTACAATAATAATGCTACAGTAATAGTTTTTTAATGCTACAGTTCCAGTCTGTGCTATAGTAATAACCTATAGTACATTATTGTAGCATGAATATCGAATCTTGGATCATCCTGATTGTGCTACAGTAATTTACTGTAACATGAATAGTGAATCTTGAATCCTCCCATTATTATAGAGGAATAGATATACTTGCCATTGTGACATCTCTCTCACGTATGTATTTTCATTTTATATACTCTTGGGGTTATCTCTGATCAATCCATCTTGGATCAACCTCTCATAATTGACCAAACACAAAAAGTAGTAGAAGTGTCTACAAATCCTTCTATATAGATTAAAGTGAGTTAACCCCTCAAAACGAAGGGTTTACAAATCCACCTATTTAGATAGATTAAGAAATAATCTCTCAATTTATGAAGAAAGTAATCATAATCCTTTTTATCCGCAAATGCAAAAATGATCATAATGATTAAAATAAGGGGAAATTGCTTAGAGGAACTAAAATAAGTTGGAGCAAGCATCCTCCTCCCCAGCCCCAAAACCATAACCCCCAAATCCTTAAATTGAAATATAAGTGCAACCAACCCCCAAGACCCACTGCCCAAGAAACTCATTCCCAAATTATCCTTCTTCACAATTTAAAAGCAGTTCCCTTTCCTCTCCTCCCCTCTTCCTCCTTCCTCCTCCCCAACGCAGGCATCACTTCGATGCACACCGCTGTCACCCACTCGGTTAGTTTCTCGAACACCCCCAATATTTTTTTTTCAATTTTGCTAATTTGTGATTTCTTTTTGGTGATTTTATCTTTTCGTTCTTTGCAGTTGGGAACATACCCTACGATGCGAGTGAAGAGCAACTGATCCAAATTTGCGAAGAAGTCGGGCCTGTTGTGTCTTTTAGGTTAGATTTGGATCAAAAACCCTAATTTTGATGTAACTGAAATTGAGAATTTGGGGCTTTTGATTGGATTTGGCGACAAAGAGGGTGTCAATTTTGTAACTTGAATCATGGAATCAAATCAAAGCTTGATTGTCGACTCTCTTTTGTGTTTGAGCATCCTTTGTGTTTATTGCTGTGGATTTCTTTGGTTTTACTCGTTTCAATGAATTGCTGAATTACTCATGTTAATTTTTTTTAATTTTAGGTGTTAGAAGTTAGTTGGGAAGCCTTGATGGGAGAGGAATTAATGAAAAACTCTGGCTTTGTCTCAGGGAGCAAATCGAATGAGGAGGAGGAGGAGGAGGTTGAGAAGGCAATGAGACAGATGTGTAGGCTTAGATTGGGGTTGGGGAGGATGATGCAGATTCACTCGAGCCCGTCCGATCAGAATATGCACAGTTCTTAGGGCTCTGCTGTTGATGAGGATGATGAGAATGAGAACAAAAAATAATTTTGATCGAATCTTGTAGATTTCTCAGGGGATGATGACGAGGAGGAGAGCAAAAGACAAGTTCTTTTTCCCTTTTTAATTCAACTTCGGATCATTCTATATGCAAATTCATGTCGTATGTGAATCTACAAATGGAACCTCTTCCAATGTGGTTACTAGTATAGTTGGTTGTGCAAATTTGTTGTTTGGACAGTTAACAGAGTTCATCGGTTTATAAAATTTGATAAGGAAATCAAAGTCAACTTGTTTAATTTTGCTATAAAATTCTGTTTTTCCTTCATGTGACAAGTCATCTTAGAATTACTCCGGGTGTCCTTTTATGAGAAAATCTTGGGCTCTTAAACAATACATATCAGGACAAATGTCACATATTAACTACAAATATCATATATTAATATCCAGGTGTCCTTTTATGTGATATTTGTAGTTAATATGTGATATTTGCTATGTTATTCAAGTTTTTGATATTTATATGATTTATTACACTTGCTTATGTGACATATGATAGTTTCATGTGACATATGACGGTTTCATGTAACATATGTTGTTTTTATATGATATTTGTTGTTTATACGTGATATTTGGGTATTGTATGTGATATTTGGGTGTTGTATGTGATATTTGGGTGTTGTTTGTGACATTTATTGTTTATACGCGATATTTGGGTGTTGTATGTGATATTTGGCTATAATTTGTTGATAGTGAATGTGCTTATTTGTCACATGGCTATAATTTGTTTATACTTGACACATGGCTGTTATTTGTTGTATGTGATATTTAGATCTAATAGAGTCATTCCACATGTGCTTACTTGTCACATGATATGCTTATTTGTCACATGTGGAATGACTCTATTAGATGTGACTATATCACATACAACCCATATAACATTAAAATATCACACGATATGCTTATTTGTCATATGTGGAAGGACTCTATTAGATGTGACTTATATCTGTTGTATGTAATATTTGGATGTTGCTTGCGAAATTTGTTATTTATACGTAATATTTGGGTGTTGTAGGACCCTAGAGGGGGGGTGATTAGGGTCAAGAGGCTCTAATATGCAATTTAAAACTCAGCACAAGCAAACCACAAAATAGAAGTGCAATCAAATAGAAAGAGATAGAGTTAGGAATCGTTATCCTTGACGCGCGATGTGTTAACGAGGTTCGGCCCGCTGACCTACGTCCCCGCTCCCCACTCTCGAGGAGAAATCCACTAACACATCCGGTTTGGAAGCCGGAACTTCGTCTACACAGCGATCCCACAAGATCTCTCTCTCACTACACAGTTGATCTCACAGATCACACTCCCTCACAGTCGATCTACACAAGATCTCACTCACAGCAGCAGAAGATAAATGCAAGACACTCTCTTTACACAAGCCCCTATAGCAAAGAGAAGAGTACTGAAGCTGGGAAGTGAAACACACACAAGAACTCAGAAGAACAAGTTTGATTTGAAAATTTTCTCAGGAAGAAACAGAGCTCTCTGGTTCTCTTTCAAAACGTTAGGGCTTAGGGAAGAAGAAGCAGGCTTGGGGGTTTTTATAAAAGAGTTTAAATCAATAAAAACAAAAACCCAATCTTCCTATTTAGGAAGATAATCTACTTTGCAGGTTGTGACCTCAGACTGTGCCAATCACTAATAAGTGAAAGCACAGGAGTCGAGGCGAGAAACGACCGTTTAAAAAAATCGCGGCTGACCAAATCGGTTGACCGAAGAAATAATCGGTCGACCGAAAATACCGTCGGTCGACCGCTGACAGCTAAAGAAATTTGGAAAACCAAGCAGAGCCTCTTCGGTCGACCGGAACGGTCGACCGATTTGAAGATTGAAAATTCGGTCGACCGTATCGGTCGACCGACGACAATCTGGAAAGATACTAAGGAAAGGTCATAGGATCGGTCGACCGGGCCGGTCGACCGATTTCTGATATTTTCCAGAAAACAGATTTTTGACCAACTTGAAATATTTGCAAAATATTCATTTGACCTCTGAAAATTCTGAAACTTTGTAAAATGTTTTTAATACTAAAAACAAACTGTTTGGAAAAAGAATTTTGCAGATAGGTACTCATACTTGTGAAAAATAGTGTTTTGTGAAAAACGCTTAAAAGACACAAGTCTAAAAACGTGTGTGTGATTCCCAATAGCTTCAAGTAAACTCAGTAACTCTTTGCCTACATTCTAGCACTAGAGAGAAAAACAAAAGAAAGCTAATATCCTCATATTGAAAGCAATACTTGAGCTTTGATATAGCTTGAATCGGATGAAGCTTTTATATGCCTTTGTTGTTCTTGAAATAACGTTGCTTCATCTTTTTGGCCTCCTCCTCCTTTAGATGTCTTCGTTTTAGCGTATATTCCATCCATCCTCCGTTAATGGCACTAACGAGCTTGACAAATGATTTTACTACATTTACACTCAATAAGCCATTAGTACCGATAATGGTGGTTGTAAGAACATCATCAAAACATAAGGGCTAACAGGTGTTGTATGTAATATTTGGCTATAATTTGTTGATAGTGAATGTGTCACGTATAAACAACAAATATCACAAGCAACACCCAAATATCACATACAACACCTAAATATCACGTATAAATAACTAGTATCACAAGCAACACCCAAATATCACATACAATACCCAGATATCATGTATAAACAATAAATGTCACGAGCAATACCCAAATATCACATACAACACCCAAAAATCACAAATCAGATCTAATTATCACATATAAGGTAGAACTGTCACATGTAAGATTGAATTATTACATATAACATTAAAATATCACATGATATGCTTATTTGTCGTATTTACGGTTAATTGTGATACATATATATTCCCTCATTTTCCCATTTAACCTTGAATAACTAAGAAACATAACAACACTCCTAAATTATACTCTAATTGGATCAAAATCGTCCTTACAAAGGATTTCAACCCATCAAACAAAAATACATTAGGAAGCTACAATCTCAACCCATCATTCCATTTCCTTCATAGAACCAATCTACAACAATATGCAGTACAAACAATAAACTCAAAACTCAAATTTAAAGCAAATAAATTTCCCTCTTCTTCTTCTTCTTCTTTCTTTTTTTGGGTGCACTTAATTAGGTACAAATCCTATGTCCTCTCCCTAAAAAATCATCTTTTGTTCAATCTCTTTCTCATCATCATCATCAATAAGAGAGCCCCAAGAATTGTGCAGATTCTGATCGGATGGGCTCGAGTGAATCTGCATTATCCTCCTTATCCCTAATCCAAGCCCACACATCTGCCTCATTGCCTTCTCAACCTCCTCCTCATCCTCATTTGATTTGCTCCCCGAGCCTGCAACCTCTTTGTTAATTCTTCACCAGTCCATTCACTAGCATCTTCATCGTCTTAAACCCCAACATCCAATTTTTCCTCATTGCATCCTTATAAACTCCCATGGCAGCCTCAAAATCCCCACCCTAACACAAATAATATATCAAGCTAAAATAACATCGACCCTCTCCAGACACAACACTTTTCTTCCCCATCTCCTCATAAACTCTTTTAGCCTCGTCCAACATCCCTTCTTTACAGAATCCAATAATCAAAAGATTATATATCACCCAATTCGGCTTCATCCCCTTCGACAACATCTCCTTATACAAATCCTTCGCCTCCATTGTCCTCTTCAACTTACGTAGCCCCTCAATCCTCACATTATACACCAAATTCAAACCCGGGTTTAACCCATACTCTTTCATCAAGCCCAAAACCTTATCCACGCCCTCCAACTTCTGCTACCTATAGAAACCCGAGATCGCATTAGTAAAAGTGGTCGAATTGGGCTTGATTTTCCTCTTCATTTCATCGAACATCGAGTAGGTGGAGCGAGTGGAGCCCGATTTGACGAACGACTTGATGAGGGTATTGTAAGTGTTGACGTCTGGGATGATGTTATAGGGCTCGACGAGGTTAGTGAAGAACTTGGTGGCGACGGGATGGTCCCCGGCGAGGATGGAGGTGAAGAGTAGGGAGTTGAGGTGGGTGGAGGGATGGGAGCGAAAGGCGGAGGTGACATCGTCGAGGAGGCGGGCTTGACCAAAGAGGACAATGGAGTAGGACACGTTACCGGTGGAGAGGAGGGGGAAGAGGAGGGAGCGGACAAAGGAGGGGGAGGAGGAGAGGTGGGAGACGGAGAGGGAGAGGGAAGTGCGGTCGAGGTAGGAGGAGGGGGAGAGGGAGGCGGCGGAGCAGATGGAGAGAACGTGGGAGGCATTGTCGGCGATGGTGGAGGAGGGGGAGGGATCGTGGGGGATTTGTTTGAGGAGGAAGAGGGCAGCGAGGGATTTTTTTTCTTGGAGGTGAGGACGGCTGAGGGGTCAGAGGGGGAGAGGATCGAGGAGGGGGAGGTTGAGAAATGGTGGCGATGGAGGTGGCGGAGGCGGAGGAGCGTGGACATTGCGGCTTGAGCAGGTTTTAAATTAGGAAGAATAATAAATTGAAAAGTGATTTTCTTGGGTAGTGGGTTTGGGGGTTGGTTGCACATATTTTTTAATTTTACAACTTGGGGGTTATAGTTCTTGGGCTGGGGGTGAGGATACTTGGCCTAACTTTCTTTGGTTCCTCCAAGCAATTTTCCCATAAAATAAACTAACTCAACGAATTAAAAAAAATTACGCTTTGTGTTGACAAATGGGCTAACTATGTTAACCATTCTTCTTAATCCCTCATCCTAATTAACCCTTTGCTAAATGGAGCCTTTAGAAACAATTTCCTATTTTTTTAAATTAGATTAAAACTAAGAACCCCTTACATTATGACACCCTAAGTTCAAGACAAGAGAGTAAGAACAAAAGATTTAACAATTGAGATACAAATTGATGCAGTCTTGGTAAGGCTGCAACTAGATTAAAATTATAAAAGATATAAAAAGATGGAGAGAACACAAAGAAATGGCTGTAGCCAGTTGTTGATGCACGAATGCATAACAATGGGATTCGGGACTAGCTCTAAGGGTTTAGGGTTCCTTGACCTCCTTTGACGGCTGATCCCTCGATAGAAGGAGCCTCCTACAAAACTACAACACGTTAGAGGATCGGAGTAAGGTTCTTCGATAATTCCTCTGACGATCAAGTTAGTCATGACCTGAAAGGGATCAAGGAACTGATATAGTTTTAAGTGTACAGAAAATTACGTACCTTAGACTAGTTGGTAGTGTGCCTATTTATACCCAGCTGACGAGGGTATTTATGTAACTTCGGTCGAGTCTAAGTAGTAAGTTTATTCGACTGATACATTACAAGTCTAGGCTATAGGTAGCATGAGTCACATTGTGATTAATGTGACAATGATAGAGGGTCTAAGGTGCTGTCGTGGTCCGATAAGTCATTAGAACTTTTATCGGAGGTGTAATAATAACTTCGACCGTGCATTTAATGTGATGGTGACTGGCTGTCAGCAAAGGGTTAGAGAATGAGCACTTAACATCTTGGGCTACCAAGAAGGGATGTCTTTCGACTCGGCTTAGTGAGAAGGATGCCTCCTGGTGAGAAGGACGACTCAACCTGGCGAGAAGGGACACCTCTCATCTCGGCCTAACGAGAAGAGACGCCTTTCATCTCATCCTGACGAGAAGGGATAACTTTCGTCTTAGCCTGGTGAGATGGAACGCCTCTTGGTGAGAAGGGATGCCTCTTGTTTTAGCCTGGCAAGAAGGGATGTCTCCTGAAGAGAAGGGATGCCTCTCGTCTCGACCTAGCAAGAAGGGATGCCGTGTAGTCTGCTTGAGACACGTGTCAGCAAGTTGAATGTTGATTAATACTTGCTTATTTCTATGACACAACACCAATAAACTAGGTTCTTTATTCTTTAAAGCTAATTTTCTACATCTAGAAAAAATGGGTATGCATGTATGCATGCATGTATGTATATGTATATGTATATGTATATATATATAATAATGGTAAGTTTGATACCAAGCATCAAATTTGGTGCTGGGTAGTGATGCACTCATTTCTCATACTCTCATTTAGTGAGTGGGTAATCAAGTGGGACAATTTTTAAATGGGTACCTTTAAATGAGTGGATGAGAAGCATCAACTTTATTACTAAGTATTAATTTTGTTCTTGGTAGCAAGCATACAATCTCTCTCTCTCTCTCTCTCTCTACACACACACAAAATATAATGATCCAGGTGAGGGAAATCTAGAAAATGGATGAGTGGTGGGTATGCTGACTTTTCTACTATGGTTGAAAGAGTAAAAATATAATCTAACAAATAATATTTTGTCCATTTATTGTCCCTCTAATGCGTGTGTATATATGCCTTTACTATAATATAAAAAACTTTCTCTAGTCTACAGTAATATTGTGGTAACTATGTCCTCCAACTCTCTTTTGGCCTTTTCCTCTATCATATCCTTCTTGTCCTTTTTTTGTCTTTTTCATTATTCTCTCTTACTTATATAGTTGAAATAATACAAGAGTATTTTGTATGAACCCTTTCTCTAAAATGGTAGTTTTAGAGTAGGATTTTATGAAATGATTTGTTGGGATGATGGACCATGTTCAACTTTAAACATGATAGAAGTGAGTATAAACTTAATAACTTTTATATAAGACTGTAGATTTATTTAATTTGGTATAAAATCCCCAAATTTAATATCTTTAATTTACAATCTATAAAATTTTTAAAGTTATTACAAATTAGTATCATTTATTGTTTGAATTTATATTCTCAAATCAATGAAATCATTTTTCATTGAATATTAACTTGAGGGAAAAGAAAGGACATACCACAAAAAATAGTGACCAGTTAAGTTTTGATCTCTTCCACTATAAGAAATTACGTCTTTAACGAATAGATTTCCCTTCGTTAAAGAGCTGAAAAACCTTCGTTATTGTATGCCAATCTCAGGAAAAAATCCATTCGTCACCATCGTAGAAGCCTTCTTTCCTAAAGTGTCACGAATGTTATAGTACCCATTGTTATAGAGTCTACAACGACGGAAGATATTACTGTTGTTCATATCTATGATAGTAATTATCATCGTCGTAACCATCAGTGATGAGGATATTTTCCCGTTGTTACTGTAAAATGATGATTTTTTATTCTCGTTGTTGTTGTGTAATAATGATTTTGTACTCCAATTTTTATTGTGTAATAATGAGTAACAAGCCTGTTGTTGAAGACTAATTAATGACGATTGGATACTGCTGTAAAAGTCCTCATGGTGGGTAACTAGTAACCCATCAACGATGGTGTTTTTCCTTTATTGATGTACTAAATACGGTTTATAAAACCATCATTGTAGACTATAAATTTATAATATACGTACATTAATTATAATTTTTCCATTCATAGGTAACTATCATAGAAAACCTTCCTATTATTCTCAACATGACACTAAGATTTTCATCACAAATATATTAATAATACCCAATAATGAGTAAAAGGGAAAACAAATTAAAATTCCATCCATTAATAACATTAATAAATAAAATTCCACCATCCTTAAATATTTAATACTAATAAGATGAGTTAATATCACAATTGCTTTAAAAAAATACGTGAAACTATCTAAAGCAAATTAAAATAAAAATCTGGGAAAGATACATCCTTTCATCTCTTATTATTTTAAAAAAAAGACTCGAGCTATCCCCTCTCCTAATCTTGGATAGCCTGAAAAATAAAAAAATCACATAATTAAGAAATATCAATTAAGTAAATATCATCTTATTAAGTAAAAATTGCATTTTCTCTAGTGCAAGTAGTCAATCATAAAAGTATATAATAGATTTTTTAAAAATAATTACCTAGTCCTGCACATGTTCTCGAGTTTGAGGAGTTAGCGAAGTATTAGATTGTTACCTTAAAAAAGTTCATGCATAGCTTTCACTTATGACTCTAAGTCAGACATCCTTTGTTATTGATGTTGTTGTTTCTCCTGCTCATCTAAGCGTTGTTGAAGCATCTGGTTCTTTTTCTTTTCTTCTATAACTCGTGTTTCCAGATCAGATCGACTAGCTAGCGGTCCTCTCAAATCTTTCAAAGTAGTTCCGTCACCAATTATAGTGATGTGACCATGAGCTTGCTTCCCCTAAATTTTCTCAATTATCTCAATGTCTGAAAGTGAAGGTTTTGTTTATTTGACTTAAACGATTTCATCCTATCAAAATTAAATTCATATGTTAGTACCATATAATACATCATTATCAAACTTAAATATATATTCTACTTACATATTTATCTTTATCCCCAGCATTTAGTGTTTCATTAGCTTTCTTTTAGGTTTCATAGAACATTTTTACCACATCAAGTGGATTGCCTAACTTGCCACCCTTATTCAAATATTAAATAAAAATGAGTACAACATCAAACTAAAAAACAAAGTAGTTTTTAATAAATATAGGAAATTAGTTTTGAATGTACCAGTTCTTACATAATTTGTCTAAAGGGTTTGCTGCCTGTGTGGTGGAGCGTCTTTCTTTTATCTCTGTTAAGTATATTTTGTTGGCCTGCTTTCTATACATCAAGATTAAAAGAGAATTTTAATAATCCAGCAATATACATGGGACAAAATAAATAAAATTAGAAGATTAATACCTGAACTTTTAAACAAAAATAATATTTCTTAACTAGCCAATCCCAGTCATCAACACTCACTCCTACATGTTTATTTCTAAGTACAACTTACAATGATTTTTCTTTCACATAGTTCTTGTACATCTCACCATGCCACTTATTCCACAGATCATACAAGTGTCTCATTACTGAATCTCGCTTTTGCTCCATGTCCTCAACATCAAATTTATCCTACGTCAAATTTGAATCAGAATTTAATTTATAAGAATTAATGACCAATTAAAAAAAATTAATTTTCAAAGTTCCATAATGGATGCCCACATATGATCTTTATTTTTATGGTATTTTGGCCTAATTCTCAATGGCTATTGAGAAAATATTCCTATCACGAATAATAATACCAAGATATCATGAAAAAACTAACCAATCCCAGTCATCAACACTTACTCCTGCAGGTTTATTTCTAAGTACAACTTATAATGATTTTTCTTTCACATATTTCTTGTACATCTCACCATGCCACTTATTCTACAGATCGTACAAGTGTCTTATTATCGAATCTCGCTTTTGCTCCAAGTCCTCAGCATCAAATTTATCCTACGTTAAATTTGAATCAGAATTTAATTTATAAGAATTAATAACCAATTGAAAAAAATTAATTTTCAAAGTACCATAATGGATGCCCACATATGATCTTTATTTTTATGGTATTTCGGCCTAATTCTCAATGGCTATTGAGAAAATATTTCTATCACGAATAATAATGCCAAGATATCATGAAAATTCTAGTTCATTAGTTCTATTCTGATAAAAAGTAATGATCTTCCCCCTCCCCCTGGCAAATTATTCAACTTTAGACACTTATTACTACCACATGGTGGATTCTTCTTCTTTTGAGGATTATCAGCTGCATACATCATATCATATGTTAGAATCAAGATATAGTTAAAAAATAAATTGATAAAAAATACCTTCTTATAATTAATAAAAAATATACCTTCTTGTTGAGATTCATTTAGTATTGCATCATCACTTTACACTCGATGATTATTTGATTCTGTAAAAATTGAGCAATTATTAATCCAATCATAAAAATAAATTATGGTAAAAAGAAATAATTATTAAATTTAAGTCCCATAAACCTGTAGAATCATTATTCTCATCATTGTTAGTATTTGCACTTCTCTTGTGATTTTGTGTAAAATTCTCCTCTTCAAAGTTTTCTAAACAGCGCTAAAATTTTCAGTCATATTTTGATCTTGTATTGGGTTTTGAATATTCAAAGTCTTGTTAAGACAAGTATGAAGTTGTTCCCTACTTAATGAATTTCCTGCAAATGCTTGATGTTACTTCGTAATTAATGTCCTGGGTGCTAGAACTTATGCTCTTTACTTTTGGAAGTAACTTCTTAAGTTTTCATTTTCCTGTTATGAAAAGAAATTTAAGTATTATACACTATGTATGAAACAAATGTCAAAAGAGAAATGAATAAAAGCAAAAAAATCACGAAGGACAAGCATAATAATAAATACATAATATACTAATGTAGAAGCACTTGCTGCAATGTCAAAGTCACAATCGAAATAGGAAGAAAAAATATTATATGTCTTAAGCAAGGAATACTTATAGTAAGATATAACTTAAAAAATTATCTCAATAACACAATATCATTTGAGTCATATTCTTTAATGAAAGCATTCTGATCTTCTACTTGAATATTTTTTCTCTTTTTTAAAGTTGAGACCGAATTTACAATAATTGGATCAATATCATTCATTCTCAAATTAATATCATCATCTACAAATGAAGTTGGTGCAATAGGCTGCACATCAAATGATTCATCTTGTAAATAAGCTTCAACTCCATTGTCTGTTATCTCACAATCATTTGTATCTGGTGGCATATCATAGGAATCACGTGGTTGTACTTTAAGAACTACATGCCAACCTTCATTGGCAATATCCTCAACATAAAAAACTTGTGTTGCTTGGCTAGCAAGTATAAAGTGGCCATTCGTCTTTAGCAAGTGTTGGTAATTAATACTGATAAATCCATATTTATCTACTTTCAAAATGGTCTCTTTTCCTTTGATGTGCACATCCACCACTTACAACGAAATAGAACAATCTTTCTTCCACCAAGATACTCTAATTCGACAGCTTCAACCAAAGCACCAAAATAATCTATATCTCTACCATCACCAGCATCACTAACAACTGTAACCCCGATATTTTGAGTTGACCAACAATTATCTCGACTTTCTATATGAAATCGATATGCATTGTTATAAAAAATTTAGTAAAATATTTGACAATCTTACTTGGACCATGAGATAATGAAAGTAAGTCATCATCTTCTCGATAACTCTGATAAACCTATACAAAATCAAGATATGATCAGGTCATGGAATATGTATTAAAATGAACCAAAAAGAAAAAAAATAAGGTAAGATATTTAGTAAAGATTGGAACCACTCGATAAAGTTTTTATCTTAATCTTTATCATCATAGTGATTTGTGGGTTCTCTCACGAATTCATTGTAGTCCCTACATTAAAATATTATCATAGTGATTTGTGGGTTCTCTCACGAATTCATTGTAGTCCCTACATTAAAATATTATAAATATGATTAACGTTGACTAACTATAGTAAATTTATTAATTCATTGTAGTCCCTACATTAAAATATTATAAATATGATTAACGTTGACTAACTATAGTAAATTTATAAATAGAATCTTAAACTTTAGTGACTTACTCAATGTATGGTTGCACTTCATCACAATTCTTTAGAATATAAATGTGAGCTTGCAACCACTCACATTCATCAAGATAGCGGGTGGTGGTGGCACCCAATGCCTGCCCATTATGTCTGAAAATAAATAGTTGTCCTTCATGACATTCTCTATTGCCATCTTCATAATTTCTTTTAAGGTGAGTAAACTTTGTCTTGAAGCCTTTTAGATACCTTGAGCAAAGAGTCATACATTTATCTGCTATATATCCTTCAGCAATTGACCCTTCTGGACGTGTCATATTTTTTATATATGACTTATAAGTATAAAGTTGTCGCTCCACTGGGTACATCTATCAAAATCGAACAGGACCTCCAAGTATAGCTTCAGATGCTAAATGAACTACTAAATGCAGCATAACATCAAAAATTAAAGGTGGAAAAATCTTCTCAAGCTTACATAACGTAAGTGGAATCTGCTCATTAATTTGCTTTAGTTCAACCACCCTAAATGTCTTGGCACATAATATAGTGAAGAATATAAGTTTAATAATTGGTTCACACACTTTTGCATGAAGAATGCCACGAATCAATACAGGAATCAAGCGCTACAAAAGAATGTAACAATCATGACTCTTTAACCCCAAAATCTTATGCTCTTTAAGCCCAAAATCTTTAAGTTCAATAATCGGTCAGCTTCGACGCTGCATACCCTCTCTCCCTAGTGCCATCAAATAAATATTTCTTATCCTTTCTCCAATTGTGATTTTCATCAAGATAGAGACGATGTCTCATATAGCTCTGTTTGCCTCCATTACATAACCTGATAGAGTGAGTGTGCTTATTACAACAAGGACATGCTAATTTTCCCTTAGTGCTCCATCCACATAAATTTGCATAAGCATGAAAATCATTAATAGTCCAAATCAGTGTTGCACGTAAAATGAAATTATGTCTTAGAGATACATCATATGTTCGAACACCTGAGGCATACAACCCCTTTAGTTCTTCTATCAATGGTTGTAAGTAGGTGTCAATAGCATCTCCAGGACTAGTTGGACCAGAAATGAGCATAGATAAAGTAAAATTGGATTGCTTCATGCACATCCATGGTAGTAAGTTATATGATACAAGTAAAACAGACCATATGCTATATGAAACTTTTGAATTTGTGAAAGGCTAGATACCATCGCTTGCAAGTTCAAGCCTAACATTTCAGGGCTCTTCAGCAAAGCTTTCATTAGCCCATTAAAGTTTTTCTAAGCCTCAGAGTCAGCTGGATGCCTCATCACTCCATCCTCAACTTGTCTTTCATGATGCCATCTCATATTAGAAGCTGTCTTAGAAGACATGTAAAGACTTTATAATCGCGGCTTAAGAGAAAAGTATCACAATGGTATTTTGGTTTTTTTTTACCATTTTCCTTGTGCTTGATCTCTTTTCCAATGTTTATCAAGTTTCCACCTAGAAGCACCACATCTCTGACACGTATCAAGATCTTCTTCACTGTTCCAAAACAACATGCAAGAGAATGGACACGGATCAATTTTTTCATATGATAGGCCAACGTCTCGGATCAACTTTTTGACCTCGTCATACGAATTAGGTAGTGTTGATTCCCCTAGCAATAGCTCCTCATTCAAAAACTAGAGTAACTTATGAATGATTTATTACTCTACATGTTTAGGCTCTTTATGTGAAGCAATTTCACTAAGGCAGATAACTTTGACCATTTAGAGCCTTCATACAAAGGTTTCTCAGTGTCACCTTAAAGACTGTAGAATTAGTTTGCATGTCCATCTGGTTCCTGTTCAAGAATATTCTAACTCGACGTGACATCAGGTGCAACAATGCTACGTGAATTATAAAATAATCTCTAATCATTTCTTACATTTCATCGTTACTCTGACTTTCTTCTGCCATTTCTTCTTGTTCTTCATCAGACTCTGATATGGACTCACCCTGTCTTTCATCGTGATGGCACCAAAATATGTAGTTTTTAATAATTTCATGAATAATCAAGTGGGTCTTTACCGACTCACGATTACTAGACTTCACATTGCTGTATTTAACATATGGACATCGAATTTAAAAGTCGCCATTCTTTTGATTGAAACTATCCCAAAGCTAGGTGTGTCCATCTGGGCCGGCCCGACTCCAAAATCTAGGCTCGGCCGGGCAAAACCGGAGCCCGAACCCGGGCCCGACAGGGCCGGCCCGGTTTTTTTTAATTCTATTTAAAATTTAAATTATACAAAAAAAAGACAAAAAAATTAATAAAAAACAAAAATTTTATTAATCACTTAAAATGATATAAATTACAAATAAAAAATTATAAAAATAAATTCTTTATTAATAATTAATGAATTATTTATAAATTACAAAAGTATAAATTTATTTTGGAATTCATCGCATCACAATAGATAAGTACATCCCAACTAGGTTATTTTAAATTTCTTTTCTTTTTTTTGATAAAAAAAATGCTAAAAATTAGTTAATATTATTATATTTTATAATTATGTATTAGTATATACTTATAAATTATTATGTAACTATATATTATATATACATATATTATAAGTAAATATATTGTATATATTTATAAGTTATAACTTGAGAGAGAGATAAACGCATAAGTAGTCGTTGCCCGTTGGGCCAATGGGGAAGAAGTAGCCGTTGTAATATACTATACTTATATCTATATATTATATATACATATATTATATGTAAATATATTGTATATATTTATAAGTTATAACTTGAGAGAGAGAGAGAATCACATAAGTAGCCGTTGTAATATACTATACTTATATATACTTATATACTAAGAGAGAGAGAGAGAGTATATACACACACATATATTATACATATATAAGAGAGAGTATACTTATATAAGAGGGAGTATACATATATAAGAAAGAGTATACTTATATATACATATATACTAAGAGAGAGAGTATATTAGTATATATATACACACATATATTATACATATATAAGAGAGTGTATACTTATATAAGAGAGAGAATACATATATAAGAGAGAGTATACTTATATATACATATATACTAACAGAGAGAGTATATATATACATACATACATACATTATACATATATAAGAGAGTATTCTTATATATACTTATATAAGAGAAAGTATACTTATATATACTTATACATATATATACTTATATAGGAGAGAGTATACTTATATACTTATATACTAAGAGAGAGTATATATATACACACATATGACATATTATACATATATAAAAATATATTATATATACATATATTATACATATTATATATATATTTATATATACATATATTATACATATTGGGCCCGGGTCAGTGGGCTTTTTTGGACACCCCTACCCACAGCTTCTCATATGCATAGTCTAAAAACTTCTCAACCCCTTGTTCATATTTTGGATCAAGTCTATCATCATCTACTAGGACCATCCAATCTTTATTCGGCGTCATTTCAAGCAATGTACTAAAATATTCTGAAAAATTTTAAAACCTCATCAAAAATTAAACACAAAAAAATGCTTAATTTTATTTTGAGACTCATATGTTCAGATATAGGGTCATTCAGTATCTAAAGGAAAAGATGTTAACCTATATATGATGTTATTCATAAACTATTTATTTATGCAATCATTGGTCAACGTGGAACTTATATAAAAACACTCTCACAATGTTGTCATTAGTGTAATGCACAAATCAATTAAAATAATATTAATTCACATGTCTTTATCACAAGTTCTTAAATAATTTGGTATGAGAATACATGCACTCTACAATAGCAAACTTTATTTCACATGATTAAATATTACCATATAACAAATTAGTAAATATAACAAATTAGTAAAAGAACTCATTTTCTTTAAAAGACATGTGACGTAGGACCTAGGATTATAACTAATAAAATGACTTGTTAATGGAAAGTGGTATGTCCAAGCTTAACAAGTACGTCTGAATAGCTAAAGAAATAATCATTTCAAAATGCATGTAAATTAAGTAAATACCACTTATGCTATATTGGTTTTGAAGTCATATTATTTATTTATTTATATATATTTTTGTAGGAACATCAAATAGAAGGTGGACAAGCTTCAAATAAAGGAAGGAAAAAAATAGCACCAACGCGGACAAGAAGTAAGAGAGATGATATTTCAAGGAGGCAAAACATTAAAGCTATTGCACTTAAATACCATATAATTTTCCTTTCTTTACACTTATATAACCTCACTTATTTTTGACAGCACTTATTTACCCTAAAGTAAATTTAGACTTATATACCCTCGCTTGTATTTGGAAAGCACTTATATGCCCGAATTTTTTTAAAACTTACACTTAAATACCCTAAAGTTTTTAAAAATTACACCTAAATAGTATAAATTTGTTATTACTAGTTTAATTCCTTCAAAACTTATGTTATTGTTATTTATTTTAGTTCCTTTACTCTAAATTATAAGTTTAATACATGAGTGTGTTCCAATGGGAAGAGCACGACGAGAAAATGCTCGTCATTAGAAACAAAAAAGTTAACTGTAGTTTAATACCTTATTGTTTCAACTATGATGTACTTATATACCCTCACTTATTTCTAGTAGCTACCTTAAACTTTTTAAAACTTGCACATGTATACCCTTTCTAATTAAGGTAGCACTTAAATACCCTAAAGTTATTAAAACTAACACTGAAATGCCTTCCCCTATGCAAATTTGAGGGTATTTAACTGTAAATTTTAAAAACTTATACAAGTGCTGATGCAACAGGTGAAGGTATATAAGTGCAAGTTTTTTAAAACTTTATGGTATACAATGCTGCTAAAAACAAGTGACTGAGCATAAGTGTAAAGTAGAAGAAACTATAGGGTACTTAAGTGCAATTACACCAAAAAAACGGAAGAGGAGGCGACAATGGGGCGACTATGTTACCGTCGAGCTATCAAGAAAGAGGAAGAGGAGACGACGATGGGGCGGCACTATGGCAACGACGACATTGTGGCGGTGTTGGGGCTACGATGGCACTGGGGTGGTGCTAGGGCAATGCTGGCTCGTCGCTAGGGCGACGCTTGGGTAACGATGGTTCTAGGGCGGTGATGAGATGGCGTTAGGGCGGCGCTGAGGGCATTGGCTCTGGGCCAACGCTGGCACGACTAGGATTAGGCAGAAGAACAACGACGAATAGCAGAGACGATGAATAATAACGCGATTTTGTTATCTAGGGTTTATTAGTTACGGTTAGAGGGAGGTTTGGGTTTCAGGTTCTTTATATTATTTTGATTAGTAATCTTGTTATGATTAATGAAGGTAATAGACTCCTTTGCTTTTCAGGAGACCCAATAACAACGTTATTAGAACCAAATCAATGAGGGGACTAGAAAACCGTTATCCCATCTGACATCATTACTCTAATATTTGTGATCACTGGATGAAGGTTTTTAAAACCATCTCTATTTTACACACATTAATGACGGTCAAATAGTCCATTCGCTAATTTTGGTCATTAAAGACCTGATTTCTTGTAGTGTTCATACGTATTCTCATTAAAATTTTTTTTGCAAACCCTATAAATTTTTTTCCCCAACATATTTTAGATTTTTTACGAATTTTACTATTTGTATCACTGTTAATTTTAATTTTCTTGCACATTGCACGTGTCGTAGCTTCTAGTTCCATCTTAAAATCATCCAATATCATCAGATCGAAAGTTGCAATGAGAATTGACGGTTGAAATTTATTTGTCTAAAATGCTTGGGTAAACTACTGTCAAATGAAATCAAATTTTACCCCACTATTACGTCATTGTTTTTCAAATATGCATGCCTGGAATAATAATAGACACATTTCTTAATTGCAATTAATTAAGTCGGAATCGATACCACAAGATGTCTCCCCATCTAGCAGCAAATCCGTGGTCCCAACTTCTCCACCCCATTCACAGCAGTTCCCTTTTTTTTCCCCTCTACTAAACGAGAGAGGGGCTCCAACCTAAATGTCTTGTGTGGTATACTGAGGCCGAGATGCAGCGAGATCCAGTGATCTGACTGCAATCAGCCACCGACTGCCTCCTATTGTCAGCTTGAGAGATCGATGGTGAGCAGTCGGTACTTGTTCTTGCTTGCTTGCTCAACGGGTGGAAGGTTGAACTATACACGTCAGCTTCTTCTTCGTATGTATTCTCATTTTCTCATCGAAACCTTGATGTTGACCCGAATTAAATATTTGTTGAACCGTATATATATGCTTTCTAACATGACAACGGAAAGATGTTTTCTCAAGTATATATGTATACCTTTTCTTTTTTTTTTTGAGAGAGAGGGAGAGAATGTATTATACCTAATTATTAGAATATGCTATATTTGGAATTCTGGTTTCATTGAACTATAGTTAGTAATCAAATACAGCTAGGGTATGGTTTTTCCATAGGTACCCCTCGATTCTTTCATATTAACGAAACTGCCCTTCAAATCTTGATATTTGCGAAGTTTCTTACCCTCAAAACTAGCATATCCGGTTTTTCTTCCACTACAACGTAATAATATGTTTGCTTTTAAACAAGGCAATGTTAAAACTTCCAAAAAAAAATCCAGTAAGTTTGCGACAATTTCACATTTGAAAACTAATTAAAATTGTTAAGTTAATGGGGGAAGAAAAACATCAATGCGAGATAACTGGAGTTAATTTGCATATTTTGCAGATACCAAAATTTTGAGGATAACTTTGTAAATATGGAAGATCTGAACGGTACATACGCAAAAAACCCCTTGATGCAAAAGAATCGGCGAAAAATGAAAATAGGAAACTTATTGTGTTGTTGTTTCACCTTCCGTCTCGTAGTTAATCAAATCCATCCTCTTACAGACCGCAATTAAAATTTTTAACAGCTGTTGATGGATAGAAAGAGTTTGGGTATTGCGCGTAGACCGCTTGTAGTACCGTTGTTTTGAAATTTTTTACTACTCTTTAGGTTAGCTGTCAAACCCTCTGGATATATATATATATATATATATATATATTATATTATATTTTTTTTTTTTTTTTTTTCCTTTTTGACTATTTTACCTAGGGTAGTGGCAGGCAAAATTTCACAAGGATAAAGAGTTAAAAAGAAAAATAACAGAAAGGCATGCTGCTAGCTACTTGCGAATACGCAGACGACAAATGCAGACGGCGGTGCTGCGTGTATCTATATTTCAGCTGAAAGTGAGAAGTAGAATGAGGATAGCAAAACAACAGTGCGATGCGAGAGAGATGACGCGCCAGAGAGACGATATGGTTGGGGTCGTGGTTGCCGCGGAGGGGCCAACACGGTGGGGAGGGGGAGGAGGATGGGTTAATTTTGGAGTTAACAAATAACTACGTACATTTTGGAGTTTTTTTAAAACATATATTTCATTTGGACGATTTTATATTTGGAAAAAAAAAACTTAAACCAAAATTCGAATAAATATTTTTAACCATGCGCTGGATATTTTCTCTCATTTTTTTTGCCTTTTCTCTTCCCGCCTGGACTTTAGGATTTACAGGGTGTGTTTTTACGGAGAAGGACCTGTGACGGTGTTTGCGTGTCGGGAAGAAGAGAGAGAGAGGATGACGCGGGAAACGTGTCAGCATCAGATCCGCGTCCCCAACTCGCTCCCACAGCCCCACCGTCCCCTCGCGCTGGACCACACGTGCCTCCTCCACAGGCCTACGGCTCCCTTTTCACACCCATGATCAGAACTAGAAGCAGCTAACTACTGTTGTACGGCCCGAACCAACTGACGTACACGTGCGAACTCAGACTCCCTCCCTCCACTCCACCCCCAGTTCACGAGGCCATTTTGAGCGTCCCTTCGCTCTGAACCCCATAGCTGACACGTGGGATAACAAACAGTTCACACTGCGTTTCCCGGTCAAAACTCGCCCTCGCTTCTCCTTAGTATGAAAGCCCCCGTCTATCGAGCGAGACAATCGCCCGCATTTATTGCTTCGACATCGGTACCTTCTTTTTCCTAATTCCACCGGCTATCCCCAGTCACCCGGTTGTCTTCAAAACCTTCAAAAGCTAGACATAAAACAAAAATCTAAATTTTATTCACCCCCTATTGTTATCATCTTTCTCCTGTTTTCCATCTCTCCGGTTTCAAACTCCACCCACTTAAACCGGAGCCCTATATGATCTGCTTCCATTGTTAATGAAGAAAGAAAGCAGCGAGCTGACGGAGATCTCACCGGTCGGTGACCAGATCTCGACTTCGTTCCCGTTCTCGGCCGGCGGATTGTTCGATCAGTTCGCGATCAATGGAGGCGCCGGAGAGAGGAGCTCGTCGCTGGGATTCTTGGAGATGCTCGGGATCCAAGATTTAACTTCTCACTCCCTCTTTGATTACCTCCCACCTCCTACACCGGTGAGCTTACCGCCGGAATCCTCCGAGGTGGTCAACTTACCGGCCACTCCCAATGAATCATCGGTCTCTTCGTCGTCCACGGAAGCTCCGAACGAGCAAGATCCGGCTGCGCTGCACCGGCTAGCGATGTGGATGCTGATTTGGATAAGGAGAAGAAATTAGAGTAAGCTCACGAGTCACTTTTTCATTCTGATTTACTGTATAATATAACTTTTTGGATTATTTTATTTAAAGAGGACTTATTGGAAAAAGCTTCAGCAGAACACCTAAAGGAGGGAAGAAGAAGGGGCAAAAACGTAAAAGGGAACCGAGGATCGCGTTCTTGACGAAGAGCGAGGTGGATCACCTCGAAGACGGTTACCGATGGCGCAAGTACGGCCAGAAGGCCGTCAAGAATAGCCCCTTCCCTAGGTAACTATTTACACTCCCTGCCACTGCGAATACAGATACGGTATCCCGTCATCACCCCCTCGCTTTTACGTAATTCCCAGCTAACAGTGAAGGGCACGATCGTCATTTTCAGGAGCTACTACCGGTGCACCACCGCCATGTGCGGAGTAAAGAAACGGGTGGAGAGATCCTCAAAGGATCCGACCATCGTCGTCACCACCTACGAGGGACAGCACACCCACCATAGCCCCGTCGTGCCACGTGGCAGCAACATGATGCATCGTGCCCCGCCTACCGCGGGGTACCATTTCGGTGTTCCGCAGGTGCAGCAGCTCAGAGACCTGCACCTGCCCTTCTTCGACTCCTACTTGCCCCCGCCGTCTCAGCCTCCTCAACCACTTGTTGATTTCCGCCACATGCCGCAAATCGATCGGAGATACTGCACTGCTCCTGCTACTACTACGACGATGACGGCCGCTGGTGTTTCCATCCGAGATCACGGGCTTCTTCAGGACCTAATCCCATCGCAGATTCGGAAAGTAGAGGATGCGAGCTAGAACCCCTTATGACGAATTAACTCCTTATTTTTGGGTATGTCGAATTAATGTTAATTCCCCGTATTAAGTTACTTATTTCTTGATATCGATCGAGGATTTCTATTTCTTCTGCTGCTAAATTAACATCATTAATGGAGAATCAAGACGGTCCCCATTTATGAGCTAAGATGCTTGTTATAACCAAGCAACAATGTACTGATATTCTCACTACTATGTATAATTATTACTAGCTGGCTAGCTAGTGAATTGATCTTCTGAGTTTTTATTATTATATGGCTCTCGTCATTCTTCACTGAAATCATGGTAAAATTATAGGATTAGGGTTTGTATGGGTTGGGGGAATGTTGCAGCAGCTTTACTTGGGGGAGCATCATTTATGGGCCCATTTCTCTCTCTGATTGCACTGGCTAGGATGGCAGTTGGTAGTAATTGTGAATGGGAATGGGCTCCCATTGTCTTGTATGTTTTTTTAACTTCTGTCTTGATTAATTCCTGTTTGCCTTCGATCTTATCCCTTTGATGAACTCCTACTGTGGATCTCTGAAAGCTTGCATCTTGTTCTGTTTGTTTTTCCATTGTTATTTCAATGAGCTAGGCGAATTTTTCTGGGTTTTTTTTTTTTGGTTTTCGGTTATATTCCTATGGTAGCGTAAATGCCCTTGTTGTTCTTGGTGGAATGTTGGCAGTGAATTTAATGAGGTTACTACAAATGGATAGGCACGAAATTTTTAAGGTAAGAGTATTAATGTGAAAAGGGAGTGCAACAACACAATGGGTTTGGAATAATGGCTATTTTATATATCTAGATCTATGTATCTATATTTGTTGGTGTAACTGATTGTGTAGAGGACAATGGAATTGGTGGAGTTCTTGCATGATACATTGGCTGGTATTATTTGTGTACACGTACATAACTAAAATTGGGGAAGGTTTTGACGTACAATTTTTGCTACTCGATCTATGGATTTCATCGTCACATTTTTGTAGTTGGTTTAATTCTTGAATATTTTGTAATTTTCATGCACATCAAGAATTGAACAATATGATTAACCACTTGCTGGTGGTAACTCAGTTGGATATCTGACCTCCTCTCTCTCTCTCTCTCTCTCTCTCTCTCTCTCTCTCTCTGGTTTTGTTAATTTCTTCTTTGGCACTTTGAGCTACATAAAACGTATGCATGGTGATGCCTTCTCATCAATATCCCTAGTTAGTTCAATAGCTAGTAGTGATTATGTTACCACTGAAAACAATCACTGTTTTGAAGAGTTTAACCTGATTGATTGTTGGTGATCAAGAGAAATTGCATTTTGTCTAATTTGGACAGGCTAAACCATTGAGATTAATTGAAATTCACTTCCTTAACAAATTGCAGGAAAAACAATATCCTGAACCCTTATACACATTCTGAAGGAAAAGCTTCTCCATTTTTCATTGCTAAGGTTTTACCCTTTTTTGCTATAGTCTATCTAATGTTATTGTTTAGAGAAAAAAGTAGGTGTGTAGAGTAATATACTTGTTGTAAACTAATGAAAAGAACTATTGTTTATTTTAAAATGATTTGCATTTGATAAAAAAGTAAATTTCTGCTACAATTTAATAATTTTTGAACTTATCACTCATGCACTTACTCATGTGGTCATACATTTACATTTTCATCTTTGATAGTACTATTTCTTAAGCCTAGGGATTTATGAATTTCGATCTTTCTGTATTGATTCTACATGTCTATTGCTTAACCTTACAATGAGGAATTTGTTTTTCATTGCTCTAGATCTTGTCGCTAATAAATACTTACTTTCACGTCATATATCTCTAAAATTAATTTCTTTTATGTAATCAACTATTATTATAAATAAAATGATAGTTTTTTATTTTACAATAATATTCATGTTTCATCAAAATGATTGATTTATTAGTTATTCTAAGGACATATTAATCTTATTTATATTTGTTGTAGATCTGATCAATTTCTTAGGCAGGTTTATAAAGCTTAACAATATTATGGTAACGACTTTGTTAATTTTGATCAAGGACTGATCGTAATTCTTATGTTTGACCTTCTTTGAAGACCAGGTAAATAAACCTTATTCTCGTTAAACGGTTTGACGGATAAAGCAGTGTTTGCTTATTCTCTCTGTCTGAAAGAATTAAACCTGCCCCTTTAGTTCCTATATTTAGTTAGTAACTTCTACCGTCTATGACTTATGAAAGCGTAAGTTCATGCATAATTATTGATGTATTAAAATTCTACTCATAATTAACTTAAATCCTTTTACGTACTTTACTTTGAACTGCTTACTAGTTTGTTTTATATTGTTTTCCCCCTTTTTACTTTCAGTTAGTTATTGAATATTTGATGTTTCAGCTGTTTTCCTAAATATAATGCTTTTCGAGTGATAAAGTTTCATATTTGGATTTGCTTCCTCTCTAATTTGGGGTTTTTTTCTCTTCTTTTAAGAGAGAAACAAGGGAGATATCCTCGTTCACTTTATTCATGATAAAAATATTTACAGAGCATGGTATACAAGATAGTATATATCCAGATTGAAAACAAAATGAAGTAATAACTTCCAAGTCTCAGAGATATGAGGCTTTCTCCATACATGCATCTATGAGAGTGAAGAGAGGATTCTGATCATCATTCAGCACACACATAGATATATACAAGTAGGGACAAAAGCCAACCTCATACATAAATACCTGTAAGTTATTAGGTCAAGAAGAAATCTAAGCATAACTAAACTAAACAAAAAGCATCTAGTCCAAAAAGAATTTTGACAATAAACAAAAGAGGAACTTTAATTCTCCAGCAACCCACAAAGCATTAAACTCCACCTACTTTCGTGCCTTCATCACCATTACTCCCATGCTTCTGATTGTCAAGCAGAAGATTCTCCTCTAGTCCCAACTTTAAAGCTTTGGCCGGCTTGCTTGAGAATCCACCTGACCATTCCAACATAAAATGCATATTAGATTTTGTAATATCTCAAATTTAGTTTAACTCCTATCACAAATGCATGTTAATGTTTAAATGGTTGTGATTTCCTTCAAATATTATCATACATCCCATGTTTTATAATTTTTTTCTCATTTTTCACTCGGAAGGAATCACAACCATCCGCTTAATGCACTCATGATATATGATTGTGATGAGAAGTTGTGTGCATGCACGTTGGAGGACCCCAGATCCTTTATATTTGCAAATTTCAATCAGGATACGATTTGAGTTAGACTATATTATTGGCATATTCAAATGCAAATTCTATAATTCTAGATTAAAAAAATAAAAAATTCGTATCATAGAAGCATGTAATATTATACTACTGAACGGTATAAAGGAATGAAATATTCAATGATTTCATTGTATTTTTAATCACGTATCAACTTATACAGACTTATTCAATTTTATGAAAATTTTGATATGTTGATTTTTATTACGTAAGATGCATCGTTGCCTTTTGGAACTTACTTTTAGTACATAGTTGGTTTATATATATAGATCACATCCAACTGTGTTGATTTTTAATTTAAAAAATAAGTGTCCCGCATATTTGATATTTTCTAGTGATGTTAAGAGGCCGGATCCGGCTAGATTAGAGTTCCACCTCGACCGTACTGCGAGTCTCTTTCGTTACTGCATATAGTTTGGCAACAAAGTTGTAGTCAATAACTCAACGGTGCAAGTCATCCATGACACATGACCCTGGGTTTGGACCGTTTTGGTGAAGTATGACT
>NC_033800.1:40284764-40298862 GCF_001876935.1 Asparagus officinalis
CATAAATATCTCATCATCCAACAATCCAGAAATGTCAAGATCTGAGTAGATAAACTGAAATACAACAAGCCTCAAATACAAATGTCTGACGATAAGGAGATAAGGCTCATAGCCTTTACAACTTCTAGAATAATACCCTCAAATGTCTAACCTCAATACAGTGGAGCCCAAAGAAAAATAATACATAGCTAGAAAGTAAAGCTGAACACTAATGTGGTTCGCTATCAACCTGCGGCTCTCCGTGCTCCTGGCTCGTGACCTGAAAGGGGGAGGGACAACGAGCGTCAAAGCGCTAGCGAGTAACATCACAACCAACCCCAAGGGAAAAGGGCTCGTTCTAAAATCATTTATCTTACTAAAGAGGGTTTTAGTATTTAGAAATTTACAACACGAGCATAGGTACGTCGAGCGAAATAATCCAAACAAGGAAACCCTCATGTATATACCTTGTATCTCAAATTGTAAATCTCTAAACACCAAACCATAGGTTCTAGTACAGAAAACAATAATAAAAGAAATACAGCTAATCTCAGAGCAAAAATACAGTGCCATACCATAGCTAACATGAACATCATGTTATTACTTACATGAATATCATATCAAAATTTACATAAGTGTTACGACATAAACTCACATGAGTGACATGTCAGAAAACGATTAAGTGTCCAAAACATAAACTATATAAATTAAACGTCCAACTCATGGACTGCGTGAAGTAAACGTCCAACTCATGAACTGAATTTAACCGTTGTCCAACGCATGGACCGGATGTGACCGTTGTCCAACGCATGGACTGGGTGTGACCGTTGTCCAACGCATGGACCGGGTGGTAATGCATATCCAGCACGAGGATAAAAATAGCTATGCATGTCCAACACGAGGACTAAGAGGTAATACTTGTCCAACACAAGGACTGTGGATTTTAGTCCAACACGAGGACTGTGATAAGGTGAAAATATTGCTGAGGTACATAGTGAAATCTATCTATATCAATTCACAGTCAAATCAGTGAATATATCCATAATTGGTACCCTCAGATCATCTATCGTGCCTGGGTACATAGTAAGACTAAATACCAATGTCAGATAGTCCAGTCAAACTCTCAAACATGAGTGAAATATTCAAAATACACAAAACAGGACATGTACAAACAGATAACACGGCGGTCGACCGCACCGGTCGACCGCACTCTGATATGCAACTGGCGGTCGACCGGAAGAACGTCGCGGTCGACCGAAATAATTGGCGGTCGACCGAAATAACGTCGCGGTCGACCGAAGCCTCAAAACGAGCTCAGCGGTCGACCGCGTCGGTCGACCGCCGAGCGGACAGAAACCCAAATCTGGGTTTCTGTCAGCTCGAACCCTGAAACAAAAATTTTGACATTCTTTGATAATAAGAGTTTTAATGATTCAAAAATCATACTGAAGGTAAACAACTAAACCCAAGCTTGAAATCTACATTTTTAATGTTCTAAATACATGAGAAACAAATTGAAAATCTTTTAATAACTATAAAACGTGGTTTAACTTTTTTTCAGATCTAGATCTTTACTGAACAGAAAAATTTGTAAACTTTTATACTAAAACTCTTGATTCTTGTTAACCATATCATAGAGAGTTTATTGTTATACAAAAATACCATTTTGGCTCGTTAAAACTCATAAAAATCCAACAGAAAATCATAGAAAACAGGGGTGAGGGATTGGGCGAGATGATACTCGCCTTGGGTGATGACGAACGCTCTGGAGATGATTCTCCTGAGATAAGATGATCCTCCTTTGCTCAAATCCGCGAAAAATCCCCTGGAACTCCTCCAAACTCCCCAAATCACCAGGTCCAGCTAGGGTTTTGAGAAAAGATGAATGGGGCTAGGGTTTTACGTTTGGGCTGAAGAGGGAGGCTCTCCTGGGTTGAAATAGAATATATACTAAAACCCTAACCCGACCCGAAACCCAATAGGACCAAAATAAAACCGTGAACAAAACAGCCTGGAAAACTCTTTGTACGCTGATCGGTCGACCGCCACGGTCGACCGCGTCGGTCGACCGCTCAGCACAAAAATGCTTCTGATAGGCATTTCACATGATGATCTTATACCACTCGATTTCTCTCACTTGAATATACCTGCTGGTTTCCCAAACACTGATAAATGTATACATCTGATATATATATATACATGATTATTCCTCATAAGAGAATTATTCACTATTAATAATTCACATATATTTATTATAAAATTTTCGGGGTTTTACATAAGGCCAATTTGGGGATGTCACCATACAGATTAGTGTTTGGGAAAGCTTTCCACCTACCAGTAGAGTTGGAACATCGAGCAATGTGGGCAATAAAACAGTTGAATTTTGACTCAGACTCAATAGGTAAAAACAGATTTCTCCAAATAAATGAGTTGGAAGAAATTCGGAATGATGCATACATAAACTCAAAAATTTACAAAGAGAAAACAAAAATTTTTCATGATAAATCAATTTTACGAAAAAATTTCTCTCCAGGACAAAAAGTTTTATTGTACAATTCAAAATTGCAGCTCTTTCCTGGAAAATTAAGATCAAGATGGACAGGTCCATTTTTTGTTAAACAAGTTTTTCCACATGGAGCTGTCGAAATAGAAAATTCTAAAAATGGTAATATTTTTAAAATAAATGGTCAACGTCTGAAACCATTTTTAGAATTTTCTACGCTCGGAGAGGAAGAGGTGTTGGTTCTTCATGAACCTCATTATATATAAAAAAAACTAATTTTCCTTTTGTTTCTTAAAAGAAAAAAAAGAACAAAAAAATTCTTTTGTTTTTTTAATAATAATAATAATAATAATAATAATAAAAATAATTACTCACAATTTTTTTCTTAATTGATTTCTTCATCCTCATACTAACAGTAATTGCAGATCATTATCATCATTGTCAACCGAACAACTGTAAGTTCTTCATTTTTATCTGTCTGCTTTACTTTGTGCTTCAGCGAATTTGCATTGAGGACAATGCAAAATTTAGGTGTGGGGGTGAGAAATACATATTTTCCTCTTTATTTTACCTTTTTAGTTGCATTTTTCTTTCTTTTTGTTAAAAAAATTATAAAAATATTGTCACTTGCCAAATTAATAGAGTTAAGTAATAATTGATCAAATTGATAGATTTCAAATTTTCTAATTCTTAGTTAGTGACATATTCAAGTTCACCTTTTATGATAACTCCAAATAAAGTTCTTAAGAAATGATTTTTTAACTAGTATACTTTACTTAAGTCTTACCTTAGATTTTTAATTAAAAATAATGAAATTTTTGCATGCTTAACTTAGAGTTGAAAATATTTTTTCAAGTTATCTTAATTTACACAAATTTTTTTAAAAGACTATATATACTTACACATACATATATTAAAAAAAAACTAACATTATAAAAGAAGAGTGCGAAAAATGGGCACCACAAAAAAAAACTCTTAAATTCAAGGTGATTCTATCTTATAAAGCCTAAGTTGACTGAGCAATTAAGCCCAAGGAGTATCTCTATACTTAATGACCTAAGCCCAATTGGGTTGGGATTCATTGGCCCAAAACTCGTTAAATGGTCACTTAGAAAGCCCGTTAAAATAGAAAACAATCACCAAGAATTAGAGAGTGAAAAAAAAAATATATATATACAACCGCGATTCCTGCGAAAGTGAGTTAGGATTTTCTTTTTATTTTCTTTGCTAGAGGACTAGCAAAAGTTTAGGTGTGGGGGTATTTGATAATTATATTTTATTACAATTTTTATACCCTCATTATCTATTTTATATGAATAAATATACTACTAATAATTGTTTTTATCTTTAATTGCAGGTTAATGAAGAATAAATCTCAAACTCTCATCTCTCAACAAAAACCCATCGATTAAATGAAGAAATGAATCAAAGAAGCCCATTGGAAAATCAATTTCCAAATTATCCAAAAGCCCAGAATGAAGTCGTGTAGCCTGTAGAAGCCGGAGAAAATCAAAAATCCAATATGAAAAGAAATCATATTCAAAATGGTTGGCCGCAAAGAAACGACGATATCTCCTAATCCGGAAGGCGGAATTTAACATATAATATATGAAAATCGCCTATCTCGACGAGACGAAGCTATCCGTGAAATCAGAATTTGGAAATAATGAGTATCGATGTCGGCATCGATGTGGGCATCGATGCCTGCATCGAAGGGGTAGAGAGTGAGGGGTTAGAGGTGTGAAAATTTTGTAAACTCCTTTTGGAGAGGAGGGCTACTCTTAATTGAGAAGGCCTTCCAAAAATTGTAACTTTAGTTGCAATTAATAAAAATAATTTTTTCCTCTTTAAATTTGTTCTTTCTCCTCTTTGTTGAATGATAAGGATGGAGATGAAGAGCAATTTGAAGGTTTGCATTTCTTTTCTCTTTTATTTCTTTTTAGTAATTTCTTTATTATTGTTTATTAGTTAGATTTAAATTCATGCTTGTAGTGTAGATTTACTTTCTTGTCTTTTTATTTCTTTTTGCACTTTAATTTGTAGAATAGATTTATTTTCTTGCATTTAATTTCTGTAATATATTTTGTAGTTTAGATTTTTATTTTCTTTGTAATCTTGTCTTTTTATTTCTTTTTGCACTTTAATTTGTAGAATAGATTTATTTTCTTGCATTTAATTTCTGCAATTTATTTTGTAGTTTAGATTTTTATTTTCTTTGTAATTAGATTTATTTCTTGTTCATAGTTTAGATTTTTCTTTTCTTTTTATTTTTTTAATTAGTTCATTTTCTTCTTTCTTTTATTTCTTAAGATGTGGATTTAATTCTTGTAGGAAATTTAGAATTATATGAAACTAGTCTAATTTTCTTTATATTGTATGAATTATTCTCTTGTACTTCAAATGTTCATGTTTAGGATAATCAACTAGAGAACTAATCGGTAAAAGAAGAATTTGATAATCTATGCTTTCCTTAAATGGTTTGATAGGTTATGCTTATGAATTCTAGGATTATTATCATGTTGTTGTTCTTATCATGAATAGTAATTTTAACTTAGATGATAATTTGATAGGTTACACTTTCCTTAAATGGTTTGATAATCTATGCTTAATAAATCTAAGTTGAAATATGATAAAAAGAGAATAGTTTATATTTTGTAATTGAAATTGGTTAGTGGATTATATTCTAGATTTCTTACCTCTTTTGAATCCTCCATCTTAACTTCCTTAAATTTTCTTTTCATTCTTAGTTTATTTCTTGATTTTATTCATCCTTCTTTCTTACCTTGTGATTTCATTTATTCTTTGATTCTTTCTTCTCTAAAATTCAATTTATTACCTCTTGCATATAAATCAAAACAACCACTCATACAATCACACTTATTCTTTATTCCTAATTGTCATGCACAAAATATAAGAACAATTTCTAATAATCTCTTAAAATCACCTTCCTCGTGGGATCGATATTTTTTATACTATAACTTGATAAATTGTGCACTTGTAATTTTGGTACAAAATTATGCCGCATCACCTAGTAAGATCGGACCCCGATCCATACCAGTTAAGCTTGACTTGGCCACTGGTTTTATTTTATTTATTATTTTCTTATAAGGCTCACTATTTTTTTGGTTTTGAGCATTTTAGAAAGTGACCAAATCTTCATAAGACCCACTATCTTTTTTGGTTTTCGAATCAACTTATTTTATTTTATTTTATTTGTTAATGGGCTAAATTTTAGTCTAATATTAGCATTGTCAAGATTTTAATGAGCCAAAATTTAGGCTTTCATAGATTTGGAGCTCATTTAAATGCTAAATTATGGACTTTCATAGGAAAAAAATAGTAGTTAACAAGTCCTCCTATTTATGTTTTTACCTCAACAAGTAAAAGTTCTTCTCATGTGTTACGCAAAGGTTCCCCTGTTGGGGAGAATCTTGCTTGCTTGGACATGCGGGCCCTACGGCCCACATGTTCTCTTTTAAAAAAGAGAGAGCCATCCAATTTGGCTCTTTCTTTTTTAGCCGCTGCCAAAAAGAGAAAGAGCCAATGGCTGGCTCTTTCTTTTTTACAAAGAAAAACAATGAGTTTTCTACTAAACAAAGACAGTAGGTGACAGGGTGAGTGATGTTTATTTTGTTAATCATAGGTTTTATAAACTTTTTTAGATCAAATTATTTGCTTTGCATGTTGCTTTTTGTCAAATTATCGCATATGTTGTTTAATAATTTGATCCAAGAATCAAATTTAAAATTTGAATTAGTCTATGTAGTCCGTACACAGTGATTCTAATATTATTCCATAAGTAGAGAGACATATTATCTCTATCAAAATTTCACAACTTTGCCTCTCTCCTTATATCATTTCTTTTTCATAGTTAATAACTCTGTTATTAAATATGTGCCATTGTTTTCCTCAAAAAAAGAAAAAAATTAGCTTATAATCAAAAGGTCCTTTCTTAATTATCCAATGGATCACTGCACATACTCCTCATAATACTCTTCATCCTCCCCATCTTCCCTATCTTTTGCTAGTAGAAGTAGTTGTACACCTTTTGCAAATTATCATTATTATTCTCATGAAGCTAATTGTAGTAATAGCGGCTAAATCCATAACTGATGCGGCATAAACATGTACCAAAAATATTGCAAGTATACAACCGTGTTAAGTTATAGTATAAAAAGTTATCGATCCTACGAGGAAGGTGTTTTGTAGGAGAAAATATAAATCGGTTCTTATGTTGTGTGCGTGACAAATAGGAATGATGAGTGAATGTGATTGTGGAGAGATAGAGAGAGTGGAAGTGATAGTGTGTAAATCGGCACAAAATGTAAGTGAGAGTGGATGTGACAAAGAATGAATGATTTTCACAAGGAAAGATGAATAAAATCAAGAATAAAAAAGGAGAATTAAAGAATAAAAAGAAATTTTAAGAAATTAAAGATGGGGGATTCAATTAAAGATATTGGTAATCTAGAATTGAATCTACTTCTTAGAAAATGGTGATTCCCTAGAGGGTTCTAGCCTAAAGACGAATAAAAAAAAACTAATCCCAAGAGGGTTCTAGCCTCAAGGCGAATAGTGCAAGAAAATAAAATTTAAACTACAAAATAAATTATAAAAACTAAGCTACAAAATAAATTATAATAATTAAATATGAGAAAATAAAGAAATGAAATAACTCTAATCTATAAGCATGAAATAAATCTAAGGCAAGACAGTTCTAGCCTCTTGGCTATTTAATAAGAAAATAAAATCTAACTACAAGCATAGAAATAAATCTAAACTAATAAGTAATAAAAAGAAATAAAAGAGAAAAATAAAAAAATACAAACCTTCAAATAATTCTTCATCTCCATCTTCATCATCCAACAAAAAGAAGAAATATTTAAAGTGGTAAAAAAAATTATTTCATTAATTGTAACAAAAGTTACAAATTTGGAAGACCTTCTCAATTAAGAGTGACCCTCCTCTCCAAATGGAGTTATAAAAATTTTCATACCCTCAACCCCTTACTCTCTACCCTATTTATAGTAAACATCAGTGAATGAGAGCCATTGGATTGAAATCTTATCCAAAACAAGCAAATTTTAGCCATTGATCTGTAACAGAACGACATAGGTATCGATACCAGCATCGATGCTGGTATCGATACGGGTATCCCTCCTTTTGCAATCCGCTGATTTCATTTTTTATTTGGCTTTGGCTTTGGGCTTTTGGACTTGGGCTTGAGCTCTTTCATGTAGTTGCATATATTCTTCATTAATTCATGGGTTTTGTTGAGAGAAGAGATATTGGGCTTTTTAATTTTGATTAACCTGTAATTAAAGATAAAAATAATTATTGGTGAAATAGATAATGAGGGTATAAAATTATAATAAAATGTGATTATCAAATACCCCCACACCTAAATTTTTGCTAGTCCTCTAGTAAAGAAAGAAAAAAGAAAAGAAAACCTAACTCACTTTCGTAGGAATCGCGGTTGTATTTAGCGCATACAAGCCTTTAAACCCCTAGGCTATCCTAGTGGATGAGTTGTAGTCTCGTGAGGGTTTGTAGTGAATATACCCATAAAATTTGGTCAACTTGCCAAATTAAATAAGTCAGTAAATAACTAAATTTACTTGATAACTTTAGACAATCTAATTGAAGCCAGTTATCACTCAAGAAAATGTTTTTATATATAACTCTAAGGTAAACTTCCAAAAAAATCTTCTCATTATAATAATACAAAACCAAGCTAAACTTAGAAATTTAATTTAAAATTTTTGAAAAGAATATGCTAACTCTTTGTTTAAAATAATATTCAAGTTGCTTGATCTAAAATATTTTCCAAGACCATATATACAAATATAACTATATATATAAAACATTTATTAGTATTTTTAAATTTTTTATTTTTTATATTATTATTATTTTTTAACTCTTTCTTCTTTGGTGATTTTTTTCTACTTTAACGGGCTTTCTAAATGACCATTTAACGAGTTTTGAGCTAATGGATCCTAACCCAATTGGGCTTAAATCATTAAGTATGAAAATACTCCTTATGCTTAATTACTCGGTCAGCTTAGGCTTTATAAGATAGAATCATCTTGAATTCAAGAGTTTTTTTTCTTTCTTTCTTTTTTTTCTTTTGGTGCCCATTTTTCGCACTCTTCTTTTACAATTTTGTTATATGTATATGTATATATATTCTGAAAAATATGTAAGTCAAGATACTTTGAAAAATTATTTTTAACTCTAAGCTAAGCATGCATAAATTCCATTAAATAAAAATCTAAGTTAAGGCTTAAGTAAAGTATACTACCTTGAAAATCATTTTTTAAGAAATTTATTTAGAGTTATCATAAAAGGTAAACTTAAGTAAATAACAAACTAGAGATTAGAAAATTTAAAATTTATCAAATAAATCAATTATTATATAACTCTATCAATTTGACAAGTGACAATATTTTTATATTTTTTTTAGGAAAAGGAAAAAAATAAAAATGCAACTATAAATGTAAAATAAAGAGAAAAAATAACTAATTCCCACCCCCACACCTAAATTTTACATTATCCTCAATGCAAACTCTATGATGCACAAAGTAAAGCAAATAAGAAGTAAAGTACTTACATTTGATCAGTTGATAAAAATCTACAATTACCTTTGGTCTGAGGAGGATAGAATCAAAAATTTATTCTTCTTTTTTTATTTTTTTTCTCTTTTTTTCTTTTTTTATCTTTTTTTTACAACTGAATAAGAAACTCTAAAATAAGAGAATATTTTATTATGCTGAAATAAAAAATAAACAATGTAGAATAAAATATTCAACATGAAGAGCCCATGTTCTACATTAAATCCTACCTTATTGTTGAAAATTTTTCCCCGGGTTTTAAACAAATTCAAAATGATATAATCAATACTGTGCTGAAATTCCAAGCATATCAGGGTGTTCAATAATTCTTGTGGTAATGGAAGGTAGGTATTATTGGTGTCATGCGTTTTAAACTTAGATTCTTGATTTATGAATGTTTGTTTTCTAACAACCAAATTTTCTTTAACAATTTCCTCAACCCCATGATTCATGGTTGATGTGTAAAAATTTGGTTGTTGTTTATTTTCTAAAAATCTTAGTTCATCAAGAAAGAGTTCTTCAAAATTTAGTTCAAAGCAGCAATTGTTTAACACAATTTCTTTATTTTGACAAACCTGATCTGCTTCTCCTAATATTTTCAGCTCCTCACTAAAAATTTCCTCAAAACTTGGATCTGACTCTTCTTCTTCTTCTTCCTTTGGTCTTTCCTGAATTGAGTTATGTAAGGACCATGAATTTTCGATACTAGTTAAAATAATTCTCTGGTATTTTAAAATATTTAATTATTATTTTTAAAAGAGTATTTATATTTTTATTTGAATTTCTACAAATTTTATGATTTAAAAATCTAAGTTTTATATTTATTTAAATGATATTAATATTTATAAATTTATTTTATACAGTAAATATTTCCGGAATTTATCCGTTGTGTTACCGATACTATTACGTATTATTTTGAATAATATGTGGTATTATTATTATTATTACGTATATTTTCATATAATACGTTGTATTATTAATTACATATTATTTGGTATAATTTGTTGTATTATTTCTACTGTTACGTATTACCTGTCGTATTAGTACAACTGGTACGTTTTATTATATAGATAATTATTCCATAATTATTTGATTTTAAATATAAGTAAATATATTATTATTATTATTTATTCTCGTTTAATTGTACAATATGTGAATATTTTGACTATTTCATATCAACTGTTGTAATAGAACAACATGTACGTTTTTAATTATAGATAATTATTATGTAATTAGTTTAATTTTTAAGTACTCAAAAGTATTTATTTTAATTATTTTAACATAAACCCTAACCCTAATTAGAATTATATATATATGTATATGTTTTCGTTTTCCCTCTACTGTTCATCTCTTCCGCCGCCATCATCTCTCCTTCTTCCTCTCTCTCGTCCATGCGATGCAAACCTCCGACGACCCGAGTTCTTCCTCAGCTCCCCTCTATCTTCTGAGTCACCTCAGGCTGCCCGATCCCGCGCCGTCGACATCGATTCGTTCGACGAACCCGAGGCAAGATCCCATTTCCCTTGACTTGTATTTTCATTATTTATATCTGTTATTGTTTGATCCATAGATTAGTTTGTGAGATAATTATCTGTGTGGGATTGTTTGATGAATAATATTAGATAAATCATGATAATATGATACATAGCATTTTCAGAATATTTATGATGAGTTAAAAGAATTTATTTTGGCAGCGGAATCACTTTTGGATAATTATATTTATTAAAAAGAAAATATCTTGAGAACAGAATCATTTTAGGAAATTTATAATAATTTAAAAGGAATTATCTTGGAAAAAGAATCATTTTAGAATAACTATAAATAAATTAACGGAATTTATTTTGGAAAAGGAATTATTTTTTGAATTTCATAGTTGTTGTTCCTGATTTATAATTCTAAATTTGGATTATTCGATATGCTATGATATTATTGCACATGATTAGTTGCATTGATTGTCTATGTTGTGTTGAGAACCCTTAGTAGTTCACAACTTAGTGGTCTCGTGCGTCATGAACAGACTTAGTGACATGTGTGAGTGTGTTGATTGAGTTTAGGTGGTGAACCCGAGTTTTAATGAGGATTATGGTTGATTTAGAAAAACGAGAAGAGTTGGGATGGGGAAGTTAATGTTCATGTGATCGGATAAGGTTGTTGATGTATCTTCCAGGCTCGCTCCCGTGGTTGGGGTCGCCACTGGGGTTGGTTTGTAGGGCTAAAGTGAAGTGTGTACATCACTTTAGTCAGTGAAATCGTTTCGTCACCCGAGTTTTGTTTGAAGTTCGAACCAGGCAGAAAACGGTTTATGTGTAGTCCTCTAGGCCGCATGTGTAGCGGGATTGGATGCACGTAGGGGATTTGTGAACAGTCAATTATCCGGTGACATGAGCGTTGGCTCTGTGTGAGATGCGACCAGTGACCTGTTATAGAATGGCTAGTTACATGACCTCGTTTCTTAGCTAAGTATGATTTCTTGTAAGATGTAGGCTAATTGTGTTTTTCTTCGTACATAGATCGGGATTAATATTTATTTATTTATAATTCGAGACTGTAGGCAATAAAAATTGCCTTTAAATCCTTATCAGAGAAGTTCAGAACAAAACTGCTAAAACCTCGCCCGAAATAGCAGAAAAAGGGGAAAACGCAGATGTCTCCCAAACCGTAAGGAATTTGGCGAAACGGAGGAAGCGAACCGAAGCCTTCGGCTAGGTTCGGATGGCCCCATCTCGTCGAGATAGGCGATTTTCACATATAATTCGTCCAATTCCGACTTACGGTTTGAAAGTTACGGCCTATTCTTCGATCCATGCTATAGAGCTCGCCGAACGGCTTGAAGATCGCCTGCAGTATCAAATCCGCCTGCAGACCCAAGTCTGCCTGCAATCCCCAGCTCTGCCTGCAGTCTCAAATCCGCCTGCAGACCCCAAGTCTGCCTGCGCACCTGAACTCGCCTGCAGACCCAGTTCGCCTGCTAGCTCGCCTGCAGACCCAAGTCCGCCTGCAGTCCCAAACTCACCTGCAGTCCCAAACTTGCCTGTAGACTCAGCTCGCCTGCAAGCTCGCCTGCAGACCCAAGTCTGCCTACAGTCCTAAGCTCGCCTGCGGACCCTCGCTGCAGACTCGCCAGCTCACTGTCAACTGCCCACTTGGAGTATGGGAACAGTTACATCAGTGGTCAAATCCCACAAATCAAGGGAGAGGGCACAGTACCCCAAGACCGTCAAGCGGCCGCTCACAGTACGAATGGTTGGGCAGGTGTCAAGTCGACCTGAACATTCATAAATGCAGCTCACCTCGGCTGTCTGAGTCAAGAGCCGGATCCGCCAGCACCCGGCGAGCTGTCCAAGCCTACTCGAGTACCAGGAACCCGCTTTCCCACCTCTCTCGGCCTGAAGAGAGAAGACACGGTACTCCAGGCCCGTCGAATGACTGCTCACGGTACGAGTGATCGGACAGATGCCAGATCAACCTGCGCGTTCATAAATGCAGCTTACCTCACTTGTCCAAGCAGAAGGGAGGGCCGCCGGCGCTCAGTGAGTTGGCCATATCCACTCGAGTATCTGACAGCCGCTGTCACGCATACGAGGAGGGGCTTTCCCATTCCTAAGTGACGTGATGTAAAACACGGCTCCTCGAATGACCGCTCCTGTTGCAGGTGAACAGCAGGATATCTCTGAACGACGTGTGGTCACATCCCATAATTCAAGGAGCAGTCAAGCTGTCTCCCTCACATGGTCAAATCCCATGAATCAAGGGATGGCCCATGTCATCCCTTGCCTACTAAAACCCATCTTCAGCCAGCATGAAAAAGGGATTGTGAACAGCAGGATATCTCTGAACGACGTGTGGTCACATCCCATAATTCAAGGAGCAGTCAAGCTGTCTCCCTCACATGGTCAAATCCCATGAATCAAGGGATGGCCCATGTCATCCCTTGCCTACTAAAACCCATCTTCAGCAGCATGAAGAAAGGGGGGATTGGCTGTTGACATAATACTATAGATGTTAAACATGATATTATTCTAAACAGCTCAATTAGATTCTTGGATTGTTGGAAATATTAATTGTTTAGACAATAATTAACACGAAATTATGTTTTGAATAGACGATTAATATCAGGTAAAAACAGATTAATATTTTATCACAAGAATGAAATTGATTGTAACGAAAAATATAAAAATATAAAAAAGGTTAGAAATACGGCCTGATGGTCGAGGCGTGCAAGGCAATGTCCCAAGAATCTAATTGCCCCATCTCGTACAGGGCTACGCGACAAAAGTTCTCAGAGATACAACGACCCTCGGTCAGGCGACTTCATTCTCGTCGGCACGAGCTTCAAGAAGGTTTTGTGAATTCTTCTCGGCTTTCAGGGAACCAGCGTATAACAGCAAGAAAACTTTATTTTGAAGAGAAGAAAAGAAGAGAAGCTCGTTTATTTTTCTGTCTTTAGCCTTCGCATGTGTAGGTTTTTATAGGGGAAAAAACAGCCGTTATCCACAAATCCCGCTCATTTATTTAGCTAGCCGTTTTCATTTTCGCAGCCAAATAATTAACACGTTTTAATTGCTTAGCTCGTTTTAATTGCTTATCTCGTTTTAATTGTTCCAATTAGCAAAAAATAAAAATTCAAAATGTAGCAGGTCAACAGCCCCTCAATCCGGAGCTGCATTCGTGTCCGCAGGTCGTGTGCGCGCGTCACCCGACACGACCCGACCCCGAGCCCGAGCCCGACCCGGCCGGCGCGTGCGTGTGTGGTGTGGAGCATAACATTTATTTTCTTCTAAGCATAGGAGAGAAAGGGAAGGCTTATAAAGAACCTATCTCCCATCTCTTTTCCTATGTGGGACTAAACTTTTCCTCTTTTTCTCTACAAACCCAAGTTTTAAGTTACAACTCCAACAATCCCCCACATAACTTAAAACTTAAAATAACTCAGAAATAAAAGTAAAATAAAAACAAATAAATAAGATTGCTGGTTCCCTTATACTATGTAATAGGTGGAGGTACC
>NC_033800.1:40299862-40345168 GCF_001876935.1 Asparagus officinalis
ACTGAAATTGTTAAATGACTCGTATCCAAAAGGTGCATCCATACCAACATCGAACTATGAAGCTAAAAACATGTTGCTAGAATTGGGCTTGGGGTATGAATCCATACACGCATGCAAGTATGACTGTGCACTGTTTTATGGGAAAGAGAATAAGAAACTGGATGAATGTCCAGTGTGCAAGGAGCCGAGATACAAGTCTTGTGATGGCAAACGTAAGAAAGTTCCACAAAAAGTCTTGCGTTATTTTCCATTGAAGCCAAGATTTTGGAGGTTGTATATGTCGAGACATACAATGACTAAAATGAAATGGCATAAAAGAAGAAGACAAAATGAAGAGGGTTTCCTACGACATCCAGCTGATTCTGCCGAGTGGAAACACTTTGATCAAGAGTATCCTGATTTTGCTGCAGATTGTCGAAATGTGAGGTTGGGGCTTGCTACAGATGGTTTTAATCCATTTGGAAACATGAGCACTAGTTATAGTATGTGGCCAGTTATGCTAGTGCCGTACAATTTGCCTCCTTGGAAATGCATGAAAGGAGTGTATTCAATGATGTCATTACTCATACCTGGTCCTCGAGCACCTGGGAAAGACATTGATGTGTATCTTCGTCCATTAATAGACGAATTAAAAGAATTGTGGGATATTGGAGTTGAAACTTTTGATGCCTCTGTTGGGAGAAATTTTAATTTGCGGGCATGTGTATTGTGGACTATAAATGATTTTCCTGCTTACGGAAATTTATCTGGGTGGAGCACAAAAGGGTACAAAGCTTGTCCTGTTTGTAACGAAGATGTAACTTCAGAGGGGTTGAGAGGAAAATTATGTTTTATGGGAGCTCGACGAAATTTGCCTGAGGATCTTGAGTGGAGAAGGAGTAAATATTTTAACGGTTTAGTTGAAGATCGTCCTCCTCCCAGATTATTTTCTGGGGATGACATATTGCGGCAATTAGATCGTGTTTATAAAGCTAGGCCTGGAAAACATCCTGACAATCCTGATTTAAAGCGACACCGTGAGCCTCATGAGCTAAACTGGACTAGAAAGAGTATTCTTTTTGAGTTAGAGTATTGGTCCAAGCTCAGGTTGAGACATAATATTGATGTGATGCATGTTGAAAAAATATATGTGATAGTGTCATTAGTACTTTGTTGAATATAGATGGGAAAACAAAAGACACCAACAAGGCTCGTTTGGACTTGGCAGATAGGAAGATAAGAAAAGAATTGCATCTCACACGTCAAGGGAATAAATTGAAGAAGCCTCATGCTAGATATGTTTTGAAATTGGAATACCGTAGGCTGTTTTGTAAGTTCCTCAAAGTTGTCAAATTTCCTGATGGGTATGCTGCCAATATTTGCAAAAATGTGAACATTGTCGATGGGAAGATACATAATTTAAAAAGTCATGATTGCCATGTTTTACTTCAACGCCTCCTCCCAGTTGGTATTCGTTCATATTTGGACAAGGATGTGTGCACTGCAATTGTTGAGCTGGCCATTTTTTTCCAACAGATATGTGCAAAAACTTTAAAGGTGTCAGACTTGGAAAGAATGGAGAAGGAGATTGTTATAATATTGTGCAAATTAGAGAGAATTTTTCCACCGGCTTTTTTTGATGTAATGGTTCACTTGGCAGTCCATTTACCTCGTGAAGCTTTGCTTGGTGGTCCAGTTACCTATCGGTGGATGTATCCTATTGAGAGAAATTTAGGAACATATAAAAAGTATGTTACAAATAAAGCTCGACCTGAAGGTTCTATTGCAGAAGCATATATTGTCAATGAAGCAGTGACATTTTGTTCTATGTATTTTCGTGAGATTGAAACCCGTATCAATCGGGCAGAACGAAATGTCGATGTAGAAGATGACCAAGTAGTAGATGGTTTATCGATTTTCTCTCAGAAAGTTCGTCCATTCTCTGGATTGAGATATTGATGGAGGTCAATATATAACAGGTGATGATGAGATTTTTGTGTTGACCACCCACTGAATTAGTGAAGATGGGCCCAAGACTTGAGAATATGCTGACGTTGTGAGGCGAGGATTCAGCCAAAAATTGGAACAGTTAATTATCATAAGACCACCGGTTTGTTTCTCAGTGAGTGACAGTTCCTTTCCAACTACCATTTAATTTTTAGCAAGAATAGCAGAAAAAATTTCTTTGAGACTCATATAAACATGGTAATGATTCAAATAGATGAATGTTACATTCTTTTGCATTTTGACCATTCTAATTGTTTGATAATAAACAGTAAGAAGATGTACCGTAACAAAACGCCTACCGTTCAGAGTTCTACTTCTGGTAAGTAGTGCATATTTCTCTTATAATTCATGATTCATTCACTTGGTTGATTAGAATATTATTATCAATTTAACGTTTATGTAACAACAGGTAATGCACCAAGTAATCAATCACATGCAGAATTATTGAAAAAGAAACGTTCTCATGCAGCAACTAGTTATCTGCCATACGTGAATTCTACAGGGAATGGATCCGGTTCTAATCCGAGTAAATATGCAATCTTTATTTTACTGTTAGAATATTTAAGTACTGTTAGTTTTTACTTATCTAACAAGTGTGTATGCTAATAGGTACAAAACGTACTCGTCTGCAAACTTCCAATCAAGAATGCCAAAATTCTGTAGCAGATGGACTGAATTCTAGTAGTACTGTTGTCACCACAGAACGAACTACTACTGGTAAGTGGTGTTGAATTGAGCTGAATTCAGTTGAATTGAGCTGAATTCAGTTGAATTGAGCTGAATTCAGTTGAATTGAGCTGAATTCAGTTGAATTGAGCTGAATTCAGTTGAATTGAGCTGAATTCAGTTGAATTGAGCTGAATTCAGTTGAATTGAGCTGAATTCAGTTGAATTGAGCTGAATTCAGTTGAATTGAGCTGAATTGAATTATTTTCCTCTAAAAGGTGTAGAGAAGCTGAATTGAATTTCATTTTTATCAATTGCAAATTACAAGGGTATACCTAAACTACAAACTCGAATGACAGGGATTAGAGTTAGTGCACGTCTTCAGCAACAAAGTGTTAATGATCAGCCAGTGGTAAACACCATAGTTGAAGAGCGAGATGATAATGTGATGTCAGATATTAATCAGGAGCCTCCTTCAGGTATACAAAACATTATATACAAATATTTTGAGAATTAAATATACGTATGTGTTATGTTCTTAATAAAAATTATGTCAAAGGTACAACCAAAAAGGTGCGAGGGAAGACAAGAGGAGTGAATGCAGATAAGGTGTTCTCCCAATTGAATTCTAAAATACCTGTGACTCTGACCGAAGAAAATGGTAGACCTACTGGCCCTTATGCTGAGATGTTTGCAAATGAAATTGGTTACACAATTCGAAACTACGCCCCACTGAATGTGGAAAAATGGAAAAAGATTGAAAAAGCAGATGTGGAGAACTTGATCAAAAGAATGCAGGTTAGTGATGATTTGTTTTGCTAAAGGCATTATATTGGTTGCTTTGATTTGTTATATTTAGTTTGACATGAAATTATGCCTGTGCAGAATAAATTTGAATTTGATATGTCGCTCCCTTGGGTCCAGAGATATGTAATTACAACATGTCAGACCGTATATTGTAATTTTCGCTATAAGTTGAAGAAACATTTTGAGCAGTTTTCAACAATTGAGGAGGCAATTCAAAACAAACATGAAGCTGTCAAGACTCAGGAAGAATGGGAGTTTCTTTGCACTCATTTTTCTAGTGAAAAGTTTAAGGTACAATATCTTTTTTATTTTTCTCCACGCATTACATTTTTTCTTTTTTCATTTACTTCTTTCTAATTGTATGTCTTAATAATTTTAGATTCGCTCAGAGAAGAATGTTCTTAATAGGTCAAAGTTGACATATCATCACAAAGCTGGGTCAAAATCATTTATGTCACACCAAGAGCAAATTGTAAGACACTTTTTAGTTTTGCTTATAAATTTGTAACTTAATTGTGTACATATATATATGCTAAAAATGAAAACATGTTTGAATGCAATAGGCAACACAGACCGGAGAGATGCAAGGTGCAATTGATCGTTTTGAAACAGAGTATAGAAGTACAAAAAAAGGATGGGACTTGGGAGCAAAGGAAAAATGGGTAAGTAACGTGTCAATGATGCATGCTTTTATAATATTTTAAAAATATAGGTGAAACTGATATTACTGTTCTAAAGAGGATTATATTGATTAGGTTGTAATTAAGAAGTTGCATATGATTGAACTGGATATATAGGTTGTAATTGAGAAGTTGCATATGATTGAACTGGATATATTTTTTACTTATAGGATCAAATGATAAAGATACGAGCAGATACCACTCAACCTGATGGAACTCGAACAATGACAGATGAGGAAATTTGTGCAAAAGTTCTCAAAGTCAAATCAGGCTACATTAAGGGCTGTGGTTTTGGCCCTAGACCACCACCATTAAGGTTCTCTCGTTCTTCAATGAGTGAAATGTCTGAAAAGAATAAAGAGTTGCAAGAACAGCTTCAAGAGACCCAACAACTTGTAGGAACTCAACAACAAAAGATCGATGCGCAAAATGAGGTAATCCAAAGATTGGAGGAGCAAGCCAAAAAGTTTAAGGAGTTTATGGCTAATTTTTCCGGGCAACATCCATCAGCTAAATGTTTCTTTGATCGTGTTGCATTTGTTATTGCTTTAGACTAGTATTGTTACTTATGGTAGTACCTTTCTTGTTTTATTTATTTTAATTGTTTTGATGTACTGTGGTGACAATTGATGATAATTATTTATATTTTGTGTTTTTCTCGCAATAGCATTATTATTGATGAAATTCCTCATTATAAGTTTTCTCGCTATAAATTTAGCTCGATGAAAGTAAATTTCCTCAAAATAGACCCTACAACTTAAGGTGACGAAAATATGTTTCCTCGCAATAGGCCACATACTTATGTCGTCAAAAGAATATTTCCTCGTTATAGAGTATACTGCTTACGTCGACCAAAACATATTTCCTCGCTATAGTGATACAACCTATAACGACAAAAGTAATTTTCCTCGCTATAGACCATATAACCTATATCGACAAATGTAAATTTCCTCGTAATTGAATTTCTTTGGCGAGGAATATGAGGTACAACCTACAACGACAAATTTAAATTTCCTCGTCTTTGAGTCCCTTTACTGAGAAACTGTTTCCACGAGAAAAAGATACATATAATGAACAAAATCAATTTCCTCGTTAATGATTTACCTTTGGTGAGGAACAATTTCCTCGTTGAAAGGTACTTACAACGACGAAAATAATTTTTTAATTACTTTTATTATATATAAATTAAATATTATTCACATATCATTGGCGAGGAAACTGTAGTTTAGCGATGAAAAAGGCATGAGATTAGGTGAGGAAAAATATCGAGGCTAAAGAGTAACAACGAGAAAAGAATATATTCATCGCAAAAAGGATTTCATGAGAAATTATAATATTCCTCGCAGAAACTTTTCTTGACCACCCTACTGCGAGGAAATGGTGACCAAAGTTTTTTCCTCGCGAACACACTACGGCGAGGAAATCTCGACTTTCAATGACAAACTTGTTCCTCGCGGATTAGCTTTTCTGTTGTAGTGTTTGGCATGCAAGATTGCAGACCAGGTGACACCCCTGTTGCTAAAGGAGACAAGTTTAGTCTCAATCAGTGCCCTAAAGGTAACCTTGAAATTCAGGAAATACAGAAAATTCCTTATACTTCGGCTGTAGAAAGTCTAATGTATGCTCAGGTATGTACGCGTCCGGATATTGCGTACAATGTTGGGATGTTAGGCAGATACTTAAGCAACCCTGGTATGGATCATTGGATAGCAGTCAAAAGGGTTATGAGGTATCTTCAGAAAACAAAAGATTACATGCTCACATACAGAAAATCAGAAAAATTAGAGGTCATTGGGTATTCGGATTCTGATTTTGCTGGATGCCAAGATAGCATAAAGTCTACATCAGGCTACATTTATATGTTAGCAGGAGGAGCTATATCATGGAAAAGTATTAAACAAACACTAGTAGCTTCCTCCACTATGGCAGCAGAATTTGTAGCTTGCTATGAGGCATCCAATCAGGGAATATGGCTGCGAAATTTTGTCACGGGACTGCGCATTTTGGAAAATATTGAAAGACCACTAAGGTTATATTGTGACAATAAATCTGCAGTAATGTATTCCAATAACAACAGGAGCTCAACTAAGTCAAAACATATTGACATTAAGTTCCTGGTTGTGAAAGAAAGGGTACAGAGTGGACAGATATCCATAGAGCACATTGGGACAAACTCCATGATAGCTGATCCTCTTACTAAGGGACTGCCACCTAAGGTCTTTCATGAGCATACTGCTCATATGGGTGTGGTATTATTTGAGGATATTATGTTTTAGTGGGAGTTTGTATTTGTGGTGCTTTATGTTTGTTTGTATTGTCTGATCAGAATAAAGTTTTCAGTTAAGACACTCTGTTACATTATGTTTGGTTTTGACCTCACTAAGGAGGACCAGTTGAAAATAGACATGTACTGATCACATTGCATGTAATTTTCATGCTGCACATCCATGATTGATCTATGTCGTTTGATTGTATTGGTATATGTGACCATTGATGGGTCGAGTCACGATAAATGTGACGAAGGCCGCTTTGATCCTATATTGATATAGTCAATGGACGAGATTGTTCGGAAATACCTTTTCAGTGATAGCAATTTTTGAGCTCATAAGGTTATACACAATTTAAGGAATCATATGGTGCCCAAGTGGGAGATTGTTGGATTTAATCTAATAAATCTAATTGTGGGCACATATGATTAATCAATGTGTATTGCTATCTTTCAGGATATCCCACTAAAGTGATCAATTAATTTAGGTTAATTCGGTATTTAAATAAGTCATGGGGTTATATGTGCAGATACCAGGTTGTAATTGTAATTTGTTGAGGGGCCAAATTATAAATATACAACATCTATAAATAAGGGGTTATGGTCCCTAACCTAGGGTTACATTCTCTAATTCTCTACATCCCCATCTATAAATAAGGGGTTATGGTCCCTAACCTAGGGTTACATTCTCTAATTCTCTACATCCCCATCTAGTAAGAGAAATTCGGATTTAGAGGAACCCTAAGGTTAGAAGATCATCAAAAACCCAAATCAAGTTTTCTTCTATGGATTCAGGTATAATCTTCCGCACTCTTTTGATTATTGTTAATCTCTTCGAATTAATCATGGCTATATGGTTTTTTAGATCTCAAGTTTTGATTTAGATCTAACAAGTGGATGTTTATATCATTGCAACCATTACCATATCAACGGCAACTTCGATGATTTGGGGACTAATATCAGAATATGAAAGATTTGAGGGACTAATATCGATGTATCATAAATGATTATATCATTGGAACCGTTTCCATATCAACTGCAATTGCAATGTTTTGGGGACTAATATCAGAATATGAAAGATTTGTGGGACTAATTCTGAAATAACCCTTCTATTTTATATTCATGTCTTTATGTACACACACATTTGTGTAGTTGGATGCAATCAACAAAATTGTAATTGATTCCCATGTATTTTGCAAGAGTGGTTTTTTTTTTGTGTAGCATGAAGGATTATATGACTGCAACCATTACCATACCAACTGCACATGCTGTTAATGTTGATTCATATGCACTATTTTATGATTGGCATGTGAGCTTGTCTTGCCATGTCGGAGGTGTATTGTGTTGTATTCATGTTTATGACTATACGCTTCTGAGATAATTATAATATTATTTTATTAGAGTTTTATGTGATAGGCCAGAGGGAATGTATAATGTGCTATTATTTGAAAGGTTTATTTGATGGAGAGGAATACTTAACCACTAATGGTTTCATAGAGTTGATGGTCTAAAAAATTTCAGTCTCGGTAAGTTATAATGAAAACTTTCATGTTTTGTTAAAGTCAGGGTATATTATGTTGCGTTTTAGTGTTAGTCTTCCAGTGTTCTATTTCTGAATATGATTTTAGTCTGAACGCGTTATTTGGGTCATTATTGTGATGAATATTCATCTTCTTTGGAGTTTTTCGCCGTGTACGCTCTCTTGTTTTTTGAATTGAGAGTGCTAACGTTCCTGATTGATACATAGCCTGGGCTAGAAACTAGAGGAAATTCGCAAAGCACTTTTTTTTAGAAGATATTTGATTCATCTATATTTTCATGAGTCATCCCAGCATCCTTCCAGCATTGTCCCTTCAACCATGAAGCCACGTTTGCTTCTGGTACTTGTCACACATTTGTTCTATTTTCTTAGGTATATCACATTATCACTAATGCTACATGCCACACAATTGCCTAATCATATGTGCTATTTTGGGATCTAGTGTTCTGTGTTATGTTGTATCCATGTTGACATTGTCTTTGTCCAAGCAAATATACATGCTTTTTAGGTGTCCGATAGATTGTGTTTTAGGGAAAAATTGTGCCAATTTTGTCCCAGTTTTTAAAACAAAAAGAAAAGCCCTTTATCTGTTTGGTACACCGTCCCCTGGATCAAAAACAAAACCATTTTATCTCAAAACTGGGCCAGATCAATCTTGAGCTAGTTTTGAGGAGTTTGCCAAACTGGCCCTTAGTTTTATACGTCTGAGCATAAAAGGACTGTGCTACCAGTTTAAAAATCTTTTGGTGTTTAAAAATGTTTAACATGAACTAGTTACATGGTTTGACAGTCTGGAGCTAATAGATAATTTTTATACTTGACTCAGTAAACTAGCAGGAAAGTTTTATTAGACTCAATTGAAGTAAGGGTTTTATCATGCTGCACATAAGGTGGTTCTGTATTCAAGAATGAAGCAGAAACCAAAACATCATGTACAAGGCGCCATTTAGGGGGAAAAAATCATCACGGTGGAAATTTCTCAAAGTATTAACTAAGCATCCATTCTAGATTTCAAAGATTCATTCATAGTTCTGCAAAAATCATCAGAAAGCAAAACTACAAATTGAGTCGAAGACCCCGTGTTTATGTCAGGCGCCTAATGAAGCCAAGCACCGAAAAAACCCTTCACATCCAGCAGCCAATGTTGAAAAGGAAAAAGAAAACAAAATGGTGGGGCCTACTGCTACAGTAAAATATTAATATTTTATTGTGCATAGTGTTTTTCTAAAAACTATAAATAGGCTCCAAATCCTTAAGGAAATCTCATCCCAGAAACTTCTTCTTATATAGAAGAGTGTGAGAGAAAAAATAGAGAGTATCTCCTTAGAAAGAGAGATTGTAACTCCAGAGTTTTCTCCTCATGGTAGATTCTTCTATCCTTGCCCATGGACGTAGGCAATCAAGTGCCGAACCACGTAAATCTGTGTGTCTATCATTTTATCTCTACTTTTGCTTTACTATTGCTGCGACCCTGCTCTATTGGGCCCCGGGTTTGTCCCAACAAGTAGTATCAGAGCCAACTTAGGGTACTTGTATATATCTACTTATCGTATGCTCTGTGGCTGCCACCAAAGGTGGATCATCCACATCAGAAAATAAGTTAGGTTATCACTTACCCTTTGGAGGTGACGGGTACTATTCACGAGTATGGTACTGTTCACAAATACGGTACTATTCATAAGTATGGTACTATTCAAGAATACGATTACTGTTCATAAATACAGTACTATTTACGTGAAATAGTAAGAAGTTACTGTTCGTGGTAGAAGCAATGGCGGCGAAGTTCAAGATTGAGAAATTCGACGGGAGTAATTTCTCACTGTGAAAGTTGAAGATAAAAGCTATCTTGAGAAAAGATAATTGTCTGACGGCCATTGGTGCAAGGCCGGACGATATCACAGATGATAAGAAGTGGAACGAGATGGACGAAAATGCTATTGCAAATCTCCATCTGGCATTAGCAGACGGGGTGCTGTCAAGCATAGAGGAGAAGAAGACAGCAAAGGAGATCTGGGATACTCTAAAAAAGCTATATGAGGCGAAATCCATGCACAATAAAATCTTCTTAAAAAGGAGACTTTACACTCTGAGGATGGCGGAATCTACATCGATGACCGACCACATCAACACCCTAAACACACTGTTCTCCCAACTCACAACGTTGGGATATACAGTTGGTGCGAATAAACGTGTAGAACTTCTACTTCAGAGTCTACCTGACTCGTATGATCAACTCATCATCAACCTGACGAACAACGTCCTCACGGACAATCTAGTCTTTGACGATGTTGCAGCCGCTGTTCTGGAGGAAGAAAATCGGTGCAAGAACGAGGAAGATAGGCAGACAAGTTCATAGCAAGCGGAGGCCTTGTCGGTGACGAGAGGAAGATCAACAGAACGTGGCTCCAGTGGGAGTCATGCCCATGGTAGATCAAAATCACGAAGTAAGAAGAATATCAAATACTACAACTGTGGCAAAAGAGGGCACGTCAAATCGGAGTGTTGGCACAACAAGAAGAGTGGAGATAAAAAGTCTTCAGAGCCATCAACATCTCAAGGATGCGTTATCAGCACGTCAGAGGATGGTGAAATTCTATTCAGTGAAGCAACCACTGTTGATGAAGACAGAAAGAAGTTTGCTGATGTCTGGCTTTTAGATTCAGCAGCCTCTTGGCACATGACCTCTCGGAGAGATTGGTTTCACAAATATGAACCTATCTCAGGAGGATCTGTATTCATGGGGAATGATCATGCCTTGGAGATTTGTGGTATTGGTACTATCAAAATCAAAATGTTTGATAGTATAATACGCACCATTCAAGATGTGCGACATGTGAAGGGCTTGAAGAAGAATCTATTGTCTTTGGGACAATTAGATGAGCTCGGGTGCAAGACTCATATAGAAAATGGAGTCATGAAGATTGTTAGAGGGGCGCTTGTAGTGATAAAAGGAGAAAAGATAGCTGCAAATCTGTACATGCTCAAGGGAGAGACTCTGCAGGAAGCTGATTCATGTGTGGCATCAACCAGCCGTGGAGAAGAACAAACCATGATGTGGCATCGCAAGCTAGGCCACATGTCAGAACGAGGCTTGAAGGTTCTCTCCGATCAGAAACTGCTTCCTGGACTTAATTCGGTAGCTCTTCCATTCTGCGAGCATTGTGTTACAAGCAAGCAACATCGACTGAAGTTCAACACATCGAGTTCTAGAAGCAAGGCTATTCTGGAACTGGTTCATTCTGATGTATGGCAAGCACCAGTTACATCCTTAGGAGGAAGAAAGTACTTTGTGTCCCTTATTGATGATTACTCCAGGAGATGTTGGGTGTATCCTATCAAGAAGAAGGCGGATGTGTTCTCAGTCTTTAAAGCCTACAAAGCGCGGGTCGAGCTTGAATCTGAGAAGAATATCAAGTGTTTGAGGTCAGATAATGGAGGAGAATACACAGATTTTGAATTCCTAGCATTCTGCAAGCAAGAAGGCATCAAAAGACAATTCAGTACGGCTTATACTCCACAATAAAATGGAGTGGCGGAGCGGATGAACAGAACTCTGTTGGAAAGAACAAGAGCTATGTTGGCAACTGCAAATCTGGAAAAAGTCTTTTGGGCGGAAGCAGTAAAAACCGCTTGTTATGTGGTGAATCGATCTCCATCAACTGCAATACAATTGAAGACGCCAATGCAAACCAGCTGACTATTCCAACCTCCATATATTTGGAAGTCCAGTGTACGTAATGTACAATGCCCAAGAAATTACAAAGTTGGATTCAAAATCCAGAAAATGCATATTCTTGGGGTATGCTGATGGAGTAAAGGGGTATCGCCTGTGGGATCCCACTGCCCGCAAGGTTATCATCAGCAGAGATGTTATCTTTGTAGAGAACTAACTACAAAGTGAAGAGAAAGAAAGCAGTTCGAGGAAGGACTCAGAGACTGTAGCTGTTCAGGTAGAAGATAATCTGAATTCTTCTGAAGCGACACCGGAGCATGATGTACAAGAACCAGTCGAGGCCGATGCTCCAGAAGTTCGAAGGTCAACTCGTGAGAGAAGACACCGACTTGACACTCGGAGTATATTACGGAGAGTAATGTTGCATACTGTTTTCTAACAGAAGATGGAGAGCCATCAACTTTTCATGAAGCTATAAATAGCACAGATGCATCTTTGTGGATGGCAGCAATGCAGGAAGAAATTGAAGCTCTTCATAAGAACAAGACTTGGGAACTTGTGTCACTGCCACAAGGAAGAAAGACCATTGGAAACAAATGGGTCTACAAGATCAAGCGAAATGGCGATGATCAAGTGGAGCGATATCGTGCTAGATTGGTGGTAAAAGGATAAGCTCAGAAAAAAGGTATTGATTTTAATAAAATATTTCCTCCTGTAGTTCGACTTATAACAGTCCGAATAGTCCTGGCTATGAGCGCTATATTTGACTTACATCTAGAGCAGCTAGATGTGAAAACAGCATTTCTTCATGGAGATCTTGAAGAAGAAATTTACATGCTCCAACCAGAAGGTTTTGAAGAAAAAGGAAAAGAGAACTTGGTTTGCAGATTGAACAAATCTCTGTACGGTCTAAAGCAGGCGCCGAGGTGTTGGTATAAGAGATTTGATTCATTCATCATGAGCCTTGGATACAACAGACTTAATTCAGACCCTTGTGCATATTTCAAGAGGTTTGGTGAAAATAACTTTGTTATCTTATTGTTGTATGTTGACGACATGTTGGTTGCAGGCCCCAACAAAGATCGTATCAAAGAATTAAAGGCTCAGTTGGCTAGGGAATTTGAAATGAAGGATTTAGGATCTGCAAATAAGATTCTAGGGATGCAAATTTACCGAGACAGAATTAATAGAAAGATTTGGCTTTCTCAGAAGAACTATTTGAAGAAAATCTTGCGACGCTTTAACATGCAAGATTGTAAGTCAATTTCTACCCCACTTCCTGTTAATTTCAAGTTATCCTCCAATATGAGTCCTAGCAGTGAAGAAGAGAGGATGGAGATGTCTCGAGTACCGTATGCATCAGTAGTAGGAAGTTTAATGTTCGCGATGATTTGTACAAGATCAGACATTGCACAAGCAGTGGGAGTGGTTAGTCGATACATGGCGAATCCTGGTAAAGAGCATTGGAATGCTGTAAAGAGGGTTCTAAGATACATTCAAGGAACCTCAAATATTGCATTATGTTATGGGGGATCTGATTTTATTTCAGTGGATATGTTGATTCTGATTATGCAGGTGATCGTGATAATAGCAAATCCACCACAGGTTATGTGTTTGCACTTGCTGGCGGAGCTGTAAGCTGGGTTTCAAAACTGCAGTCAGTTGTGGCTACTTCAACAAAAACAAGCCAGTAAAGAAGCGATGTGGTTGAAGATGGTGCTGGAGGAACTCAGCTATGAACAAAAGAAGATTTCTCTATTTTGTGACAGTCAGAGTGCTTTACATTTGGCAAGAAATTCAGCCTTTCATTCAAAGACCAAGCACATTCGAGTTCAGTATCACTTCGTTCGTGAGAAAGTGGAAGAAGGAACAGTAGATATGCAGAAAATTCACACCAAGGACAATCTAGCAGATTTTTTGACAAAAGCAGTCCATACCGACAAATTTACTTGGTGTCGATCCTCTTGTGGTCTGTCAGAGACGTAAACAACATGAAGATGGCAAGATAGAAAAAATGGTGTGAAGATATGATTGATATTCAATCAAATCTTCAAGTGGGAGATTGTCAAGCGCCTAATGAAACCAAGCACCGAAAAAACCCTTCACATCCAGCAGCCAATGTTGAAAAGGAAAAAGAAAACAAAATGGTGGGGCCTACTGCTACAGTAAAATATTAATATTTTATTGTGCATAGTGTTTTTCTAAAAACTATAAATAGGCTCCAAATCCTTAAGAAAATCTTATCCCAGAAACTTCTTCTTATATAGAAGAGTGTGAGAGAAAAAATAGAGAGTATCTCCTTAGAAAGAGAGATTGTAACTTCAGAGTTTTCTCCTCATAGTAGATTCTTCTATCCTTGCCCGTGGACGTAGGCAATCAAGTGCCGAACCACGTAAATCTGTGTGTCTATCATTTTATCTCTACTTTTGCTTTACTATTGCTGCGACCCTGCTCTATTAGGCCCCGGGTTTGTCCCAACAGTTTAAAGGACACAACAACTTTCATACCATCACAACCAATCAAGATAATACAAACCCATGACAAATCGTATAGATCCTTACTTTCCCTCGACACTTCACTGCCCCATTCCATAAGATACACAAGCATCAACACAGTCATACTCAACATATGCTTCAGAAAGGTTCTTAGTATCCCAGTCAATCCTAGTAACATGCATTGGCCTATCCACACCTGGCCTATATAGTCTTTGTTAGTGTTCCAAATTTCATATGTTGTAACAATATCAGATGGAAAAAGTCCATAGTGGACAGTATTAGTAAATACTTAGTGTCGTAGAGGATGGTATTTACATTCATATCCTAAATGGAATGTGAATAAGTAAGCGCATAGAGTAAACTATTTCATCATGTGCACCTACAGGAATCACGTTTAGGATATACCTGAACAACTCTCATTGAGCCTATTAATGTATCAGTGATAGGTTTGCGGATTGCAAAACCTTAAGTTTTTTAAGAAAAAGAAAAACAATTTAGAACTAAAAAATGCCACTATACCTGAAAAGGCATTGTTGCTTCTGCTTCCTTTTTCTGTTAACCTGTGTTTGCTGGTCTCCATTCTTCATTGACCCCTACTATCTAATATCTACAGCCGTCTAATTATAATGGTGGCATTCATATTCCAACCCTGAACCTGACCAACACCTTCAGATATGGGTAAAACTTAATAAGATATAGGTTGGAATTCACGTCAACCCATTTAACCGGTAAATAGCTGATTTGGGTATATGTTTGTTATACTGGACTCTGTCTCAACCTGGCTAATCCATTTAATTATCGAGTTTGTGACTGATTTGTTTACATTTTCTTCAAATTGTTTTTAATTGAAAATTTGTTGGTGAGTGAAGTTTTTTGAGAGTTGTTAGTCTACAGGTGTTAGCGATAGCAAATTATTTTTCAAAATCATAAAAGTTAGGAATATTGATCATACCTTAACCATTAATCCTCATTTATTATGCGGGTCACTAGGTCAAAATTACTATATCAAAATACATCAGAAATATTTATGAAGTATATGATGTCCTTTTCTTTGTGATCTGCCAATTGTTTTGTTCATTATCTTATGCATAAAGGCTCTTACACGCTTCAGCTTATTTCATTTGTAGGTCCGTACTGGCTATGGCACCTTCTGTTCTTTTCAGATAAAATTTGTAGTTATGTATGTTTTTGTCTTATGCATGAGTTAACACTGCAACCTGTATTGAGAGCCTAGTTCATGAAATTAAGCTCCTTTTTCAGGAAATCTGACATGCTAATCAACTTTTAGACAATGGAACTTCTAATTTTCATTTTACAATGTGTAAGTTACAAATAATTTTTCTAACTGCTCATTTATTTATATTTGCATTGCGATGTGGGATCCTTGGGTGTTCCTGAAGATTATGAAAGTAAAGGCCACCGATCCCCAAATTTCCTGAGCCGTTCCCCTGAACACTAAACGTAATTACTTCAAAATCTGCTTAAATGCAGGAAACATCCACTAACTTTAGTTTAAGAGTACAATAGTTTTATATAAAGAAATATTATAGTTTGGAGCACATGTTAATGGAATCTGTGAAATTTTGTGTTATTGGATATCAATTTAACCTGTTAAGGATACGAGAAAACCTGTGATACTCTGATACTTATTGTAACATGAGAAACAGGCTGCTAAAGGTTAACAAATTTCATCAAAAGAAAGTGAAAACCTGCGAACATGGTTCTTTCTCTAAAAAAGAGGCTAAGTAGTTACGTGCCAAAACACTAATCCAGAATGTGTACTTAGCCACAGAAGGTGAAAGGTCCCAGGATGTTTTGTAAAACTATATATGACTGAAACTTGATCATAAACTAAATCCATCCTTCAACTTCAGCATGTTCAATGTGAAGCCGAATAATGTTGCCAGAGTGACTGAGGTCTAGTTAGCCTAAAATGTGTACTTAGCCACAGAAGGTGAAAGGTCCCAAGATGTTGGTAAACTATATAAGCTTCATGGTTGTTGGTTAAGCCAAGTTAGTTAGACTAAGGTCTGGTTAAGCCAAGTTAGTTAGACTAAAGTCTGGTTAGCCCACACATCGATGAGCGTGAAGCCCAATGATGTCTACAGAGTGACTGAGGTCTGGTTAGCCTACAGGAAGTGGAAGATCCCAGGATGTAGATTGCCATCTTTTGGTTCATGTTTAGCCTACCCAGATATAACGGATAGTGCCCGAGATTGGCTGCGAGAGTGGTAAAGGTCTATAGTCAGTTGGTGGAAGATCATGTCAGATTAGAAGTCAGGAAATATACTCATGGTTGTTTAAAATATTATGATCTTTTGATCTCTCATTAGCAAACATACTGCTGCTTACCAGATCACATATATTTTACATAATATTACTGGACTTAGAAGCGAAATTCCTTGATGCGCCTAACGAGTTGTTTCTAGTGAGCCCATGGCCCCTCCTAGAATAAAATGCAGTTTCTCTTTTGATTAGACTATTTATGTAGCTTTTTAACCAATGTTACAGACGGCGCTAGGCGGATTAGGCGTTTGGGCCTTCGCCTAGCGTCTAAATGCCTAAGCGATGTCTAGGCATTTGGCTATTTTTAAAATTATTTAATTATAATAATTGTTAAAAATGTGTATTAATTCATATATATTTGTCAAAAAAATAAATAGCAATCTTAGATCCACAATAAACCATACATATTTAAATACTAAATAACCAAAATAATAACTATGTTATAAAAAGTGCTAGGAGGTCTAAGCGTTGGACCCGACGCCTAGGGCCTAGAAGATTTTCTTTTTTATTTTTCAATTATAATAATTAATAGTAAATGGGCCTAGGAGATTTTTTTTATTTTTTAATTATAATAATTAATAGTAAATGTCAATGTTATAGAAAACTTAGGTGCATGATTAGTGGCTAGGCGGATTTCTTTCTTCATTTAAGTGGTGGTCGAGGAGGTTTTGCTGAAGGTCGGAGGAGATAGTGAAGGTGTTCATATTTGGAGGCTGAAGAAATTCGAAGAAGGTTGGAGGACATGGAACCTGCAACACATAAAATTATAATCAATGCTTAAAGGTTGCAATCCATGTAAGCAGACAATACTCTCCTAAACACTCCTAAAAGCTAGATGGGAAGCCTAGGTACTACATAGGCGCTAGGCACTAGTTAGACGATCTAGGTACCACATAGGCCAGGCGTACGTCTAGGTGGACAAGGCAGAGGCTTTTTAAAACAGTGTTTTTAACACAATGATAACATATTTGTTTGAGAGTTCAAGCATGAAGCATATTTTTTCACAATTGATGAGCTTTAGAGTTTGTGTATGGAGAAGAAAGGATGGAAAAGGACTAGGGAATTGAGGAGGAAAGAAGTTTGAAGAAGGTTAACACAATAAAAAAACCAACTCATTTGCAACGAACTTGATAACATGTTTTGAGACTTAAGTCCCTCTAAACATTACACCAATACTCCAAAGTTATTGTAAGGATCAAAGATTATAGTTTATATTAATTCTAACATCCCCTGCAGGTTGAACGCTCTTTTTTGGGCTGAAAAGCTAAACTCGCTCAGTGGTAATAGTTTTTTTAATTCCGCATTAAATTCATGGCTTATGATGAGGATTGAGAATTATATTTTTTATTCTTACATGCCCTCGTTAGTTGATCGCCCTTTTAATGGGCTGAAACCTAGACTTACGCAGCAGTGTCAATTTTTAGAAAGTCCGGGGGGGGGGGGGGGGTGATTAGGGTTTTATACTAATCTAATCCGGTTTTATGCCAATTAAAACCAATTACAAGTTATCCTAGTAAGTAAGAAATACAACAAGATATATGAGCTAGGATAAACAATATGAATAAAAAGATATATCCTAGCAATGAGATATACTATGAGATATATGCATGGATATAGAAATTAACACAAGGGTGAAATAAACGTAAACAAAATAAGAGTGATAATGTGCAAATAAATAATGCAAACACACAATATGATCACGGAGTTCGGACCTTTCGTCCTACGTCTCCTCTCCCCACTCCCGGGGAGAAATCCACTATCACAACCGGGTTTTCTACGTTTACCCGAACAACGTTTACACCTCACACTCGGTTTTCTAGCTAAACGAAAACTTTACAATCAACACTCTTGCAATCCCACTCTACACCCTCTCAAGTGTTGGACCTAGACGTGTCTCCCTCAAGTGCTCGGATACAACCTCTCCCTAGGTTTGTCAACCGATAGCACTCCTCTTGGGACGATCCCCAACTCTAGCCACACACTTCTCTCGGTGTACAAGTGTATTACAAAGTGATCCTCACAATAAGCATAATTACAATAATAGATGTTCTCTACAATAGATGAGAACTCAATTAAGTTCACTCTTAATTGTTACAACTCCCCACAACCCAAATATACTATGTATGAAAATACAATAAGCTCAATGTGGGTGTGTGTAAACAATGAGTGAAATAAAATCTAACTCAAATAGCAAACTAGCAATAATAAGAATATGAAAATCAATAATAAAATTGCTAGAGAAAAGAGTTAGAAAACTTCTCTATAAACACAAAGAGAGAATGATGAAATATTGAAGATGAACTCCTCAACAACTGATGTAAGCTCCTCTTTGTAAAAACAAACCCCAAACTTAAAACAAACTAAAACAGGCTTAAACCCTTGTTAAACTTTTGTTTAAAAAACTTCTTAGATGATGTCTGGTAGAAGGGGTTTGAGGGGTTTATATAGGAAGAGAAACCAACAGCAAAACCCAAAGGAAAAGACCAAAAAGCCCAAGAATCAGAAATCAGATTCTGTACAAAATGACCGTTGGAGTGAATGGCGGTCGACCGTGAAAATCTCGCGGTCGATCGCGAGCCACTTTCGAGGCTCAGAAAATTCCAGAAACTTTGACGGTTGACCGTGACGGTCAACCGTGGGAATTTTTGAGCTGACGGTCGACAGTGGCGGTCGACCACAAAAGTTACTGTTGGCTCTGCAGGTTAAAAACAAAGGCGCGGTCGACCATGACGGTCGACCGTAAACTGACATATGAGAAAGTTGATTTTCTGATTTTAAAACCCTGTTTAAAAATATCAAATAAATTCTAAAAAATATAAAACTTTGGGAAATGATTGTAGACATGATAATACACATGCTACAAAAACTGGTTTTTAAAAAAGACCTCCTAAATAAAAAATATCATTATTTTACAAAATAGTCCAAAACATGAAAATGTTAACATATGAGTTTTGACATTTTAGCTTAACCATATTTTGAAACATTACAAAATGATTATATAGACTTAACAAAAGATGTGTATGATTGTTATTAAGTCCATAAACCAAGAAAATAATATTTTCATAAAATTGCATATTTTGCAAACATTTCAAAAGAATATGATTTTATTGAACTAAATAAAATTAATATTTGATAAAATCATATATATGCATGTAAGTATGAAACAAAAATATATTTTTTAATTATATTTAATTGTTTCATATTAAAACTTGAAAACTATCAAACTAAAATATATATGTATATATATTACTATATATATATAAAACCAAAACATGTATGTGTGTATATGATTGAGTTTAAAGTACTAACACACATAATATAAAATCTAAAACTAAATTTACCCAAGCTTGTGATCTTCAACGAAGCTCTATCTTGGTACACTTGCGGATGAAGCTTGAACTTGAATCTTTAACTTTGAATTACGTAGACTTCACTCCATAATTCTGCCAACCTCCAGTGGATATGATCGTGAATGCGTAATTCCATTCATCCTCCAACACGTTGTTTGTCAACAATAAATAGAAATACACAAACACTAGACAAATAACATTAGTGGTAAATTATTTGTCAAAGATTATCAAAACAAAGAGGCCAACACAATAAGTTGCAACTTCCCGAGATCAGAAAGTCAGATGAGGCAGGGAAAGTGGACAACCCTAATTACTGTCGTTATCGTAGATTCTTGGGACATCCTACCAAAAAATGCTATGTCTTCAAAGATATTCTACAAAACTTGGTGAATGCCAATGTACTTACGTTGAAGCCTGAGCAGAAGACCGTATCCACCAATTTGATAGTGGTCCAGTTCGGTGATTTTCCTCTGGTAACAACTGTAGATGGTGTTGTCCCCGTCCCTAAAGGGGAAATGCGCATGAAAAACGCTGACTTATATGGTCAAAAGGACAGGGGGTTGGTACCCCTCACTACCTCAAAAGAGGAGATCATGTGGGTCCATCCCAATCTGGTTGAAGACCAACAGTAGACGAACACCTAGTCCAAAAAGAAAAGAGGCAAGGCTAAACCTTCCAATATGATTAGCCCCTCTATAAATAAGAATGATGATCATCTTAAAACCTCTCACCGACTCAGAAGAAGAGAGGATTGTTCTTGTAGCATACCCAGGAGGCAACCCTGGCACCCGGTCAGGAAAGCTTACCTGAGAGACTATGACCAGAATGCTCAAGAAGCAGAAGAATAACACCAAGACACTGGGGGTTTTGTTCCTCAAAAGTCAATCGACAAAGGAAAGCAGAAAGAAATCCAGTACGATAAGAACCTTCTTTAAGAAGTCGGAGAATCGAGCACTCCTTTCTGATTCAATGTCTTGGCAGTTGGACAACATACCAGCTAGGATTACCCTATATGAGCTCCTGAGATTATCTAAAACCACCAAGGAAGCTCTGATTGAAGCTTTAACAAACACAGAAAGCTTTATCACACAAGTCACTCTGATTCCTGAAGCTTATGTAGGCCAGTCTTGTATACATTATCTACAATCAGCAAGAAGTTTACTCTGCATATCATTTACTCAGGAAGACATGCAAGTCAAGCACAAGCATGACAAGCCATTGTACTACACAGTGTACATTGGATCCTCAGAAATCAGTCGTGTTCAAGTTGACCCGGGCTCAGCACTCAGCATCATGTCTTATAGGGTCATGCAGGTATTAGGGATTCCCATGCATCGATTGAACACCACCTAGACCACTATCTTCGGTTTCAACACCAACAGTACTCGACCCCTAGGGAAGATCAAGCTCAGGTGTCAAATCAGAGATCTTAAGTCCGAAGTGACTTGTTATTATAGATACGGACACATCCTATAATTTATTATTGGGACGACCATGGATTCATGCAAACTGCATTGTCCCGTCTACCTTACATCAGGTCATGAAGTATGTCAATGATGAAGGAGAAGTTTGAACCCTAATTGCAGAAAAGTACCCTTTCATAGGGGTGGAAAACTTCCATATAGATTCTGTCTTCTACTCGGAATCACAAGAGAAAGAAGATGTTGATAGTGGCAATGAAGCCGACGTCGAGCCAGACCCTGAAGAAGATTGTCCATGGGAGTTGAACTTTAATGTAATAGGTCAGTGTGAGAACAATAATAATGTACCGAGCGAGGGTGAGTGGTGCATTAATGAAGACTTTATTTTGGTGTATTTGTCTGATGAGTCATCTAAAATGAACAAATACAAAATGATACTAATGCAGGTACCGACCCATGGCACACATTATGCACCGAGGCATCACTAACATTACCAATTAAGTCATCCTTCGCTTCAGATGAAGAAGTAGAAGAAGCTCAAAAGGCTTTCTTTAAAGTCTCGTCCAAAAGGAAAGGGCAGAAACCGATCTACTTCGGTAAAGTTAAACCTGAATTACTTAAACGAGGAAGTTCAGAAGAAGATAATGAGGTTCCTCAATTTCATTATCATAAACCTAATTCCTTACATATGATGAAGCGAATGGGATATAATTTTAAGGAAAAACAAGGTTTAAACTTCGGGAAAGGAAGGCGAACGCCGATTCGAATATCCCTCACTCCCGAAGGAAAACCTCCGGATTATTATCAGAAAACTAGAAGAGGTGTAGGTTATGTCACGACCCCTTCTCCTTTAGAAAATAAAACCGGTAACTGTCTGTGTCAGGATCATTCATCTAAAACATCTCATGGGAATCCATTGTTAGCGTAGGACCTTTCTTTAAAAGTTTGACTGTGAATATGGTTTCAACTAGTCACCCAGATAAAGATGCAGGGGGTGACGAAGAGTTGATCGAGTCAACCAATGACCCGTGGATCAAACATCTTAACATCTTGTGGGATATGCGTTTCGAACAACGCGAACCGCCTACTGAAGATAAAGTGATCCAGGTCAATATGGGAAATGAATCCGACCCTAAACCTATCTTTATAAGTGAAAGCTTAGCACCCTCTGAGAAAAAGGATCTTATATCTCTCATTCGAGAATATATAGATGTCTTTTCTTGGAATTAAGAAGACATGCCTGGTCTTGATCCAAAAATAGCCATGCATCGTCTTAACATTGATCCGGATGCAAAACCCATTAAACAACAGTAATACCGGTTTCGTCCCGAGATCATGGAAGAAATCGAGTCAGAAGTCAAAAAACTTATTGATTCAGGCTTTATCAGAGAGGAACAACACCCAGACTGGGTTGCTAATATTGTTCTAGTTCCCAAGAAAAATGGTAAGGTTCGGATATGCATAGATTTTTGTGACCTTAACGCAGCCTGTCCAAAAGATGAATTTCCACTCCCCATTACGGATGTCATGATCGACAACAACTGTGGGTATGAGAGAATGCCTTTCATGGATGGATTCTCAGGGTATAATTAGATCAAGATCTATCCTGAAGATGAAAAGCATATTGTTTTCAGAACACCATTGGAGTGTATTGCTACATAGTGATGCCATTTGGATTGAAAAACACAGGTACAACTTATTAACGTGCAATGAATATTATCTTTCACGAACATCTACGTAAGAAGATTGAATGCACGTTGATCACATAGCAATAAAAAGCCAACACAAAGGTGATCATCTTACAGACTTGAAGACAATGTTTGAAATCATGCGAGCACATCAGCTGAAGATGAATCTAACAAAATCATTCCTTGGGGTATCGAGCGGAAAATTTTTGGGATTTATAGTTACATCCAAGGGAATTTCTCTCGATCCAGAGAAAGTTCATGCTATCCAAGGCATGTTACCTCCAAAGAATCTCAAAGAACTCAGAGGTTTACAAGGTAAATTAGCTTACATCTGGAGATTCATATCTAATCTCTTAGGACGATGCCAACCTTTTTCTAAACTCATGAAGAAAGGAGTATCCTTCGTTTGGGATAGAGACTGTCAGAAGGTATTTGAGTAGATTAAGAGATATCTCACTCAACCGCCGGTTCTTGTGGCCCCAATATCGTGAAAACCATTCTTATTATATGTAAGAGTTATGGATCATTCTCTTGGAGCTTTATTAGCCCAAAATAATGACCAAGGGCAAGAGCAGGCCATCTACTACTTAAGTAGGACCATGATGGGAGCCGAATATCAGTATAATCTGGTTGAAAAAGAATATCTCATTTTGGTATTCGTTGTCCAAAAGATGCAACATTACCTAGTTGGACAAACAATCCATGTCATCTCTAAGGTAAATCCCTTGAGGGTTCTTATGACGAAACCATCATCTCTAAATTGTCGGCTGACAAAATGGGCAATCCTCCTGTCATAATATGACATGCAATTTATGCCACAAAAGGCTGTCAAAGGTCAAGCTTTGGCGGATTTCCTAGCCGATCATCCAGTACCAGGAATGTCTAAGTTGTATGAAGAATTACCAGACGAGGTTGCGGAAACTTGTGTAACTCAAGAAGTTATGCAGGTGTGGAAATTATTCTTTGATGATGCATCCAGAGCGAACCCTCATGGAGCAATTGTCGCGGGAGTAGGAGTCGTATTCATCTCTCCGAACGGTCACGTGATCCTGAGAGGATTTTTCCTGATTGAGCCCTGTACCAACAATGTAGCTGAGTATAATGCTCTGCTATTAGGAATGCAATTTGCCGAAGAGCTTAACATTCGATATCTCGAGGTTTACGGTGACTCTCAGCTGATCGTAAATCAAGTCTGAGGAGAATACAAAGTGCGCAATGAGGATATGATCCCGTACTACTTCGCGGTGTTAAAGAAAGCAAAGAAGTTCGAAGGTTTCTTCATTGGATATATTCCACAAGCTCAGAATGCTTATGCAGATGCTTTAGCCTCGTTGGCAACCTCATTAGCATTGCCACCAGTGGTTGAAACAATGATTCCTGCACCGAACGTGAATTATATTGTTCCAAGCTTCTTTTAGAAGAACGGTCAGACAAAACAATGATAGGAGAAGTCTGCACAATCTCAATAGAATTTGAACCCAGGGATTGGCGATTCCCATATATCGATTATATCTTGTACGGGATTTTGCTCGATAATTCTAAGGAAGTGGCCGCTATCAAACGAAAGGCCCTCTGATTCTATTACGACACGGTTTCCCAAATACTATATCGTAAATCACCCGATGGAGTTTTGCTTCGATGCCTTTCTCGAAAGTAAGCAAAAGAGCTCTCAAGGAAGCCCACGACGGAATGTCGGAGCTCATCAACCCGGGACCAAGTTGGGAGATTGCCTCTAACGAATTGGCTATTATTGGCCAAAGATATTTTCAGACGCAGTTGACTATGCTAAGCGTTATCATGTGTGTCAAATCCATGGTGATTTTATTCATCAAGCGCCATGGAATTTGCATCCCATGTCTACGTCTTGGCCATTTGAGATGTGGGGCATGGATGTCGTAGGACCAATTTCTCCTCCGATTTCCAAGGGACATCGATTCATTCTAACCGTGACCGATTACTTCTCCAAATGGGTGGAGGCAATCCCGTTGAAAGAAGTCAAGACATCAAATGTGATTAAATTCATCAAACATCACGTCATCTAACATTTTGGAGTCTCGAGACGAATAGTTCACGACAACGGGACACAATTTGTCAGCTACGGATTTTAGAGATTTTGTGATAAATTTAGAATCCAAAGTGTTGCATCTATAGCCTATTATCCATCGGTAAATGGCCTCGTAGAAGCCTTTAACAAAACCATTGTGAAGTTTCTCAAAAAATTTGTTTCCAAGAGCCGACGTGATTGGGACAAAAGACTTGGCGAATGTTTGTGGGCCTACCGCACAATGGTAAGGACCCCTACAAGAGCCACCCCATTCTCCTTAGTATACGGCTGTGAAGCCGTGCTACCATTAGAAATCCAGATCCCTTCCCTAAAAGTCGCTATCGTGAACGGAATAACAGAGGAAGAGAAACATCGACTGCGCCTTCAGGAACTTGAAGCCTTAGACGATAAGCTACTTCAAACTCAGCAACAGATTGAGTTATATCAAGCTCGGATTTCTAAAGCCTCCAACAAAAAGATTAAGGAACGGAGTTTCAAGAAAGGCGATTTGGCCTTAGCTGTCAGACGACCCATGGTGATGACACACAAGACCAAAGGGAAGTTTAACCTCAAATAGGAAGGGCCCTTCATAATAGAATCAGTCTATTCGAACGGAGCTTATTGCCTCATCGATCAAAAAGGAGATAGGCTAATGATGCCAATTAACGGGAAGTTTCTTAAGAAATACTTTCCGTAGGCAATAAAGCCCCCTTTTCTCCTAATCTTCAGCCAAGTCTGGCTAGGGGTTGCCCATTTAGAGTTTATTTTGGGAACAAATGTTTAGTTTTCTTGCTTTGTGCATCGTCATGTTTAACACTACACCTCTGACGATTAAAATTTTCTGGAATTACTCTAAGCGATAATAAAGATAATTTCGAGTTCATGCTAAGTTAATATTATGCCTATGGTATTTATAATATTTTCATTGTCCTACATTGGAATTCAACAAGAGAGACGATGAAAGACAAAATGATATCATTTTCATTCAATATTGATAACTTAATACAAAGTAACGATAATTGAAATGAAAATGATACAAAATTATTCCCCAGCTAAAAGCAATTCAAATCTTAGGCACCAGGGCTCATCAGCCTAAAGGACTTGAGCTTGGACTTCAACGCTGATATGTTCTCCTAACGAGCCTTTTTGACCTCTTTAGTTATCTTTCTCCTGAGTTCTTCTTCATCAGGTGCTGCTTCTGCAATCTCTCGTCGAATCTTATCGACAGCGATGATCTCATTGCAGTAGTTTTTGAGAAGCCCGTCACAGTGAGCAACTACCCCTTTTATGACTTTCATATCTTCAGCCAGCTGGGCATTCCTCTGAGATAGCTCAACACCCATGCGAGCAAGTTCTGCTGTGACGTCCCAAATACCCATAGAGAGGCTACCCATGTCTATTTGTATTTGAAGGTGCTTCTCACGCAGGCTAGCAATATGAGATTCTTTCTCAGACAAGCTCTTCTGAAGAGTCTTATGGCGTTGTGCTTTGGCCGCAGAAAGAGCCTGGTCTACTTCTTCGCTCAAATTATCGCGTTGAAGAATCGAAAACATCTCTAATTCTATTTCCAAAATGATGATACCTTCCCTACAGTTCTCATTGCAGAACACATTCCCATGACTTCTAATATCCATTAAGCTTTCACTCAGGAAGGGTCTGAAATGTTCAAAAGAGACCCACCCTAAGCTAACAATATCAATCGTAAATTGTATTTTCATCTCTAACTTCCTGATGCACTCTCTTAAGGCTCTCGAGCAGTGGGGAGGAGCAATCAGATAGATTAGACTTGTATACTCATTACGAGTAGATTAAGGAACAGCCTCAGAAGGAAAGTCTTCATGTGTACCCTTATCTTGGATGAGAGGAGAAGAAGCGGATTCTAAACCCCTAATGGGCAACGTCTCTTCGGATCCCACACCCTCAAGAATGGAAGGAATTGATCGAAGTGCTTCGTCCTCTCTATCAGTTAAGAGCACGGCAGGTGCAGACTTTATGGCGTCCCCCATCAACTTTGCCCTCTTGGAGTTCTTGGCTGCAACGGGCTTTCGCTTGCAAATTCTTCTATCATATTCACCTTCATCTTTAGCAGTAAGGGCCTTCTTCCCTGATGATCTTAAGGAGTGAGGCTCAAGAGCGGGTGCTTTTGCGGGAATTTCTTCATATGCCTTTTCCTCTAAAGGATCAACAGTGGGTAACTCCTTTGGGATCTCTCCAACTCCAACCATTTCTCATTCACAAGATAGATACTCCTCTATTCCCGGTAAACGAGTCTTGGCAGAGCCGCTTCTTGATTTATATAATTCTTGAATCTCGCTTATGCATGAAGTGTATACATCATATTCTGGGATTCGAGAAGCCTTATCAAACCAATCGTGGAAGTTTGCAACGGTTGAGCAACTAGGCGGTGAGTTGGGTAATGTGAAGTGCGCATGAGTCCCTCCGGCAGAGAAGAAGTACCACACACGAGCCCCCTCGTACAAATTCCCAACTTGAGCCAATATCGGGTTAGGATTGCCAACTTAAAACTGATCATATCCAAATTTCCTGGTGAATCGAGAAGGCATGTAAGGTTCAATGATGCACTTCTCCCTCAAGCAAAAGACCAGATAACCCAATCTGATCATAAGAAGCTATCTGAACATGCCTTCTTCCAGAGATGATGAGCCATCAAAAAGAACATCCGTAAAGCTTGTGCTCTCCTCATCAGCTTCATTAAAGTTAAGGCCACAGCAGAAAATTCTATATTTGTCTTCCTGAGACAAAAGATGTCGAGCCCTGACTATATAAATATTAGTCCATGTGGCCGACTCCAATCTCTGTACAAAGGGAATATGAATCTCACTATATTCAGTAACCCTCATCATCAATGAGGGGCAATACAGCACAAACCAGGCCACCAAGTACATATATGGTACTGGTACACATGGTAGCGGAGTCTTCCAGGCCTTCCTCCCAACAACATTAATTTCCTTAACGTCGACAAATTTATAAGTCAACGTCCGTAGGCCACTCTGCACGCAGCTTACCATAGCAGTAAGGAGGCTCACGGGCCTCCTATAAGCTAATAAGGTAGCTGGGTATACGACTTCATCTAATATCGCCTCGACTGACTTCGATGGTACTACACACCGCTTCAACCAGAACATGAAGAAGCTAGCAAGGAGAGCCACGTCGGAAATAGGAGTTGTGACCTGGTAATGAAAACTTTCAAATTTGACTCCAGCCTCAAAACCATCTTATGCGTGCTCGTTCTGATAGGTAGCATTGGAAGCATTAATCCAGGATTTAACGCCTTTAGGGGAAATAACAGCAAGATTGGTTATGGCTTCATCTTTCTGACCTAAGTTCTGAAAAAGATAGTCCGCCCACACAGTATGCATAATACCCCCTCCGCACATCCTAACAACCTAAGCACAGATTTGGAAATGGCACATCAGCTCCTAAAAAGTTGCATAAACTTCTAGGTGTGCCGCCCTCAAAATAGACAGCTCTTCAGTAGTGGGGATGAATTCTTCGTAGGGCATTCGTCCGAATGGCAGCCCCGATACTGCTTGCATCTCATGAAGAATGAAGCCTAACTCCCCCACAGGTGTAAAGAACATGCAGCTATCCGAGTTATACCTCTCCAACATAGCAAAAAAGTTGGGGTAACTCTGAACAACCCCTCGCCTTGTGGCCAACACTGGGACCATCAGACCCGATTGAGTGAGCGGTTCCTTAAGCTCCTCAAGGACAAAATCCACCATCCAGGTCCACCAACCCCCTTCTCCAGAACAAACTCATCCTGAGGATCTGAACATCTATGCAGGGAATTCACCCCGAGCCACAATGAATTGGCGAATAAAAATATTTGCTGGAAGTGGTACTTCTTAAACAAGATCTTTTTTCTCAAATCAGTCGGGTCTCAAACCCTTGAGTTGTCCTTCAATTTGTGTACGATTTTGTCGACCAAATCCAAACGACACATTTTCTTTCTCACTGACTAGATCAAAAGTCAAACCTCGGCAGCAACTAACATTCAAGAAGTAGGAGAGTGGATGCATCCTCTTCATATTTAGGAGAAAGAGAACATGGCCATCGACTCTCCGTAGAAACTTTGAATCTTCTGCATGTATGAGACAGTCGTCAGCTGCTATATGATCTCCGAATATGAACGCTGGTTTAGGGAACTGATCACGGCCAGTAGGAGTCTCCAGGTCTAAGTTAGTAATCAAAGCTCTGAGAGTAGAGCATCGGGGGAATCTTATCATGCTAGTAATCAAAGCTCTGAGAGTAGAGCATCGGGGGAATCTTATCATGCGTGTTCTCTCTGAGTCAGGGAAAGTGCACAATGGAATTCTGCTGTGAAGGCTAAAAACTTCATTCGTGTCAGGGCCGCCAATATACCCAAAATGATGCTCTTGCAAAAGCGGCACATTTGCAAAGAACACTACAAATTCAAAAGCAAAGGTTAGCAACTGAAGCAAGTTCCTGACATAAATCTGAAAGAATAGACTAAAAATACAGGGGTCAAATCCTATGTGTTAAGTCTTAAACACAATGGTCAACCTTGTGTTGTAAATCTTAAACTCAGAGGTCACGGTCATGCGTTAGAAAATCTTTAACACGAAGGTCGAAGCCCATGTTTAGAGTTCAAACGTAGGAGTTAACACTGCATTTCATGATTGACACAGAGTCCCAACTCTACGTTTTCATCGAACAGAAATGAGTCATCTTCCTTGTTGTCAAGAACTCATTTAGGGTTTTTAGAAAATTTGTCAAAATAAGTTATTATGGTCACCACCTACCACGGCTGGAAGGCCCACGTGAAGGTGATGGTAAGGACGACGTGCTCGCAGGAACAAGAACATCACCGGCGTCTCCGACCGACGACGTTTCTGAAGTCGCTCTAGCGACTTTCTTGGAGCCAGAGCTCATCCTTCGTGGTGCTATTGATGCAGTCGATCAAAGAAGACGAAGTTCGCTGGAGATCTTGTCGAAATTTAACAAAGACTCTCGTTCTTGGAATCAAGCCAAAAATGGAAAGAGTCGAATGACACTTGTCGTGACCGCACAGGTCTATTTATAACAGCCGTCAAGTTGTTAAAGCGGTACAGGATTCTAGGAGAGAATCCCAACCATTTTTCAAAACACAATCTTCAGCGTTTATAGATATAGTCAGTTAAGACTTTAACCTTAACGCGAAGTTCATCTCCGCGTTCAAATTCCCAAATGTTAGGCTCGGACTGGTGTTATGAGGGTTCTTAACTTTGTGTTTCGAACCTCAAACGCAAAGGTTACCTTTGCGTTGTAATTCTTTTTGAATGAAGGGTCCACCCCTTACGTTTTCAAACATGATACCTATACCCTAAGTTCATGAATCCTTTTAACAGAGTGTTGATCAAAACCTCTGAATCTCGTCAACAAGATCTAAGTCATTTTAGTTGACAAAATTTTCATCAGATTAACGCTACATTTCTCATGATCATCACCCCCACAGAGTTTGGATTCAGCATGCATCACCTCCAATGTGATGACAATTTCTCTGTCAAAATCAACTTATTGATTCTCATCAATAGAACGATAAGTGCACAAAATCGATCAAAATCCTGATCAATTTACTAACTCTCCTCAGCAGAGTAATGAATGATTAACTTATCAACGCTCTTCAGCAAAGTGATGAGTTTCCAAAACTTATTCAAATAATAAGTATCACAAGTCATCGCTCTGATGATAAACCACTTGTCAGTTTTCCCCAGCGAGACGCTACGTCCCCCAAAATCATGTTTAATATTTTTCCTGTCATGTTTTATAGTGTGGAGACTGTTTTAGGTGAATAGCTGAGAGGGGTTATCTCCGATAAGTCCTCAAAATTATCCCGATCATAATATTTTTTCTATCATATTAAAATCACACCTCTGACAAAATCCACTTATCGACTCTCCCAATAGAGCGATAAGTCCTCAAAATTACCCCGATCATAATATCTTTCTTGTCACATTAAAATCACACCTCTGACAAAATCCACTTATCGACTCTCCCTAATAGAGCGATAAGCCCACAAAATTGCCCCGACCGTAATATTTTGCCCGCCACGTTAATACTTTACCTCTGACAAAATCCACTTGTCGACTCTCCCCAATAGAACGATAAGTCCTCCAAATTACCCTGATCACAATATCTTTCTTGTCACGTTAAAATCACACCTCTGACAAAATACACTTATCGACTCTCCCCAATAGAGCATAAGTCCACAAAATTGTCGATCGCAATATTTTTCCCACCACGTTAATACTTTACCTCTGACAATCCGATATGCTTATCAATCCTTTTCAATAGGATGATAGGTCTACAAATAGCTGTTACGTTAACATCTTACCTCTAACAGTTCAAACCCCCTCTTTGAACATTTTTATTCCTTTACATAAGAATAGCAAGTGTTCTCATAAAATCCCCAGTGGATTAAACTCTTTTTGAAATTATCCCTAGTGGTAACAAGGAAAATTTTTAAATTTTATTTTATGAGAAAATTCACGCCAAGTTAATACTACACCTCTGGTACTTATAAACTTCTTTCAGTGTTTAAAACAAAAGCATAACACAGGAAGAATGCTATTGGTCAGTCCTGGGAGAATAAAAAGTATTTATCCCCCAGCAGATGGAAATTTTTTTTGGAATTATCTTAAGAGATAATAATGAAAAGTTTCTAAATCAGGCCTATTATGGAAATTTATGTTAAGTTAAAATCACACCTTTGGCATTTCTCGTAATTTCATTGCTTCAGATCAAAACATGATATATGTAAGAAATAATAAAAAAACCAATATCAATTTTTATTCAGAAGCCAAAAGAAAGCGATACAAAGCAGAGTTGTTCTTATGGAAAAGAACAATACATGATCAAATCAAAAGAAGCAAGTCGAGCTTTGACATCTGAAAGCTTTTCCTCATGGTTTGCTCGTATAATAGCTTCAGCCTTCCTCCACAGCTCGTCCTCAGTTAGTGCCACTGCAGCATCTACCTCCTTCTTCGCTCTTTTAAGAGCCTGAGCTTCTTTATGATAACTTAAAAGAGTATCCGCATTTTTGGTACTAAGTATATTAACAATGGCTTCTTCACGAGATAGTTGAGCCTTCAATCTCAGTACTTCCGCCTCAGCTTCAACAAGCTTTCTGCGAATGAGGTCCAGAGAAGTAGTAGAGAGCTCCAATTCTTTTTATCTCAAACCGCTCTGCTCTTACAAGTTTGTAACTTGAAGCTCTTTCTCAGCTAGACCCCGCAATTGCCTCACGACGAGCTACTTCCTCTACTTGAAGGTCAGCAAAAATAGACACAATCTGTATCTGAATGTCTATATGATAGAGGGCTTCTAAGTATTTGAGTTATGCTTCTAGGCGAGAAATGGCTTTCGAACAACGTTCAAAGCATTGAGCATCGCCTACATCTTTGATTCCATTTAACCTTACTTCTAAAAGAGACTTAAAAGAATCAAAGGTGCCCTGACCAGCCATGACAACTTCAATCACTTTCTTCACAAGGCTGTTCAAATAACCCAAGGAGATCTGAAGGAAGTCAGAAGCATCTGTTGGGCTCGAAACAACAATTGAAGACGGCTCCACAGCCCTGTAAGTGGACGTATCAAAATGAAGTTTAACAAGTGACCTGGGAGTAGAAGTAGCAGAAGCAAAAGAAACGTCTAAGTGGGAAGGACTTGATGTCAAGGTCATCATGGCCCTCGCTTGAGATGGACTCGGTACACTAACAACCCCTGTCGACGCAAGTGAGATCTTTATCAATGTTGTCAGTCGAGCAGTTGCCATGGATGAGCCAGGCAAAGGTTTCTCTTGCAAAGGAGCTAACACCTGTAAAAACTGCTGTTCCGGAAGAGGAGTCATAGTAGTAGACTCGAGAGTGGGTGAACCTACATGAAAAAATGGTCAGAACACAGAAGGAAGGTGTAGGGGAATTCGAAATAAACCAGGTTTACCGGTGATAAAAAAGGGATATGGACGGATGTTGTATCTGATGCAACTTTTGGAGCATCATCAAAAGTTGTGATGTCGTCAATGGAATCATGCTCTTCATCCCCTTCATCACCACTTCTGAAACTATCAACATCAGCGCTTCCATCACCTTCATCACCATCAACTGCATCACCAGTTGAGGAGGCTTCATAATCTACTTCCTCTTCGTCATCACGCACAGCTGAAGACCCGGGTAGACTTATGACGGCAGCCAATTTAATCATGAGTCCCATTGTCGGACTAAGTCTTGAATCGCCAGCCTGTGGCATTAGTGCTGAAGGAGGAGGGGATTGATTCTCTTCGAGGCCTCTTGGTTCTAATACAGGAGCCTTAGGAGAGCCTACTATCAGAGTAGATTCTGCATCTGTAGTCATTAATTCATCCTCTTTATCCTTAGAAGGATGGTAAGAGGAAGCTTCACTCGATAGGGCTGGACCAGTTAAACGGAGCCCAGCTGTGTGTGGTAGGCCCGCGACTGAAGATTCATGTTGTTGTTCTTCTTCTGTAGCCTTGATAGCATCGGCCATAAATTTTGGCTTCCGCTGGCCTTTAGCAGGAGGAGACTTAACCATTAACTTCCGGCGAGCCCGCTTATTGTATTGACCAGTTTCATCTGCTGTAAGAGCCCTCTTTCCAGTAGCTTTTGTTGTGGGAGTATCAACCACTTATGGTTCTTCCATCGGAACGGGCTCAGTTGCTTGTTCCTCTTCTTATCCAGCAGACGGATCCTCAAAAGACAAGTACTCGTCAATCCCTCTCAGACGAGATGTCTTAGACCCCCTCCTTGAAGCGTACATACGTCTGATTTCCTTCAGACAAGATGTATTCAAGTTGTAGCCAGAGGTCTGAGAAGCAGCAGAATACTAATTACAGAAAGCCATGGAAGTATAGAAATTAGGCGTCTTATGAGGGAGCTTGAAGACGGCCTTGGTGCAACCAGCCACGAAATAGTACCAGGCTCTGGCCCCTTCATATAGGTTGCTTACAATTGCAAGCTGAGGTCGAGGGTTTCCAACATATAGCTGGTCATACCCAAATTGTCGAGCAAACCTATATGGTTGATAGGGCTTAACAAAACACTTGCCACCCTGCCTGTAAATCAAGTAGCCCGGCCTAATGCAGAGGAGCCCTTGGAAAACACCCACATTCAGCTGAGTGAACCCGTTAGGACCTACTACATCCTGAAACGTCGCTCCATATACCCCACCTTCAAAATTGGGAAAACAACAAAAGATATGGTAATTAGTGTCCCGTGACAAGATCTGGCGAATCCTAACCATATAAGTCCCCTCCCACTTTGCAGATTCCAGTCATTGTAAAAGCGGGATGAATGAGTCGCCTGGAGGAGAGGCTGCACTCATTAGTGAGGGACAATGAATCACGTACCAAGCCATCAGATAAGTGTAAGGCAGTGGTACTTGGGGATTTGGAGTTTTAAAATTCTTGCTGTCGCCAGACTCCACCTCCGTAACATTAACAAAATCCAGGGCTAATTCCCATAACCCGTTCTGTAAGCAGCACACCATGGTAGAAAGAAGGTTCAGTGGCCTCCCATACGCCAAGAGAACAGTTGGGTAAATCACCTCAGCAACAAGAGCATCAATTGACCTGGTGGGAATAATGCATCGCTTGAGCCACAACATCAGAAATCCCGCTAACAGTGCCATATCTGAAATAAGGATCTGAGCTTGATGGTGGAAGCTTTCAAACTCTGTGTGAGCAGGGAAAATGTCCTCTTTGGCTTCATTTGTGTAATGAGATGCAGCCGCATCAATTCGGGTCTGAATCTCCTCCAAAGTACTCGTGGGCAGTCTAGTCACTGAAGCTCCTTTATTTGTTAGATTCTGGAACAAGGTCTCTACCCAAGATACTTTTTTACACCACTTCCTCGAGCCCCCGTCTGCTGTATGTAGATATGGAAGTGACATATAACTTCCCAGAGCGTGGAGTAAACTTCGGGACTGGTTTTTCTTAAAATCGTAAGTTCCTTTGATCCCGGAATAAATTCTTCATATGGTAAATCCCTGAAAGTTAGGCCTGAGATGTTATGCATCTCATGAAGAGCAAAACTCAATTCTCCTACCGGAGTAAAGAAGGTGCAGGTCTCAAGGTTGTATCGCTCTAAGATAGAGAAAAAGTGATGGTGGCTCTGGATGATCCCGTATTTAATAGCCCTCATAGGAATCTTCAAGCCAGCTTAGGTAAGAGGTGCCTCCAACTCCTCCAAAACAAAATTGGTCATTCGGGTCCACCACCCTATCACCGAAGAGTGAACCCAGCCGGGAGATCTGAATGCTTGGGAGGGAAATTCCCCTTTCTTTGCCATAAATCTCTTAATAAAAGTGTTCGTTGGACTGGTCACTTCACCAACTACGTATTCTTTGACGAACAAGCCTGGTCGTAAGGCTGTCACTTGTCTGTTAAAACTCACTGTACGGACCCCCTAGAAAGTTAAAATCCCAAGAGCAACTCCATCTTGTTCCTTAATTAACAAGGTCCCAATCCATATGCCTTAGAATAGAAGTGCACTGGAAATGTGATATGGGGTACATCCTCTCCATATTGGGTAAGAAGAGGTGACGGTCCCCAACTTTCCTCAGCCACTTATAATCCCCGTCATAAGCAACATCTGCTTCAAAGTCAACAAAATCCCCGAAGAGGAATGTTGGTTTGACTAATGGTTTACGACTTAGACTTTCAAATTTAACGTCCGTAACTAGTATTCAAAGAGTCTCAGAAGAAGCCTGGGTGATCATCTCCACATGGTCCTTCTCAGTAATACAGAAAACAGGAAGCTCTTGGCGTAGATTGAATGTCATGTTTTAATCTACGCCACCTTCATGACCGAAATGATGGAGAAAAGGGAAAGGCTCATTGGTGTGACGTACTACAAAAGCAAAGAAAATAATCAATCAAAGTACAAAGCCAAATCAAACGCAGGGGTCGAATCCTACATTGAAAAAATCAAACACAGAGGTCGAATCCAACGTCGAAAAAATCAAACGCGGAGGTTGAAGGTTGAATCCTACGTTAAAAAAATCAAACGCAGAGATCGAATCCTGCGGCGAAAAAAGTCAAACGCGGAGGTCAAATCCTGTGTCAGAAAAATTAAACACAGAGATTGAACCTTGCATTAGTGGAATTTTAAGCGCGGAGGTCAAAACCCCCTACGCTTCAAATTCCAAACGACAGAGTTCTAGCCCTGCGTTATTGAAATGAGCTTCCTCATTGATTCAAAGTTCAGAACTCGCTGTAGCAAGTTTTATAGCCACAAAGGGCACACTTACCACTGATTAAGGGAAACTAAGGTGGCGACACGCCTGCCTGAGTCACAGCACTACCAGCTAGCGAAGACGACAGTGAACATTGAGACGTGGTGACGACGGGTTTGATGGGTCGAGAGACGGTCTTCTTCCTGGGTGCCATTGATTTTGTTGGATGGTGAAGATGAACAGTGTTCGTCGAAGATGAAAAAAAAAATCTTCGTTGAAAATTCGGAGAAAAATGGTGAAGAGTTGAGTGACTCTTGATTTGACCCCAGCGGTCAATTTATAGACAACTGTGAGCTGTTAAATTGGGACGAGATTCTAGGCTAGAATCTGGCCCAAACACAATCCTCGTGTCAATGTTGGTTGAACTTCCGAACGTGGGGTTCACTTCTGCATTATGATTCTTCCCACGTTTTTAATTCTCAAGCGCAGAGTTCACTTACGCGATTTTAAGCACTACTAAAGGAATATCTCAACAACCAAGACACTGACATAGCTTCAAATAAATAAAGAGAGGCTAATGTTAGTCATCAAGGTGACCAAGGCTAAGAAGAAATTGGTTGATGACAAATAGCTTTACAACCTTTTGGATGAGTACAGATAGGTTATAGTCAGTGATGATTGAAATCATCGAGTTCGATCTATCAAGCAACTCATTCTTCTGAAGGGCTTAACATTTCCACTAAGATTAACAAAGCCAAAAAATGCTCAACTTCACCAAAGAATGCCTCGTTAACAAGTTTGCAGTTAACATTTCTATGATAGCTTCGTTATTACGCCTGCAGTCACGCGTTAAGTGTTCATCAATGCCTACAAGAATTTTCTGAATAAATGAATACACCTCATCGCAGATTGAGTGGAGTAACTTAAGGATCCAGACAAAATCCAAAGAATGCACCTCATCGTAGATCGAGTGGAGTATCTTAAGGATCCAAACAAATCCGAAGTATACACCTCATCGCAGATCGAGTGGAGTATCTTAAGGATCCAGACAAAATCTGAATAATACACCTCTTTACAGATTGAGTAGAGTATCTCAAGGACCCATATAAAATCCAAAGAATACACCTCATCGTAGATCGAGTGGAGTATCTTAAGGATCCAGACAAAATCTACACCTCATTGCAGATCGAGGATCCAGACAAAATCCGAAGAATACACATTATCGCAGATTGAGTAGAGTATCTTAAGGGTCCAGATGAGTTCGTTATCATCTTCATCCTTGCTCGGTTCAATAACAATGGGCTTTAGCTTGTTTGACTAAGTTCATTGTCTTCAAGACGTAAAAGTTACCTTGTTTGGTTTAAGGAAGCAGAATTTTGACATTTTGACAACAGGTTCGTGATGTCTTCAAATCAGACGGAATGAACAATCAATCAACCAAATTTTGGATCCAAAGTATTTTGAAAATTTGTCCTAGTTAACCGCGAACTTTTAAAAACTTTAGAGGGGGTTCTATATAGGCTGTCTAAAAATTACAATAGATGGATGATCCCTATCAAACTTTGATCAACATCCCAACAAAGAAAGTTATAATCCGACGACTTTCACATCAACAAATAAAAAAGACAATCAGAGGATTTTCACGTAGATTGGGTAAAGGTTACAATTCGACGGCCTTCACGATGACTGATGACAACCCTGATTCAATAGTCTTCACAATCATTTGTGAGAGTTACAATCTGACGACATTCACATCCCAAAATAGCCAAGGCGAAGATCAATCAACAATGGTCTTTACAACACTCTACAGAAGAGGTTATAAGTCACCAGCCTCTTCTAAATGCGGAATTCAACTTCGCGTTTCAGTTCTTGAGACGCAAGCGACCCCTGTGTTTCCAACACTCAGCAGACAAAACGCTGGCGGCCATCGTGTTTTTCAACATCCAGCGGGTGCCCAACTCCGTGTCTCCAGTCTAAGATGCGGAGTTAGGGTCCTGAACGCCAACTTAGGCGTTTGACTCATTCAATCATGAGTCGAACGGTTTCAGAACCGTTTTCCCGTATGATTTGAGAAAATCACGCCCACTTAGGAACGGATTTAGGGGTTAGTTACACCCTTTATCCCCCTATAAATAACTGCCTTACTGAACCGAGTAAGGGGTTGGATTTTTTTGGTTGGATTCTTGGAGATTAAAGGCGGCTTCTTTTGGAGGTTGGACTTTTCGGCTAGAAGATCAAGTCTCAGAGGATCCTTCAGCAACAGAAAATCTACTTGGCTATTAACCAATTATTCGATTAAAACAACTCTGTTCAATAGAGTTTTAACTCATTCTGAGCTCTAAAACTCGTTAAGAGTTCTTAATCAAACTTGTCACGTAAGTTAGTTGTTCCAGCGAATTGAGACGTACGGATCGTCAACGGAGAGCAAATTCGATGCAAGCATTCGAAGGAGGTACTCCGTCGCCACCATGAAGAACCCAGAATTAAATAAAGGAGAAAATTCAGATTAATTTTCCTCTCTTTTGTAATCGGAATTCAAATTATAATTAAGATCGAGAGAATACAAATCAAATTTCTTTCATTTTATTTACTACAAATTTTTCACCAAACAATATCCTTTAAATAATATAGTAATCATATCAATATCATAAATTAAGCAAGATTCTTTTTCAAAAAAAAAAATTAAAGCCTTTATCACAAAGTTGACTTATACTAAGCAAATTATGTTTAAGACCATCAACTAATAAAACATTATCAATAATAGATTTATTTAGATTACCGACAATTCCAATACCGATGATCTTCCCTTTGTTGTTATCTCCAAAAGTGACAGTACCATCATCCTTATTTTGACAAGAAGACAACAATTGTATATTACCAGTCATATATTTAGAGCAACCGCTATCCAAATTTTACCTATTTTTCTTAGGTACCTGAAATGATAAATATTTATAATTTTAGTACTCATGCTATGTTGGGTCCATAAAATTGGCCTTTATGAAACCAACCCCATGAAGAGTTTGATTTCCCTAAAAATTATTTGATAAACAAACATCTTTAATAAAATTAGAAATATAACACTTTTTCTTTAAAGGAGTTAATTCCTTAGGAATCCAAATAGATAAATACTTTGATTTATTTTCATATAAAGAATTATTTTTAACATTATATTCATGTAACTTACAAATTGGTTTTACAAAAATAGTTTTCTTAGAAATATTATTATTAACATGAAAACCCAAACCTTTTGTCTTTTGAGATTCTTTTTGAAATGAAAGTAAACTCTTAAGGTTTTCTTTACCTTTATTGAATTTATTAACATTCAAACATATATCATTATATTTTAATTTAATAAAAGAAATATCTTTATCTAAAATATTAATATAAATTTTTAAATCATTGTATTCTAATTTTAGATAAACATTCTCATTTGACAAAACATGATTTTATTTAAGTAATGATTCATTTTTCTCTTTTAATTCAATTATTTAAGAATTAAAAGAAGTGGAAAAATTAAAATCAGAAACTTCTTCATGTGATCTTTTATTTTTACCTTTAAGAAAATTATGTGAAGCCTTTAATCTCAAAAGAGTTTTATATAATTCATTGAAAGTATCTAAAAGTTCTTCATTATCACTTACTTCATCTTGTGCCATAAAACACATATGAGCACTTTTCTTTTCTTCATCTGAAGATGAATCATCATTGTCATCCCATGTAGCCGCCAAAGCCTTCCTTTTCTTGTTGCTTTGAATATTGTTTTAATTGTTGAAGTATTTTGTTTTTTGCTTATTTTTTAATAATGGACAATCTTTCTTCATATGTCCTGGTTTGTTACACTTGAAATAAAGTAAGTTATTTGAATTTAAATTCTTTGATTTAAACTTACATCATTTTATGAATTTTCTAAATTTGCCTGCAAACATGCTCATTTCTTCTTCATCATCCAAATCTTCTTTATCTGAAGTAGTATTGAATGCAAGAACTTTCTTGTTCTTTGTTTCATCCTTGTTTTTTCTATCTTCAATTTGAACTTAATAGGTCATGAGATTTCCAATGAGATTTTCTACCGTAAGAGTTGATAAGTCATTTGCTTCTTCTATTATAGTAATTTTTTTCCCATTGTGGAGCAAGTGAACGAAGTATCTTCCGCACCATCTCCACTTGAGTATATAATTTTCCAAGACCGATGAGAGAATTGGTGATATCAGTAAACCTTGTAAACATCTCTCCAATGGTCTCCTTTTCCTTCATTCTAAATAATTCGAACCTGTGTACAAGAACATAAATTTTAGATTCTTTAACCTTACTTGTACCTTCTTGAGTTACCTCAAGTGTGTGCCAAATATCATATGCAGATGTGGCTGTTGACACCTTGTTGAACTCATTCTTGTCAAGAGCACAGAACAATGCATTCATAGCTTTAGAATCTAAATTTGCATTGTTCCTTTGAGATGTAGTCCATTCCGTGAAAAGAGTAGTTAGCTTCTCGTATTTTGTTTCCACAACGTTCCAAAGTTCATAGCCAATTGATTGGAGATAGATTTTTATCTGACACTTTCAATTGTTATAGATTTTTATCTGACACTTTCAATTGTTATAATTCAGACCATCAAACATTGTTGGACGGTTTGTAGAGTGTCCTTCCTTGAATTTTGAGTTTGAGTCGGAATTAAATGTCATTTCTTCAACCTTGCTCTGATACCAAATGTAGGATCTAATCCAATCACACTAAAATACTAGAGGGGGTGAATAGTGTTCTATTTAAATTTAATGCAAAGAAGATTATAATTTGTAAAGAAATAGCACAATCACAGAAAATAACAATCACAAACACAAAATTTTATACTGGTCCCATCTTCCAGGTATACATCTAGTCCCCAAGCAAATCCCGCTTGAGAGTTCCACTATGATTTTGAAAAACTTACAAAATCAAAACGTCAAACCTGATCAATTTGCATGTCCCTGCAAATTACACCAAATCTCTTCACCAAGAGATTACACCTCTCACACCCAAGAGAACAATTGTCTTGATACAACTTGATTCCTATAAGCCTTGATAGTATTGTGATGTGTAGCAGTGGCTAGGAATGTTTTGAATCTCTGAAAATTATCTTTCTTGATTGTATATTTGAATGAGAATCAAGGGCAAAATCAGAAAATGATTTTTATCAACACTTAGTAAAAATCTGAAAAATTTTCTTTTGAAAGATGCACAAAACTTGAATCTTATGTATATGAATTCGTGACTCAAAATTCTAAACATATAAAATATTTATAGCCTTAAAAGATAGGTTTTCAAACCCTCAAAACGTACACAAAACGACTATAAACTATTATAAATTTGAATTCTAATATGCCAGAAAAGTGTCTTAGTAATCGACTATAATGATCATTAGTCGACTATTCTGTAACACAGAAAGTCTGGAATTTAAAAATCAAAGCTAAGTAGTTGACTATAATTAGTTATAGTCAACTAGTCTGTAAAACAGAAGTTCTGGAATTCAAAATTCAAAGCTCAGTAGTTGACTATAATCAGTTGTAGTCGACTACTCTGTAAAACAAAAGTTCTGGAAATCAAAATTCAAAGCTGAATAGTTGACTATAATCAGTTGTAGTCGACTACTCTGTAATTTTACAGAAACATGTATTTTGATCTTAGACTTCAGTAGTCGACTATTAATCTAATTAGTCGACTACTAAGGGGTGAAAATGTCATGTATGAAATATTTTAGACTCAATGATTAACTAAAAACTCTAATGGTTAACATAGGGGATTTCTATTGTTAACCAACACATTAAGCCTGTGTTAATATGTTCTAATCTCTATGTGCGTGTGTATGTGTGAGTGATCAAGGCTTGTACAATATTTCTAAGTAAAGAAAATATAAAAAATTACATTGATACATAAGCTCTTCATCTTCTTTACTTCTTGATGCATTGAACTCATCTTGTACTTGTTCATGTTGATAACTACATTGTAATGTTAGTACATACACATAGTGATTGACATTATGAATAAATTGTTATCATCAAAAGTATATCATGGGAACATGATATCCAACACAGCTTGGATGTTGCAGTCAAGCAGTTGAATAGAAATGGATCGCAGGTAAAGATTCAACTTTTTTGTTTGATTTTGGTTGGTTTTGTTTGTTTTTCTGGGAAAACCATGCAAATTTTGATGTGGGTATTCGTTGATTTTTATGTTGAGGTATGTGCTCTGATAAAAATCCCAACTTGGAAATGGATGCATAAAAAATAGAATGAAGGATCACAATTTGAGTGACTAAATGAGGTTTAAAATGAAAATGTAATGAGTTCGTTTACTTTGTTTACCTGTTGAGTTGAGATTTAGATGGGATTTTGTTTATAAATATAGTTACTCGATTATTTTTGATATGGATATACTCCTTGTTTTTTCCCTTTTTTGCCCATATTGAGTTTATATGTGCTGATGACAATCCAAACTTGAAACGCATGCATACAAACAGGAATAAGAACAAGACCAAATTACAAGAGACTTGAATTTTGAATTGAAAATGTGATCAATTGGTTAGGTAATAGATTTATTATTTTTCTCTCCCTTTTGGAATTATTTCAGGGGCACAGGGAATGGTTTACAGAGGTGAAATTTTTGGGTGTTGTCAAACATCCCAACCTTGTGGAAATGGTGGGATATTGTGCTAAAGATGATGAGAGAGGGATTCAGAGGCTATTGGTATATGAATTAATGCGCAATAAAAGCTTAGAAGATGACTTATTTTCCTGATTTTGCGAGTTTTTTTTTAATTATTTCTACAGTCTTTTTGAAATTAACGTGTATGCAATATGTATAATTGACTGTCTCCATCCATAATCCTCCATGTATTGAGCTTATTTAACTGTTCTCAACTTATTAAGCCTGGACAAGTTCTTTCATTTTTACCCAGATTGAGAAGTTTTGAATCAAAGCAAATAAGTATTGATCACACAGCCTTTGTACTTTTCGCATGTTATTTATTTTGGTTGTAAGGTTTGGTGAACTACAACCTGTTCTCTGCCTTTGGCTGCCCCCCTCCTCCTCCGATGATGGTGGTGGTGCTGAAAATTTAAGCTAGACCTGTCTGTGCTTAAAATTTAAATTATTATTGAAGATGTAACTCCTATTCAAACTTGTTCTTTACCTAGATCTGCATTTTCTGGTTTGGGATTTTGAAGCATAATTTTTGGTTTGTCCAAGATGTCATCTCTGTGAAACGAGCTTGTGGAACAAACGACCATATCTTGTCAATGCTTGTCTGCTATATCAGTACTGTTTGCGATGTTTATACTATAACGTGTGGGTGTTTACTTGTTTGTTTTATGCTATCATCCTATGGATTTGTTGAATACTATGATCATAGATCAGCTGCACTTGCTATTATGACACTCAACGCGAGGCACTTGTAAGTTACATAGCTTATTTCTTTTTTCTACTGTTCAGGCCATAATTTCTTCTTCGTGTAATATATTATATACAAACTCTGCAGGTTTGGCCAGCCTATCAAGGTGAATTGGGCATATACCAGTAACTAGAGGGAGGATATATCAGGTAAAATTTCTTTGTTTTGCATTTCATATTTGTTAGAATTTGCTTTTTAATGTGTTTATACAGTTGTATCTCATAATTTCATTATTAGTAACATTTTTGTGTGCCTTGTTTTTTATGAGCTGCAGGGCACGTCAACATATTTGTTGGTGACCTTAGCCCCGAGATCACGGACAATACTCTATTTGCTTACTTTTTTGTATTTCCCAACTGCTCGTAAGCTTCATATGGATTTTTCTTTCCGTATTTTTTTTGTGTTTTCTGTTGTTGTTTGAAGCAGTAGTTTAGTTGGAATGCTTCAATTAAATACCCTAAAAACACATCATTGTGTATTGGATGTGTGTAGTAGATATGAGTATTGATTATATTGGATTAAATATGTATATTAAATATAGAGGAATCATGCATTTGTGCATAAGTGAATGTAATGTAATGTACAGAGAATCACGCTTTAAAAGATTTTTTGCGGGAAAAAGAGCAACCAAGACGGAATTTCCGTCTATGTTGCTACAGTAGTTGTCTCGACTGCTACAATAGCAACCTAGACGGAACTGCAACAACATAGATAGAATTTCCGTCTAGGTTGCTACAGTAGCAACCTAGACGGTTACTGTAGCAGCCTAGACGGAAATTCCGTCTAGGTTGCTACAGTAGCTATCTAGACGGATTTTTAAATTCCGTCTAGATTGTATTCCGTCTAGTTTGGTCAACCTAGACAGAATTCCGTCTAGTTTGACTCAAACTAGACGGAATTATCCTAGACGGATCAACCTAGATGGATTTCCGTCTAGATTGATCAACTTAGACGGAATTTTTCGTCTAGGTTGCTCGTTTTTCTACTAGTGAGATACAGACAAATCATTCAAGATAGATATGAGAAATCGCCACACTAAGGACCCTACCTTAGAGATAGTGTTAAACAATCATACTCAATGGAATTCACCGATGTAATATAGAGCAAACACAAAGCACAATACTCAAATATAATCAAACTCAACACACTTAATTTTCATTAGACCACCAAGACATAAATCAGCTAGAAACAACCCTTCGAGCATGATAGATTCATTAATCTAAACATTTAATGACATCGGGAAGCTGGAAGACATATTTGACTAACTTAGTATCCTAGAGAGCATAAAAGTCCATGCAGTCCAGATTGACCATCATAGGAGTTATTGGTTGAGAATTGTTGACTAGGACTAGGACTTTTTATAGGACTTAACTTTTAGGTGTTATTAGTTTAGGACTAGAATTTTGGATTTAACTTTAAGGTGTTATTGGTCTAGGACTAAGATTTTAGATTTAACTTTGTGGTGTTATTGATTGCCTAGGATTATAATTAGGACTAAGATTTTAAAATCCAAATTCAAATCAAAATCATACTCTACACATTCTAGTAAAAAAGGTCCAAGAATAATTCTAAGTTAAAATTGAAGGATTGTGATCCCCCTCCTAGTAATTTCTCTCCCTTACCTTTAATAAATCCACATTTAAAAAAAAACCCATACCAACTAATGCTTATAAAACATGTATAGTTAATATTAAATATTAATATTAATATAGTTATTTAATAAATATTAAATATTTTTAATTTTTGATATATTAAATTTAGTAAAC
>NC_033800.1:40346168-40412328 GCF_001876935.1 Asparagus officinalis
GCATCATTAGTGTTGATTCTTTACTAATGAGAACAAAGTTTTAGTTAGAAGAATGCGAATGGAACACCTAAGAACAATTGATTTAATGTAAGCCAAGAGATCAGGGACAAATATTAGTCCAAGTATTCTAGAAGGGCCTCTAGAATAAGTGTGAGTGTACTCTCTAGAGGCGACAACAACTCTTTTGATGCCACGTGTCCTTGATTAAGAAAGGATGTTAGATCCCTTTCTTCCTTAATCCAAACAGTAGGCTGGCAATTTCTGAATTGACGAATATGCCACTATACTACAGGGTTAGGCAATGCAAATGAAAGTCAAAACTGAGGGGTATTTTCGTAAAACTTGATGCCCGTGCTTTACGGGGATGATGGCCAATGTATTGGTGGAACTTTTTTTATTAAAAAGGTTTTTTGTGAAGCGTGCGGTGAAACGTATTTGACCCAAAGACTTCAACTTGAGGAGATGCTTAATTACTAGCTTTTAACGTTTTCAATTTAACTTTTGACCGTCATTATAGTAGTCTAAATGAGCATAGTACCCGGTATTTTCAGTTGCATTAATTCTAGAAAGTACTGAACACATGAAATTTTCCCATTGGGTTTCATCCTCATGTATTGGTAAAATTATGATGGTTGCATAGAGCGTAGACATGGTATTTGTGAACTTAGCCTATGTTTGACAACTTCAAAATAGAAATGGGCTTGCCAAGTCAAAATTAGTTAATATAAAGATTGGTCCATAAAAGGACTAGTTTAGATGTCAGATTTTGAAGTAGAAAGAGTTAGTTCAACTCGAGCGTAATTTTGGCTAATCTAAAAAATAAAGTTTTAGATCAAGATTAATTTTGTGGAGCTGTCAAATTTGCCGTTATATGTGTCTTAATAAAAACCCAGGTACTTTGGTAAGTTGCATTTCGTACAAGGAAATAGCCATGTTTGTTATATCCACTCCCAAACAGTAATCTTGGGAGTTGGATTGCCGAAAATGCTCTTTTGATGTTGAGGGTGTTTCTGGAATGGACTTGGCTTGTTTTGGTTTGGGAGAAGGGCAATTTAGTCCTCACACACCCCCAAAGTTATTGTTTGGGAGTGTGAATAGTTGGACCCGGAAATAGCGCGCCTCTTTTTCACAAGGCAGACGACCCCCACAATTGCCGAGCCGAGAAAAGGCATCCGGTGTAAAAACTTTTGCGTACATAACCCCTCTCGCTAATTCAAAACGATTTCCTCTCAAAATTAACAAATCCCTCCTCCGCAAACTTTGAATTAATGCGGCAAAGCACGCACGCCGCGTATAATTTCTGCTTTTTTTGCGTCAACTTTCTTTGCTCCTACACAACAGCTTATTAATTAAGAACTGATCAAAATGACTATATATATATATATATATATTCACATTAGCTTTATTTAGTACCAAAAGAGGATATGTTTCTTTAATGGGGCTTCTTGTTAATTACACCACCACTAGATAGCGAGGGCTTATGATAGTCTCATTATATTTTAATGACTTCGATTGAACATCAAATGGAAAGATGTGGGCTCCCCAAGAAACCCTATTCCCCATGTCATTTGCAAATCTCGGTCAGAGATACAGCTAGCACATATGAGATTTTAACTGTGAAGTTATTTGAGAGCGACAACCACATTGCTAGTATTTTGTTTTCAGATGCGCCGAGATTATCTCAGGCTCCACGTGTCAATATCTTGTGTACGTCCAATATGTCCCGAGTCCAAGGGGGTAGATATGTAGGAGGGAATAATATCACAGAGGTGGCAAGACGGGAGATGTTCTCCTCTCCTCGGTAGGTAGTCTTTACAGTTGGGGGGGGTATGCGTATCGTTGAACGCCACGTCGATTCAACGACGATGATGAGGAGGACTTCCAAGTGGCGTTGCGGTGTTAGTGGAGGTGGAAAGCTAGATGGGGATGTATGAGACAGAATTCAAATTATTCATCACAAAAGGTGCCCAAAAGAAAATTAAGGAGGGGGGTGGGGGATGAGGGTCGGGAACTTGGGAGGAGGATGTCTAGGTGCAGAGGGATCTATCTGTCACTACTTTGGAGGAAATTAAGTTTTCTCCAGTTGGGACTTTTCCGTGTAATCTTTTTTTTTTATCGTGCTTGTAAACAATTTTTTTTTTAGTGCATGGGGGTACATGTAAAACTCTCTTGTTGTTAGCATATATATTCATGTTTGTGGTGTGAATATATTGGCTTCAGATCTCATGACACTAGTTCGTAATTAATAGATGAGCGTGACGTGTACTATATACGCGAGGGTATAATCATGGCTCCTTTGATCTCCATAGTTCGGTCGATTCTTCCTCCTTCGGTGTCTTCTTCGGGTACGGTCTGCTCTTGTAGATTGGGGGAGATAGCTAGCAAGATGGACTTAATTGAACAGTTGAGAGTCTTGAGACCGACCCACGGTGAAAGAGGGGTATATACTTTTCGAGTTGCTTGGCATAAGGTGATGTTTAGGGTGGCTTATCTCTATTGGTTATCAAATCAAAGGAGATAAAAAAGGATATGGGACCCTGCAATTATTTGGATGACATCACCTTTGGAGCACCAGCTTGGGCTTGATGACGATTGGCACTGAATGACTTCTCAGCCAATTATGATATAGGGAATGACACCTATCACCTAATAATGTTCTCTTTAGTATACCAACTTTTCATCGCCCCCCCCACCAAATTAGAATACTACATGTATTTTGGAAATTCAGGGGGGTAAACCGGTGGATTCAAGAAATTTGAAGGGTGATAAGGAGAGGGATTGATGCAACTTTCTCTGCGTGGTTCAGAAGTTTTTAGATGTAAAAATTCCGAGGGCTAGAAGATTTAGTTCTGAAAGCAACGATTTCACTCACCCTAACAATAAAGCAAACACATGTTGCACAAGATACCACCATAATTGGACACAAATATGAACAGGGCAATGCGTATCTATTTTCCATTAACAGATAATAGGACGCTGCCGATACAAATGAAAACACATGCAGATGAAGAAAGCAATTTGTCCCCGATCTTCACGAAATGCAACGCTCCTGGAGGCAATCTTCTCTCATGTACAGAGACGATTGTAATTTGTAGGAGTCGCAAAACAACATCCCATTTCTATTATGATCTCACTTCATACTCCCCTGATCGAGTGATGGCTCGGAAACCCTTATAAGGGCGAGTAGCCAAGTTCCCGAGGCCCAGCTTATCTATCTGCAAGCCAGAGAGAGCAATGCCCATGATCTTGAACTCTGCTCGGAACACAGGAAAGACATGCAATCGCTCTACCCCTGTCTCAAGTATCAGATTCCCTGTGAGAGATGGCGATTTATCCTTTGGCATCTTTCCAATGTCCCAACTGCATATCTGAAGATGAAAAAGAAAACCCGGTAAATTATGTGAAAAAATAATTTGTTTCTGCACGAGCAAAGCTCACTCGTGCGGCAGTGGCTAGGGTTTTCATAAAAAAGGTAAATTTCACAAAACCTCCTCAGTACTTGAGGGTTTTCCAAGAAAAACCCCCAATACTTGGTTTTTCTCACTAAACGCTTTTGCCACGTAACTCCCAATGTGACGATAATGCCCCTTAGGGCATCTCCAACCCAGCACCAAAATGGTGCAAACGGTGCATTTTGTTGCACTGTTCATTCTCCAACCCAACCCCATTTTCTGCTCCATTTTGGTGCAGTTGAACAGTGCTGCACCAAATATGGCGTTGCACTGTTCATCCGCCTCATTACTGTTCATTATTAAAAAAAATTAAATATTTATTTTTACCTCTTAATTAATATAAAAATAGATAAAAGGAAATAAACTGAGAATATTCTTTTTTGGTGTAAAAAATGGTGCAATGGGTTGGAGATGTATTATTGTTTGATGTGACTTTTGCACCATTTTGATGCAAAATTTGCATCATTTTGGTGCAATGGGTTGGAGATGGTCTTAGGCCAAAAAGGTTCTTCTTCATTCTTTTTAATATTGTTTTTGCAACAAAAACCGTCATATCAGGCAATTTGCAAATAAACCCCTCCTCTCTTCCTCATCACCCTCCCCAAACGCTACCCCTGATTCAACTTTTTTGGGAAACGAGGATTTTTTTTGGCCTGAGGGGCATCTTCATCACTTTGGGGGTAATGTGGGAAAAGTTTTTGGTGTTTTAGTGTGAAAAACAAAGAATTGGAGGTTTCATGGTACATGCCCCAAAGTGTCGGGGGATTTTGTAAAATTTACCCAGAAAAATTCTGCAGCAGAATAACTACCTAGCAACATTCTATGGAATGGAAAATAACAGTAAATTTCAGAACTAAAACATCCTTAAGGAAAAATATGCAAACCTTATCTGCAAGGACATTGACTGTTCCATAGTTTGCAGTTAAATCGGACGACGAAACACATGAAGGAAGATGAAATTCTACTGTTATATTATCAATCGGCTTTCCAGGATCATTCCGCACACCAACCAATACATTAACGTGACAAGTTCCGGCATCAGAAGTTAGCTGGGGCTTTATGTATAGTGGTGTATTCTTCAGTTTTTTCACCCTGAGAAATAACATGGATCGATAATGTATAAATTGACAAGTGAGAGATCACTACTTATGAAAGAGGACTGCTGTGTAAAAATGTTTAAATCCTATTTTGCCTTCTCAATTTTCATGGTATAAAAGCATACCTCTTATCTACAATTAATCATTCATTAATTACCTGTAATCTTTTATTAATTATGCTTACTCAATTATTCCTTCAATAACTAATAGTTATACTATTTTTTATGGAATAGTTATACTATTATTAATAGAGAAATATGGGTATGCTTGGTACCAAGCACAAAAAGTTATGCTTGGTAGTGATGTGTCACATCTCCCCCCACTCATTCAAATATGGGACCACATTCACATGGGTAATGAGTGGATGAAGATGTGACACATCACTACCAAGCACCAAATTTGTGCTTGGTACCAAGCATACCCATATTTCTCTTATTAATATTACATATTATAAATAAAATATTCTGATATGAAACTATTAAATAAATATACCATTAGACAATTATACATAGTTTATTAAACAAATATACTCTTAAACAATTTGATATTTTTTTATAAATTATAAAAAATAGTAAAATAATATTATAAATAAAATTGAAGTTACTATAATAATTATTAAAATATAACATTATATTAAATACTTATTTTATATGGTATGATTATCTGAATAAATAATGATTAGATTTTAATAAGTTATAATAGATACTCATACAATTCTGTATGCAATACAATTTTTTTGTATGTTTCATTTATTAAAAGAAAATTTTATTTGCTCTTTTAAGAATTTATATTGTTATAAAGTCATTCTATAATTTTTCTGTCAATAACAAAATTTAAAACATAAAACAAGTAATTCCATGTGCGAAGCACGTGTACTATACTAGTAGGTATAGGTATAAATAAAAGAAACAATAATTTCTCTGACACAGAAAGACAAACCTGTAGCTCATAAGCTTAAACTGACCATCTGGAGGTACAAATGACAGTATTTGATCTGATTCCCATGGTCGAAACCGAACACAAGGATGAAACCTCACGTCATTCAGGAGATTAGGGTTTGAAAATGACAGGGTTAAATCAGGAAGACCTGGGAGGTTGGAATTTACTTGGATTTCACCATAAATTTCACATTTCACCAGAACCCCTTCTCTGAAGTATGACAAAGACATTGCACTGCTCAGTTCTCAATAACCATTAAAAGTGTACTAAAAAGAAGAGAGAAGATAATGGCTACATCATACAAAACAATCGTGAACATTCCCAATATTACCACTACACTACCTTTTCAAAATTAAAATAAACCACATGAGGTTTCTAATTTTTAAAAATCATCCAAACTACGTCAATAACAGACATTAAAGTTATCTTCACCTTCTTCAGAAAACTCCAGAGGTAATTGATGTAAAAACATGATAATATTAGGAGCAATTTCATAAAAATCATCACATGCAAGTCACAAGTCACACGGTACATTCACATAATGTAGCATAGTTATGTGAAGCAAAATGCAACAAAAGGCACTGAAACTTGCATCAATATAAAAAATTGATTAGATTTTCCAATCAGAACCAGCAATCTAGAAGGAAATAACCAAGAAGATGATAAAGAATGAATGTACAGGTAAAAATAACTAGAATTACTTAGTTGGTATAACATGTAAAAATCTTGGAACTATTTAAAAGAAATTGTTGTAAATAAGTTAAACATGAGACACAAAATTTTAGGAAACACTAAAAAAAGTAGAAAATACTCAAGCGGCATGAAACATGCATGAACATTACTAAGATGCTGCATGTGTATAGAATAGTGAAGTCGAACCTGCTCACAACTGCATCCATTTCCTCAACAAGATCAACATAAATTTCATTGCTTGCATTCTTTAGGTCAGTTTTTCTCCAAGGAACACAAGATGCTGCTGCATCTGGAAGAGTGCTGCTGACATTGGAACTTTTGCCCGTTACAACGCTTAACATTTTGCTCACAATATTTGGTGGGGCTATCATCTCGCTCAAAATGTTTGGTTCTGTTGTTAGAGGGAAACCATTGTCCATCATTTCATCCAAAAGCTGCAAGTTTGGCCAAATATACCATCATCTTGGTATTTCTTAACAGCCCATGCAGAAGAAACCTAAAAAAACATAGCACCAGAAATTGGCTCCAAAAAACCTTAACAGTGGTAAAATATTACACAGTTTTTGTTTAACATAAGAAGCTAAGAAGAATATGAAAGTTGATGCACCTAAGAAGAACATGGTAAGGAAAGCAGTGAATCTCTGTAATATGACTTGAGGAATAACAACAAGAAAAACAAAGCTGTTATGCCAAAGCTTTTGCAGTTAGCTACATGAATCCTACTCTTCCACTTAATTCTGTTGAGAGCTGTTTCCCCACCAAGGGGCTGTTTGGGTCTTCTCTAAAAAGTATAGGAAACCTATTTCAATACTAAAAATCAATTTCCTACTCTTTCCATCCTTTTCTCAGAAAACATAAATTGTGTTTGTATCACTATAAAGAAGATGAAAGTAATTGGACTTCCATCAATTTCTTAGTTGGTTGCTATGCTACCCAGATACTTCTATCATGAAGTTGTATCCGTACCCGACATGTATCCGACACTTACCTATACCCAAACTTCATGGACACTCCTTGGATATATGCATACATTTGCCTAGACATCCGCTCAAATTATATGACATGTTTTAATTTAAAATACTTATCATACACTTCTTGGACGTATATCCTACGCTTCATGTACATTTCTTGAAACTTGTTAGACGTGGGTCCGGTTATTTTAGCCCATATCCAAGTTAAAAACTATGATTTAAAAGGATGGTTTGAGTTAAAAAACGTGCAGTTTCCAATTTGTAATAATCAACATGATAAAAGAAACTTAAAAATATGATATGAATTTAAATTCAAAGAGCACATGAATTGAAAATTAATAATGGTCTCATGTAAATTATTAATTTCGACATATATGTGTAGTCATGTCCTCATACCCTTCATTTCACAAATTTGCAGTGTCATGCACCCGCATCCGCACCGGTACCCATACCTGTTACCATGCAACTTAAAAATGGGAACCCACTCTGTCTTTTGCAATAAAAATTGCAGTATAAGATGGAAATCAAACCCTCATTCACTTTATTGCAATATAAAATTGTTAAAGTGAAGGTTTCCAACCCATTTCCTACCTAATTGCTAGGAAAAAAGTTTCAAGGAACTGATGATGTTTTGCTTGCTTTGGGGAAATCTCCCTCCCAACATTCTGAGTGAACCAAACACCAAAAAAAAGGTTTCTTACAAACCCTTGTCTAGAATGCCGCTGTCAAGAGGTTTTCATTTCCTGTTCTTTGGTATCCAAATGAACCAAACAGCCCCTAGATTAATCATTGTAATATCATTCTCAATAGTTTCTAACCAAGTTCTCTTCGGCCTACCTCTCTAGTCTTCCTTTCCCCATTAACTACAATCATACCACTTCTTCTAAGGGGTACATTTTATGGCCTCTGTTGCACATGATCAAGCCATTGCAACAAATCTCTCATTTTTTTCATCAACAGGAGCAACTTCTAACTTCCTATAAATGCACTGATTTCTTATCTTAGTGTATATCCTCTTGTCCATCGTAACATTCTCGCTTTGCTTCACTCGTTTTTTGCACATGATTTTTGATTGCCTAACAATCTGATCCATAAGTAATGCACTATAACAGTCCTATAGAATTTCACTTCAGTTTTAGAGGTATTCTTCAATCACATCCAGAAGCATTCATCAACTTTAAGCATCCTGATCTGATTCGACGGACCATGTCATCATCAATCTCATCTGAAGAACAATTGGTCCTAAATAACAAAAATGATCATTGCTGGATAAATATTGGTTGTAATATTTACTACACATTCATTCTCTTTTACACATTTTACTAAAATTGCGGTCTATATATTTTTGTTTCTGTTCTGCTAATTCTAAATCCTTTACATTCAAGTGTTTTCCTATACCTTTCTACCTTAAAAGTCATCTTGTCACTGGTCTCATCAACCAATACTATGTCATCAGCAAAGAACAATACATCATAGCTATGTAGCACGGACACGGATCCGACACGGCCATCCGACACGCCGACACGAGGCAAATCCTAAAAAATACATAGGATACGTGTGTTCGACACGTGTGTCCGACACGGACACGACACGACACGGCTTCATGTTATGCGTGTCCGTGCTTCATAGCATCATAGAACTTTGTCTTGAATATATTTAGTAAGTTCATGCATAGGCAATGCAAAAAGACAAGGTCTTAAAATTGATAATTGATGTAAACCGATGGTAACAGGAAGCAGTTTTGTCTTCCCCTCATTTGTTCTCACCTAAGTTGGTGTTTTATCATGAATATCTCTAATCACATCATATATCTACTAGATACTAATTTTCTAATATGAATAAGAAATTTGCCACAAGTATTAAGAGTTAAATCCTTTACCTATTGTACACAATCATACAAGAGCATCCAGTCAAGTACCAATGCAAAGATTAAGTCTGGCCAAAACCAGTACACAGTAGACATTTATGCATTTCCACTCGGATATATTAGCATACAATCTAATATAAAACACGAAGATGGCAGATATTAGTAATCCAGAGTTCTTACGACATATGAACACATTCCATGTCAAGAACACTACGAAGTCTCTTCTTGACTAGGCATTGTTCTTGTTCAAAAATTGTGACTGCTTTTGAGATGAGATTTTGTGTTAGAAAGGGAGGGGTTGATAAGCTTCCATCACAATTATCTAAATACAACAGAACTATCTAAATATATCATAATACATTCACACTTATACTTTTGATGTAGTCAGTTGCATCTTAACTTGTACTTCAATTATGTTCCAATTTGTCATGATCTATGCTTTTGCAAACTACTTAACTATCTTGATATGCAAATCCTTCCTCCTACTTGTTCAATTTATTGTTCTGCAATGAATGTAAAAGGCATCAACTAGACTTCTAGAAAGAAGATTATACAGTTGAATGTGCAATGTGCACCTTTAGATGAGGTAGTACTAGTAGAATGCATACATCCCAATGTTGGGGGGGGGGGGATATGACATGTAATGCAATGCTCAACATCCACAATAAATAATAAATAATGAATAGGATCATGATTTCAAAATATTAAAAATCTAATATTTTTAATAAAAAAGATAAAACTAATACGAGGTATATTAAGATATTTGTCGGCATTTGAGACAGCACCGCCGTAGAGGATAAAAAAGGGGAGCTGACAGCAGAAGAGAAACCTCAGAGGGAGTGAAGAGGACGGGAGTCGAGGTCTTTGTTAGCCTCAGTCAGTACGGCTGTCAAGGGAAAAGAGAAAGCAAGTCAAAGAGTAGAAGAGAAGCTCAATAGTGGGGGACAAGAGAGAAGAGAGTCAGTGTTCCTTGTCGGCGTCAGTGAAACTGTTGTAGCCCAAGGAGAAGAGGAAGGGATTCATGGTGGCAGAGGAGCTCCAAAGAGGGGAGAAATAAAGGAAAGTTGACATCATAGTCCGTGCCTTCAAAGGGAAAAGAGGAACTGTGTCATCATCGGGGCAGAGGAATTAGAGATTAGGGTTGGCAGACAGAAATTTAAGGCTTAGGAGTCACAAAGGAGTATTGGGTTTGTACACTAAAGCAATAAGCAGGTAATGCAAGTAGCACACGCTATATTTTGAAACAGTGCAAAGCTAAATTGCACGTCTGCTATTTCAATAAAGCGTGGAGGGCATTGTTTTCAACACTGATACATCCTTCACTGTGCAACGAGTTATGCATATCACCATGCAGTTGTACAATCTGATAACATGGTCTGCAAAGCAGTAGGTTATAAATACTTCACAAGGCTAAAATAATGTTGACATCATTGAATCTAGATTAAGCACTTTCACTTCAATAAAGTAACTAATTCAAAATTATTTCAAATATTTATGTGGCTTAGTAAATTACAAAATCATCTGTTCAAGCTAACAAAGGCAAACAACTAAAAGATATGCAATGCATATTTAAACTGTCATAGGCGCATTAGAATGTATATGTCTGGAACAAGAAACTTTACTCAGATACACACACACACACACACACTCACTCGCTCTATTACTGGAAATGTCTGGAATAAGAAACTGTAGTTTAGCATCAGATAAGTTGCACAAAATTACCTCATATACTATAACAAAATTATCCTTTATCAAGTCGTCATTTAACTCTCCAAGATAATCAGCCAGGACATCTGCCACCCTGCAAAGGAACTGCAAGAACAAGAAAACAAAAGCTAAAACAAAACATAGAATGTACAAGAAAAAATATGTTTCATGATTATCTAATTATGTAGAGTTGAATATGTTTACTATTAGTTTATTTGATGCACCACTCAGATTCATTCAAGTGGCAGTGATTAGTGTTATTCATTTGGCCTGCATTATAATATAGCACAAACACTGACTGGTCAAATAGGAGTACACCGATGAAGTATCATCAGTTTATTTGGCCTGCATGCTTTAGTACAACCACTGACACAAACAAACACTGACCTGCTGAACAGAGTAACCAGTTCATGTTGCCATCAGTTTATTTTTTTCATGATTAACATAATTCACACATCAATATTTTTTCTTCGTTAAAATATTTATTAAATGCTGTTAAGTTTTAATGTGACAGGTTACAAAAGATGAGGGCTCTCAGGCCAACTAAAAAATTTGCAGCAGTACCAAAAAGTTTGATTCCATTCACAGATGCAATGGGGTAAGTTTAATTACACTAACAGATATTTTTGCATCACAGGTTGCAGATAGCATGTTTTGGTTATCCCCTCCTCCAGCATGACAAGCTAATTAACAACAATGTTTATAAGTAAAGTTCACTTTCGAGGATCCATATGTTTTACACACGCGCATATGCTCACACAAACATGCACATAGCACAAGCACGCTACAAGCTGACATACAAAAGCTATAGAGCAAGGAACTCAAGGAACATATGACCATCTTAATATGCAGTAATTTGTAACAACGGTATGTCATAAGAGTGACTTGGTGTTAGAATGTTCAGCTCAAAGAAAGAAGTGTTAGAACCAAAGTCAAATTGAAGATCAAAATCTATTTATAAACATTCCATCTGACTAGGACTGCGAGCATAGTGCAGACGTCTGCAGTCAATATAATATGTGCTTTAAAGGATGCATAAGATACTCGAAAAGAAAATAACTGTGTATGTAAGACAGAGTAAAACACAAGTCTGCAAAGCAAATTGCACCAACTACTCTCCACTTTGGGGCTTGCAGCATTGAATACATGTCGTACTTTGTAGATCAATAATGCTTTCTTTTAAGGAACATGACTTAGCACTTATATTGTCCAATAGACCAAGCAGAGATATTGCTTTCAAACGAAAAACGAAAATATCATAACATAGGATCAACAGTTAAGCCGTAAATCTTGAAATTGTTTTACTAGATTTGACGTCATTAGGATCCCTTTCTAGACATAGTTTCATTACAAATAACTCACATGCTATCTAATATAAAAGTTAATCAGATGCCAATGAGAAGACCATGGATATGTTACTAAATAAGTAGTTGTTACAGCTCTTATGCACTAATTGGTGTAAAGAAGAGTCTGTGAACTACAACAACTCCTCACTAAAATCTACACACAATATATTCAAGCCAAAACCATTGAAACAAATAACCAGCAATTCCAACTATAAGAAAAAAAATATAAGAGATCTCACCTCAATTCCCATCAAAGGAGGCATCTCCACCTGCGTGCAAGCCAAGAATGTGATCCCCTCACGGAAAATTTGGAAGAGGTAGTGTGTCGGGGATGCAATTACCGGTAAAATCTACTCAGTTGGCATAAAAAAATACAACAGAGATCACTATGCAACCCTTAGAAAATATTTATCAATCTACTGGAGAGAGTTTACAGCAAGTAGTCCAAATAAAGAGTGGGTTTACTATGTTAGATCAGACAGACAGAGAGAGTGTACAGAACATAGTCTAAATAAAAAGTAGGTTTATTATGTTAGATCAGCAGAATATATATATCCAGAGCTGTTAATTACTAAAAAAGTTCCCAAAAATTGGTTATGAAGTGGCATTACAAAAAGGGTGTCCTTATAAAATGAAATGTACTGAATCATTATTCAACACAAAAAATTCACTCATTTTCAGTAGCAATAAAGGTGTTAGAAACTAATCCAAAAAATTCTTAGATCATATGGCTAGATTATACCAAGATCCTAGGAGATACTTCAACCGCGATGGTGTTGGCATGTTGCTCGATTTTTTTGTATGTAAAGAGTTTCTAATGATAACTCCATAATTCATTTTCATTCTTGATCTCCTCATCTCATTCGAAAGCAATTGGGGATCCAATCCTACTTCTGATGGGATGCCTAAAGATAGTAGCAGAAATTTGTTTCGGACCAGTGTGACCTTCTCTACTTTGCATATAGGGCTGGAAATAAATCGAATAGAATACTAAGGTGGTCATCTTTGCATGCATGCAAAATCTTCAATTTTGAATATGAATTTGAATATCAATCTTTGAATTTCTTCGAATTCAAATACAAATTTATTTTGAATATTCATGAAAATTTTACCAAATATTACTGTATGTTTATTTGATTAGTAATTCATAATTTATGAAACTATATAATAAAAAAGCTATTTTTATTTGATAAAAAAAATTGGTCAAAATATTGCTATAGTCCTTTAAGTTTGTCAAAATAATTATAAACTTAAAATTATAAAATACAAATGGGTGAAAAACATAATTTTTACTTTGAAATTCCAAAAGGGACCAAAGCATTCTTCTCATGTAGTTCCCATTTGTTACTTTTCTATAATGCAAATGTACACTAAGCGGGCGTTTGGTAGCTTGCAACTGGAGTGGTTGCAACTCCAGTTGCATGCAAAGTAGGTCAATTTTATCTGGTTGTAAGCATTTGTTTCGTTGCACCTCACTTTTGCAGGTGTAACTACAGTTGCAAAACACCCCTTAGTTGCAATATATTACTCACGTTCAAAATGGCCACAAGTCACTGTTGCAACCTTACTTGCAACTAACCAAGTTTATAAAATATTATATTTATTAATTAGTATTTAAAAAATCTAAGAAAATCATTAAATATTTAAAACACTTTCTAAAATTTAGTATTATAATATCTTTAAAAAACTTTTTTTCAAAAATAAACTTATTTTGAAATATTTTCCCCTAACAAATTTTTTTCTAAAATATTATTTTTGAAAATGATTTTATAAGCTAATTATTTTTTGAAAAATAATATTATTTTTAAAAATAATTGTATTTTAAAAAAATATTATTTTTTGAAAATATATCAAAAACATTATTTTTCTAAAAAATTACAAAAAATTATATTTTTACGTTATTTTATGAAATAATACTTTTTCACAATACTATTTTTACAAAAATTATTTTAAGGAAATTCTAAAAATCAATTTACTTAAAAATAAAATCCATTGTTTTTAAAAAATAAATATTTTAAATGAATTAATAATTTTGCCAATTTATTATTATCAAAAAATATTTTTTGTCAATTTATCAAAAATAAAAAAAACTAGTTGCATATATGAAGTTACAAGCATAATCAAATAGCTACAACTACAAGTTGTAAAATTTAAAATTTAAGCCAAACAATTACAATCTAGGATACCCCGACACGGCCAGTAAGGGGCCGTACCCGTGTCCGACACGTTTCAAGTACGGATCCACACCCAAACGGCATGGACATGAGAAATTTTGGCTAGCCATGGATTTTTCTTCTTTTCAAGAAAATTAGTCATGGGTTTCTAAGGTTTGAGGCTGAGCAAAGAGATAAAGAAGATGCTCTTTGTTCTCACTCTCCCTATCTTTTCTTAATTTTGTATTACTATAGTGGACATGACATCATGCATCACATGGGATAAGTCTCTCTCTCACTTCTCTCTCACACATCTCACCTCCTTTTCTTAATTTTTTTAATTTGTTTAAGTGGAAGATGACATCATGTGCCACATGGGTAAAGTTGGGGTTGTTTAACCATGATACCTCATTAAATTGTTATTTTTCAATAGGATAGCAGTGGTACCTTTAAAAAAGTTTGATTTGTTTTCTTTTCTTTTTCCCCTTTTAAAGGACATAGTTCAAAGGGGCTTGTTTCATTTGGGAGATTGAGAATGAGTTTGAATACAATGAAAGAACCTAAAAATTAAAAAAAAATGTTGAGTCATGAAAGATAATTGTTATATATATATAACTGGTATTCTCTTAAAAGTCATTGGTCTGCATGAATATCTGCATGAAAATATAGTAGGTATATAATTTAATATTGATCTAAAGTGATTTATTTTATATATACACGGTCGTGTCCCCATACCCTACTTTTTACAAATTTACTATGTCACGTATTCGTACCCGTGTATATGCAACATAGCAATTGTAGTTGCATGCAAGTATCACTTGCATTGTAACTATAGTTGCATGTTACCAAACGCCCCCTAAGCTTCCTCTAAAGCTATTCATATAGTCATTTAGGCATTAAAGCTCTATTCATCTCTCTTTAAGAAGCAACCACCAATCATCCATTCTTTATGGGCCATTGTAACAAAATCTCGTGGTGCAACTCATTATTTGCGTTGTGTAACCTAACATGCCTTAATCATTATATATAACCTTTTGAAATAAATCAAAAAAGCCTTAACTCTATGTTTTTACTATATAACATGAGTTATTTGAACATAACTTGTGTTATTTAAATAATTTATATTATTTCAGAAGAACTTACTATAGATCAAGGTTACAAAAAGCACTAGACGTCGAACCTAACACCTAAAGCCTAAGCGCCTAGGTGGGGGCCTAAGAGTTTTTTTTTGTTATAATAATTGCTAATCAATGTTAATATTATAGAAAGCGCTAGCTGCCACTGGGTATTAGGCTAGTACCTAGACAGGTTTCTTCCTTTGTTTAAATGGCGTTGAAGGAGGTTTTGTGGATCAGAGGAGATGGAAGTGGTGTTCATAGTTAGTGAAGGTCGGAGGTGTTCGAAGGAGGTCGGAGGTGTTCGGAGGAGGCTGGAGGCGTGGAGACTGCAAGTGCAATGGAGGAAATCAGATTAATACCTAAATGATGCAATCCGCATAAGCGGCAGCACATGCTCCCCTAGGCGCTGCCAAGGCATAGATGGGCGGCTTAAGCATTGACTAAGTGATGCAGTCCTTTCTTCACACTTAAGAGTAATAATGTAATTACTTTTGAATTGTTAATTAAGCTTCATTGCTTATTTTGGTGACATCATTATGTGATTGTGAAATTGTGAAATTATGAATGTGAGTGATAAAATGAATGTAAAATTATGAATGAGATGTAATTTTGTAATTATATAATTGAATAATCTATTTTCTTGCAAGTAAAACTATATAGCTTATATTGAATTAAATAAATTAAAATATTTTTCAAAATTTTGATCCAAGTTCTTAAAAATTATTATGAACATCTTTTATATTTTTTAAATTAAACAATAAAAAATACATAAACTATGTTATGCATTGTGCTTTAAGGTATCGAGAGACTTAAGTTATACATTACCGTATTTTTAACATTGCTCAACACTTGATTGTTTTCTTTGATTTTTTTTAAAATTTAAAGTATGCATGCTTTTGGATTGGTTGTTAAGCATTTATACGTATTTCTAATGAGAAATTGTGATGATATATTGACAATTGTGATGTTATTGAATGATTCTATTCATTAAAATCATTGTGAATATTTTTTAAATCAATAATAAAATATGTAACTTACATTATGCGTTAAATAATTTGCGTTCTTTCTTGTGTCTAACCTTAATAGGAGATGGTGCGTTAAGTTGTGTTTTTTGTTTTTTCAACTTTGTTATGAGCCTGCAAATTGTCTCCCAGTCCTAAACCCCTACTTCAAATTCCCAACCACCTTTTCGAGAAAAAAACATCATTTAATATCATCAATCATATCTCTAGCCCAAACAGACTTCGAAAATATGATGTAAAGAAAATAGAAGAAACTCCAACACTAACAAATTCTAATTTCCCTCTACTTGGTAAAGAAGATCCTTTCGAATACAAATCCCTTATCCAATTCATTCTATACTTCTTGTTAATCGCTTACTTTAAGCTTCTAAGGTTCTTAAAGGGATAAAGCAAGTAATATAGAGTAGTTTATGGATGCAATTTCATATATTCTTCAAAGAAAATGATTTGACTTTTATAAAAGTTAATATCTTAAGTCCAGAAGTCAATTCTTAGCAATTCAAAGAAGTTTGGTTGTGGTGGGTTGATTTTGTCTTATATGCAAAAGAGTAAGATAACATCTACAATCTTAAACATAAAAACTTACTTGTTAATCGATAAGGTCCCAAAGCTGGATAAATTCATTGCTGACAGATTCATTCATTTGGCATCTTTGTTCATTGGCTTTGTAGACCCATTAGTTGCAAGAACAAAAGGATGAGGGTCAATCAAGTACTCTGTCTCAATTCCTTTCTAGGGCCAATTTTCTTCTTCCCTCCATTAACTAAAGGACACAACCTGCGATCATTTTTTAATCCAAAGGTCCCATTCCTCTGCAAAACCTATGACTCTTATAACATTCAACAAAAAGTATCTCACTCATATCATAAGAACCTGGATAAAATCCAGTTTAAGAGACCACCGATATGTTTTCTTTTTAAACAACTAGATATTACCTTTTGAGCTTCTGTCAAACTATCAAAAGTATATTTGTCCTTCATAAGGATAGACTAAGAGTTGATCATCTTGTAAAGCTTAGGATTGAACCTATTAGCAAGGACCTTGATGATCGCCTCGTTAACTACAGTCTACAGTCAGCACAAGCATATCTCGGCACATTTCACCCCTACACACATATACACAAATATAGATATAGGGGGTCTTGCATCTCCATGTTTATATATCCTAGGTTATCCTCCTTTTAAAGGAACGTAGAGAAAACCTTGTCATTTTTCATAAGCTTTTGCATTTGTCTTTTTTCTATCTATTTTCTTTGAGTCACTCTCTGTGCTTTGAATGACAGAAGAAACCTATTTATAGATAAGGCAGAGAGGGAGATGCATCCATGTGCTCATATTGACATTGATGCAAAAGCAAGGAGGAAGTCATATGCCCACATCATAATGACATTGGTGAGAAAGTTAGCATAATTCACTTATCAAAATTGCTTATTGTACCTACCCCACAGTCACATTACTGACTTATCACTCCTGTCTTTTACACCACACGTGCCTATTACACCTATGTTTCATATAGTCATAGAAATAACTTATGCCTTTCATAAATTTATTAAGATGAAGGGGCATGCATATTTAAGTTGGTTATCTAGGCATTAAAGATTATGAAGAGATATGTATCTTAATATTTTAATTATAGCCAAGGTTGAACTCTAACATAAAAGATATAATACATCTAACATCAACACATACGATGAGGTTGTATATCCTCTCACCTTTTCTAAAGCAAATGTGAATGACAATGCCTCGCAGTAGAAGAGGCATGTGTTTGTGTTATATTAATAAGTACGGTTGGTCCATAGGTCCTCAAGTTGTGTTTCAAGTTGATTTATGAAGGGCAGATATTCGTAAGTTGAATTTTACTGTTGAAGCTTCTTGAGCAAGTGACAATATCATACATTAAAGTTGATGTTCAATAGGAGAGTAATGGATCTTCATGTTAGATTAATAGAGAGGGTCTATATGCCCTCAGGTTGAGTTTCAAGTTGATTATTATTAGGTGAAAATATTCCAATTTAAGTATTATTGTCAAAGGACCTTTGCCTACATTTACGACTGTTTGATATAACTTACATGAAGTGTAAACAAATTTGATATCTACATATTGCCCCTCACAATCATATTATTTTCGTCACAGCAAGCTTGAACCTCAGAGTGGACAAATGGGCATCTAGTCTACTATCAATCCAATGTTAAACTCTGTGTCTATTGCATAGTGCCTGATAAGCTTAATGCAAATTCAAAGTCGATGCCTGAGCATTAATGCTTATCCACACAGTTCAGTTTTGTTTTTGTTTTTGTTTTTTTCCCGTCACAGCAAGCTTGAACCTCAGAGTGGACAAATGGGCATCTAGATTATTATCAATCAAATGTTAAACTCTGTGTCTATTGCATAGTGCCTGATAAGCTTAATGCAAATTCAAAGTCGATCACTGAGCATTAATGCTTATCCACGCAGTTTTTTTGTGTGTGTGTGGAGAAACCAATGTCCTCAATCTCCCAATGTGTTTGAATTTTCTACTATACTGTTAGAAATAATAGTTCAGAATTTCCAAACATTAAATCAACAAATAATTCACAAAGATAATACATTAAATCAATAAAGAATTCACAAATATAATATATTCTTCTCAGTTATTATACTTTATCTTTCTATTAGCTAACATTTTTAAACTATTTTGCTAAACCTTCTCAGTATTTCTTACCATTAAATCAATAAAGAATTCACAACAATAATACACCATTCTCAGTTATTATACTTATCTTTCTAATAGCTAACATTTTTAAACTACTTTTCTTTAAAAAATTAAGAGAAGTAGATGAAAATGATACTTTTGCGGTTGGCAGCGATTTCTTGAAAGGTGGTGATTTTGGCAGTGAAGCAAGAGTAGATGAATGATCAGTGCAGTTTTAGCATTATTGTCTTAATAAGCAAAATTGAGACCAAACCGAAATGAAAATTTAAATGCATTACCACTTTAAATTTCATCACATCAATGATACAATTAGAAACAAACAAAACACACAATCTTAACCCCTTAATCTAACCTAAACTAACAGTTAACCCTAAACTAACTCCTAACTCCAATTCCAACCAAGTAGTAATGTTAACCTAACTAAAACCATGCATTGCAACCCATTGATCAAAAGAAACTCTTCAAATCCTTCCTAACTGATCAGTCACTCAATCACGAAAACTAGGATCCACATTCCTAGGAACATAATTATGAAGGTTAAGCAAGAAGCGATGGCAATCACAAATGTTCTGGTAGGGGTGGTCGTATGGAGGATGACGATAAGAGCCAATCCAAGTAGAAAGGAAATCACATCAATTGTCAGAACCTTAGGAATGGGCTTGGCATAGGACATTGTACCAAGGATGATAAGCAATTAAATGCCAAAATGCGCAGAAGTATACAAAAAGGGATTGCTTGAACTTATTGCTAGGATGGTCTTCATTCAGAACTACGGCTCCCACATCTAGTTCAATTCCCCCTGCCAGAAGAGGGGCTTCCTGGTCAGGTGCCTTTAGTATCAACCAATGCTTAAAAAGCTCTCGTCTAGTTCGCCTAGGTCTTGAAAGCGCCTAGGGGAACAGAGATCCTCACGCGGATTACATCGGTAGGCCTTGGTCGTAATATCCTTTGTTGTTGCCTCCATGTCCTCTGACCTCCTTCAAACTCCTCCAGCCTCCTACTACGAACACATTCTCAACTCCTTCGACCTTCAACAAAACCTCATCTACCACCACTTAAACAAAAAAGAAAATCATCTTACACCTGTTTAGAGCCTAGGCTCTGGGCGCCACTTTGGCACCTAGCAGTGCCTAGCACTTTCAATAACATTGGTTGTAATTAAAAAATAAAAATATATAAAAACACCTAGACTCAACGTAAGCTCTAGGTGCTAAGTTTGACGCTTAGCCCGCCTAACACTTTTTGTAACCTTGCTATCAACTCCTCCATCTCATTTTTCAACTTCTCAATTTTATCAAAGATAAGTCCTTTGATCATCTTACATAACCCTCGAAAGCTTGAAAATCTTTGCAACTATCTATAGCAAATGCAATCAGAAAGCCCCTTTAGCGGTGGAAATTCAAAAATCAAGATCCCCCAAATTAATTGAATTGTACTATCAAACTTTTCCATGGCACTTTTTCAAACATCTTTTTCTAAGCAAGCAAAGGAAGACCCTTGATTCTTACACATTGCTGAAAACCGACTGAGATGGCACAAACACCATATTCTTTGGACCAAGGTTAGAACAATAACACAAAGGGTTTACACTAAATATACCCTATTACATGCATTGAGTACGGAGTTTTGATCTAGAAACCTTACCGGGAATGATTCATCCTCCAATCTTTTAATATGAGTGTCACAAGGAAGCGTGAAGATGAAGGGAAGCTAACGAAGAATACAATTAAAGGCTATGATACTACCGTTATTTCCAAGATCCCACAAGCACCTCACTAACTTCATCTCATCGATCAACTCCATCCCCAAAAAAAATGGGATCACAAGGGTAATTAAATAGTCTGTGGGTTTCTTGGAAGTGAAAAAAAAGAAATTCCTCATCATAGTCTTGTGGATAATTCTATTATTTAACCAATCTGATATTAATTTGATTAAGTGGTTAAAATAATCTAACCACATCATTGTATGAATGGTTGAATGAAGAGGTCATGTTATATTTATACTAACTTCATAACATCCATCGTTTAGTATCTGTATACACTAAATGTGTGGGTCCAAATATTGTGTGTTTTTTGTTTGGTGATTAATCTTTATGAAAATTTAAGGCGTTGATAATAGTTCTCATGAGATCTATTGGGGTTTAATTTATATAGTTTGTGTTGTGGCCTATACATTATACAAGAAGGTTTTTTTCTCTATCACAAGACTTTGCTAAGTAAAATCCCTTTTACGGTTGGCCTTCTTGACATGTTAAAATTAGGAATAGACGACCATGCTCCCAAGTATTTTTGCAAGAATTTCAACAAACGAGTATATTCCCACCGGATTTGAATAAATCAGCCACTTTGTGCAAATCTAAAGTTGTCAGTGGCTTATTGAGCTCAAGCGATTATATGGGCAAGTGAGAACTAGACTTAAAAGATCAATTTATAAATAGGAAAACAGAAAGCTCACCTTATTAGTCATAATATTGATAAAACAAAAGACAAAATTAAACTTCCCCAGTTGAAGAAAACTGAAAGGTTATATAATACTACTAAATGGATGACGCTCCAAAGATCATTGTTGTGGATTGATATCATGTTTACTTATTCTTGGCTCTTTGGGAGAGTGATTTAGTTTGTGAACAGTCTTCAAGCGTCGGTATAATGTTCTGTAAAAGAATTTAAAGCAAGTGCCCTCTAGAGTCCTGGTCCTTGCGCTCAAATAAGGGGGGGGGGGGGCGGGGGCGGCGTGAAGCTCACTTTCCACGGCAAAAATAGAAGAAACCGATCAGCCTATACTACATCAAGATCATTCTACTGTTGTATCTGCGAAATGGAGCAGCTCAATTACATGAAATCACACAAAAAAAATCAACACGCACAACCCTAAATACCCACTCAATTGCCACCAAATTAGTGACTAGAATAAACAAAACGCAGTAAACAAAAACCCTAAAAATTACAGTTTTCAGTACTCATCTTCAGAAACCAACAAAATTTTAGTTACCTTGGATGAATCCCCGCCCTGAGAGATAACATAATCCCAGAACCAATCGCAAATGGATCTATCAACCCTGTGCCCTGTCATCTGCTTCTCTAACATCACCTCCCTGTTGGCGCAAAAAAAATAAAAAGACAAAAAAAATAAAAATCAATCAAGAATTCTTTCAGAAAGTCAAAAAAGAAAAACTAGGGTTTAAGAGCAAAGAATACCCAGAATCAGATAGAAGGAAGATACACTGCAGCATCTCTTTCTTTTGCGCGCGCCAACGTCTCCGCTTCGTCGAGCTCCCGATGGGTTCGATAGAAGAAATTTAGATCTGGAGAAAAAAAAAACCTCTGTTTGCCAATTTTACATTTTAAGCCTCCAGCATTGGTACCATGTTCATATTAATGCCGAATGTTGATAATTTCATTTTAGTCCTTTAAATAGCTGCACATTGCTTGACTAATCAGAGGATTAGATATTAATTTCATTTTTAGCCCTAGAAAATCAGTTAGGCCTTACTTGATAATAGAAGGAAAGGACAAGCATTCAACCAAGCATTTCTAAGGGGGACAAATTTTCAAAACCATCACTTTTTAAAATTTATTTATAAAAAACAACCCATTTCAATCTTAATTTCAAAAACCGACCCAGTTGGTTGAAACTGGGTCGGTTTTTGAAAAAAAAATTTCAAACTTCACGGGAGTTGAACTCCCGTGAAGTTTTGTTATGAGAAAAAACTTCACGGGAGTTCAACTCCCGTGAAGTTTGAAATTTTTTTTTTCAAAAACAGACCTAGTTTCATCCAACTGGGTTTGTTTTTGTAATTAAAGTTGAAAATGGTCTTTTTTTGAGAATAAATTTCAAAACCGGATGGTTTTGAAAATTTGTCCTTTCTAAGGGCTTGTTTGGCAAATCATGTCCAACTAGTTTAGCCAGTAAAAAATGGTTCAGTACTATATCTGATTGGCAAAAAAAATGGATCGGTATTTAAATTGATTTTGCTTGGCTTTTTTGCCATAAATTGGTTTAGTTTTGCACCTCTTCCTGATCCAAAAGTAAACTGGTTTAGGCCAAAAACGGCTTAGAGGGAGAGTTACCCTTAAGATTCTCTTCAAAGAAAATTGATATTGTTATTCTACTCTTAGAAGTTGACTCTTCTCTTTTTTTATCATTAATCGAACCCTGTTTTCGTTAAAAGTTGATGTTTTCATTGTCATTAAACTTGTTACACCGTTTATGGATTACAAGTTCAAATTGAAAGAAAAGTTGATCTTTTTATAAGATCTTCTTACACAATGAAAAGGTAAAAATTACAACTTTATCAAACAATACGCAACAGTAGTTTATCTCCTGCTGCTTGCGTGGGACTTTCGCCTGTGCCGGGGACGCGTTAGTCCGTGGACCGCCGCGGATCTGATCCGGTTGACAAGAGTTAATTGATGCTCTTGTTTCACGAATGAAACAATTGCAGAAGCGACAATCATGACCAAGCGAGATTGTGGCTCTTCTCGAGATCAAAACCAAGTTTGATCCGGAGGAAAAAAGGGAAAAAGAGTCTCAGATCTTTCGAAGGCTTCCTCTTTATGATGAAATTCGCCAAGATCTGCCAACTCTCCTCTGAAATCTGTGGTCTACTATTCAAATTAACAGCACCTCGCCCTCTGATTTCAGATCCTCTCAAATGAAGACTCTGGGCTTCTATTTATAGGCTTTTGTCGTCGTGTTTTCTGATAAGATCTCATGATTTGACGTCATCTGCAGTTAATAACCGCTCAACCGCACTTAAGGATAGCTTCAGAACAGTTTGGGAGGTCCTGGAACGAAAGAATCCTTAAAAAATATCAAAACACGCGTTTTGGGAAGTTTTGGGAGTGGATCATCATTTGGTGGCTCGGAGCTATGCGAGCCACCAAATGGTGGCCTGATGATTTGACGTCATCTGCAGTTAATAACCGCTCAACCGCACTTAAGGATAGCTTCAGAACAGTTTGGGAGGTCCTGGAACGAAAGAATCCTTAAAAAATATCAAAACACGCGTTTTGGGAAGTTTTGGGAGTGGATCATCATTTGGTGGCTCGGAGCTATGCGAGCCACCAAATGGTGGCCTGGCTTGGTTTGAACTTGTTTTGCTGTGACGCGTGTTTTGTTGCTTCGTTGACTTGTGCGTTTCAGCTATTCGCTTGTTTCGTTAGCTTGTAGGCGGTTGTCAAACACACAGGCCACTCGAAGCTGGCTGATGATCGTGCGGGCTTGTTGTCATGTCCTCAACGCTTAGCCACTTCGTTGTTTTGGGTTCGTCGCCATGTCGTCTTGAACTACGTTCGGGACCTATAGGCAGTTTTTGACGCCTACAAACCCTTATATCAAACATACTCCTAATAAATTACCACAAACTACTGCTCTCTTTATTTCCTCAACTATTTTCTTATGAAACATTTGATAGAACTTGATGAATAATGGCAAAATTGTTCTAATTTTGGTGTCATATCATCATACTTAATCAAACATCTTCAATTGATCTGGATCTTCTTTTTTTAATTTCAACTACAATGGTTCATTTTTTGTTCATACCATTTTCAATAAAATACAAATTGTAACTTTTAAATGCCAATTATTTGAAAATTCGAGATGGGGCACAAAAAATTTAAAATTACGGGAGGCAAACGTAATTGTAAAAAGATTACATGTAATTTCTAGATTGTTAGGGGTGCAACGCACGTGTTAACCACGTGCATTCACCATTGCTTATATTTGCATTTTTCTTCAAAGTGAATCTGAAATTTTTTTGGATGAATAGAGTGGAAATGAATCAAATAATTAACAAATAGTACTTTGGTTGTTTGAATAACTATTCGGTTATATTCAATTAGGTAGTTCATTTAATACTAAATAAATAATTTCTAGTATTCAAATTCCTTAATGAACTAGTCGTGAACACCGTGCAAAGCACGGCATATCATTTTCCCCGCTACAGTAATCCTAATTTTTAAAATGATGCAGTAATATTTTTTAGATTTTTAAATTGTTACAGTTTGCCTCTTCTACAGTTTTTTTAAAAAGCTACAATATTCCTATGCGCTACAGTGTTTTAAAAAAAATTCTACGGTGACCAGTTACCTGTTTGCTACGATAATAATGCTACAGTAAATGCTAATGTAGCATTTACTATAGCATGAATAGTAAATCTTGGGTTCTCCCATTTGTATAGAGGAGTAGATGAATAGAATTTAACTAGATGTATATTCGATTTATATGCTTATTAAATATTCGATTTAAATTTGATCGCTTATTATTTCTATAATTACACACGCGATGTTATATTTTCAATCCACTTACCGTTTTTTACCTAAGTTCCATATACTAATTCTAAGAGACTTAAATAATGTTTAATCAGTTCCTAATGATATATTCAAATTAAATATATATACATCACAATAATAAATGAATAATTTTTATTTATAAATTTAAATCAAATTCTTTAGTGGAATTAATAAACTTTGATATTCGATAAATATTCATGAATAATTAGCTATTGAGCATTTTAGTTCAAATTTGAATTTGAAAAACTCCAGATATGAATATTTCGGATTTGTGTATGAATTTGATAACTTTAAACAAATACAAATACAAACACTTTAGTATTCGATTCGATTCAATCGTTAACCATCAATTGGATTAAATACTTCCAATCTAAAAATACTAACAACAATTGTGAACCCACGTGAAAAGATTACGTTCTCAAAGCGCGTGGGTTGCTAAGAGATAGCAGAGCGAGTGAAAGGTTGACGTGACTCATGGAGGCCACCACGTGAAGAGAGCCATGAATTCATCAGGAGTTCGTGAAGAGCCGCACTTTACAACTTTATCAAACAAACGCAGGGAGATCGTTTATCGGTCTTCTGCTTGCGTGGGTTCTTTGTCGGTGCCGGGGTTAATCCGTGGACGACCGCGAATCAGATCCGGTTGTAGGAAAATTCGGCAGAGCTTCGCCTTCGCCGAGGAAGTTTTCTGGTTTGAAGCACTGAGATCGACCAAGTGAAATCAGGGCTCTTCTCGAGATTAAGACCAAGCCTAATCTCAAGGGACGGACGGACGGGGTTCAGATCCTTGGAATAACTCCTTCTTTATGTCGAAGTTCGCCAGGATCTGATTTGCCTTCGCTGAAATTCGTGCTCCTTGACTCCTCAATCCAGCAGCACCTCCACGTCTTGATAATAATTCGTCCCCGAGAAATAAGCACCCGAGCTCGTATTTATAAGCTTCGGAAGCGGTTATTTAGGATAAGAATGAATGATCCCTTCTTATCTTCAGTTAATAACTGATTAACAACGTTTGGGGATAATATCAGATCAGTTGGGATGCTTAGGAACCAACAAATCCTGAGAAAACCCGTCAAAAACGCGGGTCGGCCAAGGCCGACCCGCCCAGCCGCGGGTCGGCCAAAGCCGACCCGCGCTGGTGCGGGTCGGTTTCGGCCGTCCCGCATCGGCGCGAGTTCCGAAACCTGACGCTTTCTTTTGGTTTTTCGACTCTTTCGGGACTTGTATTTTCCATCGTTTTGCGTGTTTGACTGTCTTGTTGACTTGCACACTTCGTTGTGGAATTGACTGTCGAACGTGCGTTGGTTGATATACGCGCATGTTGATTGATGCACGCGTGTTGACCGGCACACACAAACTGATTGACGCGCGAACTGATTGACATGCACGCGTTGAATGATGCGCGCGTGTTGATTGACGCTCGCGAACTGATTGACGCGCATGTGTTGATTGATGCGCGCACGCTACTTGGTTCGTCGTTTCGCTTCATGCGCTTGTCGATCTCTCTATCTCGAGCTGTGTGCGGACACCCATAGGCATTTTTAGACGCCTACAGATACCCCCTCCAAAGTATTTCAGACTCATTCTTTTATAGAGGAGTCTGGAATGCTTTGGATAAGATAGGCCATCTCCGCAACTTCGTAGAGTGACCTTTAACTACCTCAATTCTTGACTTCTTCAGCCTTTAATCTATTCATTGTTTCGTCGAATAGATGAAGTTCTTCCGGCGCTGCATTTATCGTCTGACCGTTGTTGAAATTTTGAACTGAGATTGGTGTGTAAGTTTCCGAACTTAGCTCGTGTCATTGAGTTGACTTTGAACTGATCATCTTCGTCAGAAATTCATATTTGATCCCGATTGAACTCCCTGAAATCATCGTTTGCCTTATTTTGACGAGATTGCTGATGCGTTGACCGGCATCGATCTTTGTTGTAACGCGTTGATCGGCGTTAACATAGTTTATACTCGTACGTTTGCTGGAGTCTACACATTTTAAGCTCTTAAGGCATTAGAGCGTGGCGGTCCCAAATATTGGGCTGCAGGACCAACTATTAAAGCTGATTCATCTGCACGTATGGATCTTATCCCAAATTTGTTGGGTGTCCAAGTCACAAGAACAACTAATGGGGCTGGTGCGTCAGTGACTTTCGCATATATAGGATTTTTGGCAAACCCTCAGCCATCAACGGGTTTGATGAGCCTTTACCGACTACCGTTTGAGTCGGGCTAGCATACGGATTGTTTAAGTCCGTTCCGTATGTAACGTTATGCTAAAAGAGTTAACTCTTTTAGTGCTACGATATTGAATACGTAGACTTCGTCTTTCTCATGTGAAAAGACTAAACGACGACGCATATTAGGCGTAGACTTTAAGGTTTTTGGCAAACCTTTAGCCTTCAACGGGTTTGATGTGCCTTTACCGATTACCGTTTGAATCGGGCTTGCATGCGGATTGTTTAGGTCCGTTCCGCATGTGACGTTGTGCTAAAGGAATGAACTCCCTTAGACTTGATGCTATAATATTGGATACGTAGACTTCGCCATTGTTACGGGAATAGGCTACCCGGCAACGCGTGTTAGGCGCTGACCTATCCCTACTTAGGCTTCGGGATAAAAGTCCCCAGACTCGGATTCTGGTGTCTTCTTCAAAGGGTAAAAGACTAAACCGGCAACACATGTTAGACGTTGACTTATCCCTTCTTAGGATTCGGGATAAAATTCCCCGCGCGTGTAAGGCACGGATTTTGGTGTTATTAATAACAACCTGCCATAATATTGAATATGTGGGATTTTGTTCTTTTTACGGTAAAAGACTGACCGGTAACGCGTGTTAGGGGTTGACTTATCCCTACTTAGGCTTCGGGATAAAACTCCCCATGCATAAAAGGCATGGATTTTTGTTGCTACGATGCTGAATACGTAGACTCGATCATTTTTATGGGAACGAACCACCCAACAACGCGGGTTAAGCGCTGACTCATCCCTACTTAGGCTTCGGGATAAAATATCCCAGATTGGTATTCTGGTGTCTTTTGTAACCGCTAAAAGACTAAACCGGCAACACGTGTTAGGTGTTGACTTATCCCTACTCAGGATTCGGGATAAAATTCTCCGTGCGTGTGAGGTATGGATTTTGGTGTTATTAATAACAACCTGCCACAATATCGAATATGTGGGTTTTTGTCCTTTTTACGGTAAAGACTAACCGGCAACCCGTGTTAGGTGTTGACTTATCCCTACTTAGGATTCGGGATAAAATTCCTCGTGCGTGTAAGGTACGGATTTTGAGAGTTGAAAAAGTGGTGTCTTCTCTTGGGGAAAAGACGAACCTGATACGGGAGAGGAAGAATTTTATATTCTATCTCCCAAAGCTGAAGAGGAAGAATTTTATATTCTATCTCCAGTTGCAAAAGGAAACTCAAAGTGGGATCTCCACTTCAAGAATCCGAGAATGTGAAACTAAGAGTGGGATCTCCACTCCGAGAATCAAAAAGATTCGGATAACCCTAACTGTCGGAAGGTTTGATTACCGAACTAAAGATGGATTTCTTGTTTATCAAGAGTGAATTGTGGTTTTGGTCCTTACTATAGGAATGTTTGACCAAGCGGGAGTTTGAGGTGACCCTAACTGTAAGAAGGTTTGATCACTCGATTTAAAAGTGGACCTCTCGTTCATTGGAGGAATCGAGAGGTGCTTTTGGTTTTGGCCCTAACTGTGGGAAGGTTTGACCGAGTGGGAGGTTTGAGACAATCCTAACTGTAGGAAGGTTTGATCGCTCAATTTGTGGACCTCTCATTCATTGGAGGAATCGAGAGGGGGATTTTAGTTGTGGTCCTAACTGTAAGAAGGTTTGACTAGGTAAACAGTGGGAGTGAGAGTACAAATCACAGTGGGAGTGTTGACTTGTACAATAAGAAGGTTTGACTAGGTAAACAGTGGGAGTGAGAGTACAAATCACAGTGGGAGTGTTGACTTGTACAAGTCACTCGGAAGGGGTTCTTGATGTTAAGTGAGAAGTACTTAACATCGAGGGGTTTAACAATCATCAATGTTAAGTGCACAGACGCATCAAAAGTTTGAGTGGATTCAAATGAAAGGAGTTTTGGTGGTCCCGCCATCAATTAGTCTGACCGGTGGGAGATTTTGTGGCGGAAGACTGTGAGTCGTCAAATACCAATGAGAGTTTTGTGAGGGAAGATTGATCCAATGAAGTGATCAAATCTCGTCTCAGCAAAAGAGTGTTCAGAAATCACGATGGGTTTAGTGTTTATCACTTTATTTGTAATGATCGGAGTATCCCTAAGAAAGTTACATGTAGCATTCTTCCAGGAACTTCCCGTTACATGAATCATCCATCCCCAGCTTCCTTTGTGGAATTGGATCTGATATTGTACTCAGTTACATGATTGGGTTATCCTTAAGAATATTACATATAAAAATTATCCAGGAACTTCCCGTCAACGGTAGGAAATAGTTTAGACTCATATACCTATTGGAGTATTAAGAAGCAGTTTATACTCGTATACTTGTCGGAGTGTTCATTCGACTTAATTAAGCGATATAACGCCGGCTTTAACCAATGTTTGGATGCTATTCTTGAGAGCAAAGCAATCCTTGGTGGGATGAAGGACCCTCCTATGGTACGTACAATACTTTGGATCCGTAGTATTGTCAGCTTCCTCCTGATTTGCGATAGGTGGTAGTTTGATCTTGTTGTTTTCAATGAGGGATTCGAAGATGGCTGGAACGTCTTCATCCTTGAAGGAGTACTCTTTTTGAACTCTTGAACCCGAAGTCTTTTGTTGTCTTCAGGGTTGCTGTTGCGACGTCTGGTTAGCGTCAACAGCTGTTGCAGGTGCTTTCCCTTTACCACGGGAGGCGAAATTTGAATTCGGAAGATTCTCCGTCGGTTGGCTCTTCTCGGCCTTCTTCCTTCGGAGGAAGCGTTCGGCTTGTTCACCGCGCACCTTCAAGTCTTTCCAAGTTCTTCCTTCGGAGGAAGCGTTCGGCTTGTTCACCGCGCACCTTCAAGTCTTTCCAAGTGTTAGATGGTGTGACTCCCATAACTTCTAATATCTCAATAGATAGGTTGTTATGACATGTCTAGAGGATGAAGTCCTCCGTAATCGGATCTCGGCAGTTCATTGCTTTATTCCGAAAGCGCTTGAAGAAGTCGTCGACTGTCTCGTCATCTTCTTATTTCTTATTGAAAAGTGTCCTGATGGATACCTCATCATCGTCATCAAAGAAATTGCCGAGGAATGAGCTCTACATATCGTCCCAGTTGTTAATACTTCTGGGCTTGAGACGGCGGTACCAATCGAAGGCCGACCCGTGAAGGGTACCAACAAATGACTGAACCATCAAAGCTTCATTGCCGGAGATTATGCCCAAGTAGGACTTGAAGTAGATCAAATGCTGAGTGGGCGAACCATTCCCGTCAAACAGTGTGAAGTTAATCAAGTTGAACTTCGCCGGGTATGCTATTGAATCCCACTCTCTTGGATAGGGACATGGAATGATGGTACTTTTCACCTCTCGAGCAGACATCAGAGCGTTGACTTTTCTCTCGAGGTCCTTCATTTTTTCGTCCTCGTCTATATCGTACTTCGGACGACTTGTGAGGAGAACAACGGGGCCACCCCCAGCATTGTCGTCTTCGATAGGACCACCCCTAGAGTTGTTATCTTTAGTGGGGCCACCCCCAGCGTTTTAGTCAACGGGAGGGTTATCAGCATCGAGGCGTTCATCCACATCTGAATCGCTACCTGCTTGGTCAGCAGTGTTGCGATGGTTGGATTCGCCTATTTGATTGGACAGAGCCCGAATCTGTTGGTCATGTTCTTCCCTCATTCGTAGCATAGCCATTTTCATTTCGATCTTGAATGCCTCTTTCTGCTTGGTTAGAGCATCCTCGAGAATTTTGGTGATTTGCTCGGTGTTGATCATGAATGCCTCGTGTGATTGTCCTGGGCTGGACACCGTTTGGTCAAAAGCGACTGCAGAGTTAGCATCTGATGCTTCATCGTCGGAGGATAATCCCCTCTGCATTCTCTAATAATCCCTTTGTTTAATAGTTCCCGATCGCAACCGGGTTAGACGATGCGATATAAGCGAGTTAGAGCTAGAAGGTCGAATTGATTTTCCCTTGTCGACCATATTTATCGTGACTTCTGGAAGTTTGTCACCTTGAACGGCCGATCGTTTCTTGCGGAAACGTCTTGGCTTGGACTTAGTCGCTCCGTCAGAGATTCTCTCAAATACCGAGACCCTCTGCGGAGCGGTCTTGGGGCAGCTACACGCTGATAAGTCTGCCCTGATAATCTTATCACGCGAGCAGTGAGACTCCGATTCTTGGGTACTTCTCTTCCGAGACTTGTTCGTACCCCCAGCCCGATAGTACAACTCATCGACGTTGTCGTCATAGCAACCTATCGGCTGTTTACATGAATCCTCAGGTATAACGCGTTTGTTTATCTTACGCGTTTTCTTCTGAGTATGCAACTCCTTGTTTGCGTTCTCAAGAGTCACGCGTTTAGAGTCACGCATTTGTAAGCATGAACTCTTGACGGGCTCTTGGACTTTAATACACACCCATAGGCGGGTGGAAACTGTAGTTTTCCCTTTATACGAAGGCTTGAAATTGTTGCGAGGGCATGTGCGACCCCCAGCTCAATAAGTCGTTCGGGGTTCAGTCACCGAACCCAAGCAATCTTCGATCAGAACTTCGTCTCGATCCTCGTGCAAAGGACCCAGGCGATCGACTATCCTCACCTTGAATCGGGACAAATCCATGTTGTCGCGGAGCTCCACCAGAGGTGCGAAACTCGATGGAATTGAAGAAATAAGTGCAGGACATCTTCTGCCTTGAATCTGTTGTGGGTCAGACTTGGGTGACCCGCAAGTTGGAGGGTCGGGTTTGGGCGACCCACAGACTGGAAGGTCGGATCTGAGTGACCCACGAATTGGCGGGTCGGATTTGAGTGACCCACGAATTGGCGGGTCGGATTGGAAGTGACCGCATCTCTTGCGCGGTCGCGATAGGTGACCTGCAGATTGCGGGTGGATCTGGCTGCGACCTGCAGATTTGGCGCCGGCCCCGAGTCGAATCTGGGCGACCTGCGATTCGGTGGGTCGGATCTAAGTGACTTGCGATTTAACGGGTCGGATTTGAGTGACCCGCGATTTGGTGGGTCGGATTTGAGTGACCCGCGGACCGGCGGGTCGGATCTGAGTGACCCGCGTACCGGCGGGTCGGATCTGAGTGACCCACATTTTTCGATCTTTTTGGCCGTCGTCCGAGACTTTGGTCTCCATACTTGGTGCAGTCTTTGTGGCTTCTTTTCCACTCCTTTATCTTCCAATTTCTTGGCCTCCTGCATGAGAATTCTTGCATGTGCAAGCAATGCGCGACATTTCTGAATCCGCTCTTGAAGAGTCGATCGGGTCCTTTTGATACGGACCCATTCGTTCTTCGCTGGTTTGAGGGAGGAGGGGTCGTCCACTCTCTGTTGTGGTGGTTGTCGCCTCCTGAACTTCAGATCCGCCTCATAATGGATTCCATCAACTGGTTCCAAGGCTTTGGCCAGTTGGTGTGCGAGGCGTTGGCGTCGCCTCTGACGTGCTCTCTTTGATAGAGTGGGCACATCATCAACATTTGACCCCTTGCTCAAGGGGTTCAGATCTGTAGTTTTAGCTTCGTCGGATGTCGGCGGGGCGTTGTGAGCCATAGATATAGCGATGGCGGGCTGAAGTCCAACGGGTCTTCCTGGAGTAGGCCTTCCTGCATTTGCGAGGAGAGGCCGATCTGGAGGAGGAGGACAAGTATTCCTCGTACTTCTGCTGGTCAAACTCATATTCGACCTCCGTTTCAACCGGGATCGGGATCCGAGGTTACGACACGTCAGCCTTCGTAGAAAGGCTGTCAGCTCCCACTGTGGTCGCCAGTTTGTTTGTGTCGAAAGTTACTATTTTCATTGCTATCGAATCTATTACAACTTTAGTCATTATAATAAACTCGAATAAAATAAAAAAGTTGATCTTTTTATAAGATCTCCTTACACAATGAAAATAAAAAAAAGTTTACAACTTTATCAAACAAACACAGAGATCGTTTATCGGTCTTCTGCTTGCGTGGGTTCTTTGCCGGTGTCGGGGTTAATCTGTGGACGACCGCGAATCAGATCCGGTTGTAGGAAAATTCGGCAGAGCTTCGCCTTCACCGAGGAAGTTTTCTGGTTTGAAGCGCTGAGATCGACCAAACGAAATCAGGGCTCTTCTCGAGATTAAGACCAAGCCTAATCTCAAGGGACGGACGGACGGGGTTCAGATCCTTCGAAATTCGTGCTCCTTGACTCCTCAATCCAGCAGCACCTCCACGTCTTGATAATAATTCGTCCCCGAGAAATAAGCACCCGAGCTCGTATTTATAAGCTTCGGAAGCGGTTATTTAGGATAAGAATGAATGATCCCTTCTTATCTTCAGTTAATAACTGATTAACAACGTTTGGGGATAATATCAGATCAGTTGGGATGCTTAGGAACCAACAAATCCTGAGAAAACCCGTCAAAAACCGAACAGGGGGTCAAAACAGCGCGACGGGTCCCGCTGACCCGCGGGGGCGCGGGTCAGCCTTGGCCGACCCGTCCGCGGGTCGGCCAAAGCCGACCCGCGCTGGTGCGGGTCGGTTTCGGCCGACCCGCGCTAGTGCGGGTTGGTTTCGGTCGTCCCGCATCGGCGCGAGTTCCGAAACCTGGTGCTTTCTTTTGGTTTTCCGACTCTTCCGGGACTTGTATTTTCCACCGTTTTATGTGTTTGACCGTCTTGTTGACTTGCACACTTCGTTGTGGAATTGACTGTCGAACGTGCGTTGGTTGATATACGCGCGTGTTGATTGATGCACGCGTGTTGACCGACGCGCACAAACTGATTGACGCGCGAACTGATTGACATGCACGCGTTGACTGATACGCGCGTGTTGATTGACGCTCGCGAACTGATTGACGCGCATGTGTTGATTGATGCGCGCGTGCTACTTGGTTCGTCGTTTCGCTTCATGTGCTTGTCGACGACAGATAATCCTATTAGACTCGAATAATGATGTTTATCATCTTTTCTCCATCTCGAGCTGTGTGCGGACACCCATAGGCATTTTTAGATGCCTACAGTTAAGGTAGTAGGCAGAGGGGAGAAATTGGCTTCGTGCAAGGAGCGGCTGCAGGCGGCGAAAGAGCAGGCAGAGGGTGAAAAGAGAAATCTTGGAAGGCATGAAAACAAAGCAGAGGGATAAAAAGCAGATTGCTTTTTTTGGCTGTTTTGAAGAGAAGTTTTGTGCAGCGTCTTTTAGGTTTTAGCATCCCCTTTTGTGAGAGGTTTGAGAGATTGTGTTAGGGTTTAGATTGTGTGATTGTAAACCCTAGTTGTATTCTCTCTCATTAATAGTAGATCTCCCCCCTCCTTGCCCCGTGGACGTAGGTAATTTGCCGAACCACGTTAAAATTTGTGTTCTTGCCATGATTTATAATAGCTTGTAAGTTCCCTCGACAGGTCAGTCCTAAAACTGATGAGAGGAAGAGCTGATATCTCACTTTGTTGAGATATTTTACTTTTGATTCTTGTTTCCTTTGTGAAATAGGGATTTAGTTGAGATCTACTCTCATGTTGTGCTGCCGAAGTGCTGCCGAAATTTTCGCTGCGCACAACAAGTGGTATCAGAGCTCCGGGTTGGACTTGGGAGCTTGTTCGAAGGATTCGCTGTTGGATTCTTATTTGAAGAGTTAGATCTACAACATGAGTAAAACAAGCACATCGGGATCGTCTCTTACGAAGACGATACATAGTTTGAGCATCAATAACATGAAGATCGATGTTCCGAAGTTTAATGGCAAGATCATTTTCGACTTGTGGAGGTGCCAGGTGATGGATGCGTTTGACGCTCAAAACTTGGAAGAGACTCTTAAGTTGCAAGAAAAACCTACTAATATGAAAGAAAAGATTTAGAAGAAGATGAATAGTAGGGCGTGCGGAGTTATTCGGTCATGCTTGACACCGAATCTTATTTATGATATGATGAACGCGACGTTAGCGAATAAGATCTAGGAAACACTCAATAAAAAGTATCTTACTAAGAGCATTGAGAATCGGCTTCACTTGAAGAAGAGGTTTTACCAGTTTAAGATGAAGAATGGAGTTTCCATCAGGAAGCATGTTAACAACTTTACGAAGCTACTTTCAGACATGGCCAATATGGATATCATGGTTGAGGATGAAGACAAGACGATGCTACTTTTGTGTTTGTTACCCGAGGATGATTATGGTACCTTTATTCTCACTATGATTAATGGAAGAACTACTGTTAGTTACAAGAAGGTGACCTCAGCGTTAGTGAATTATGAGTTAAGGAAGAATGTTGATGAGTCCTCCGAGAAGACATCGGGAGATGCATTAGTAGTTTAAGACCGTGGTTCAAACCGAAGAAGGAGGTAGCAGTCTAGAGGTGCACATCGTGGGATTCGTAGGAATTAGTATGTTTTTTATAAAGAGGATGGACATTGGAAAGCTGAATGCCCAAAGTTAGATCGAGCCGATAAGAATAAGGGGAAAGTTGTACAAGCTTCAGAGGTGAAAGTTGTCAAGACAGTGACAACAATTCAGATTTGGATTCTTCAGGCTATTCGTTGTCTGTACTACCATCAGTTTGTGTTGCCATCTCTACAGAGTGGATGTTGGATTTGGGTGCTTCTTACCACGTTTGCCCTAGAAAGGATTGGTTCTCCAGCTTTCAGAAGTTGGAAAGAGAGGATGTTGTGCTCATAGGTAATGGACATGCATGCTCTATTGGTGGTATTGGTACCGTTCGGATTAGGATGAGTGACATGGTGATTCGAAAGGTGGATAATGTGAGGTTCGTTCCACAATTGAAGATGAACATCATTTCACTTGGAGCTTTAGAGGCAGCAGACTATAGGGTGACCTTGGTGGATGCACGCTTGAAGGTCACATTGGGGTCCATGATTGTGATGAAGGGCATCAGAAGGAGCAATTTACATTATTTACTCGGAAGCACGACGATTGATAGGGAGCTGACGACTTCATCAGATTCAGCTAGACTGTGACATTGTTTGATGCTGGGTTATTTGATTGGTAATGCCGTGCATAGGTTGTTGAGGAGTGGTCTGACCTGCAGTTTGAAGTCCTGTGAACTCATTGGTATAAGCAAGAAGATCGAGGTGGAGTTTGATACTTCTATCCATCATTCGAGGGGTCTTCTGAGGGGTGTTCATTCAGGCATTTAGGGGCCTTCCAAGGGAGCATTATTGGGAGGTAATAGGTATGTGGTTTCCGTAGTTAGGGATTGTTCTAGGCATTGGTGGGTTGCAACCAAGTCCCGTTGGTGTGAAGTCCTAGAAGCTCGCAACAGACGGAGGAAGTGTGTTGATAGAAAGGTAACCTGACGTTCTGATTATGGTAGGGATTCTTTCTTGTGTTTGTGTCGAGCTCACGACAATAGGAGACACTTCATTAGTGTGGAAACATTAAGGCGACGTGATGAGATGGCATATTTAGGGACCTGTTCCTTTCTAGAGGAGGATCAGCGTTTGATGTCGAGCATTGGCATTGGTATGCGGGCTACGACATATTTAGGTCATCTTATGCATAGGTTGCCGACTGCTGTATGTAAAGATTTTGGATCTGGTGGAGCTGCTTCAAATCTTAGGTTGCGTCGGATGTTTGGCTACCCAGCACTTGGTCACATCGTGGATGTGAGATTTGATCCGATAGCACATTTGGGAGTCAGAGATATGTTTGATTATCAGGTATTGGCTTCTGACTTTGTTCTGAGTAGGTATGTCATGTTTGACTCTTAGCAGGTAGAGAGTGGTGATCAGATCTTTAGGACATCGCAGCGGGTAGAGAGTGATGCTACTCCAGGTTGGGTGGAGACTCCAGATCATACTGCATCATTTAAGATTCTAGCTGATGTGACATAGATTGGGAATCATGTTGATTTGGATGCAGATGATAGGTTGATTGATTCGAGTGTAGCTGATAAAAAGAGTATGGCTATGGCCATTGGTTCATCTCAGGTGGAGATGTTTGAATTGTTTCAGTTTGGGGCCATTGGAGGTGCTATCAGCCGTAGACTTGATCGTGATGTTGGAGAAGAGTTACGAACTCTTCTAGTAGATTAAGACATTTGGAGGCCATTTGGATGAACTACGCGAGGCTTGATTCCTTGGGCAAGTGGATACGTAGGCAGTCATTTATGATGCAGCCGATTTGGGAGTTGATACCGACATTTAGAGAGTGTTTGCATTCTTATTTAGGTTCTCGACTTGTAGTGGATTAAGTCCATTGTCATGAATTGTTTTACTTCATACTGGACATAACAAGTGAGATATTTGTTTTGGTTAGTGTCAGTTCAGTTTTGGGAAAACTTCACTGAGGTGGAGAATTGTGAACCCACGTGAAAAGATCACGTTCTCAAAGAGCGTGGGTTGCTAAGAGATAGCAGACCGAGTGAAAGGTTGACGTGACTCATGGGGGCCACCACGTGAAGAGAGCCACAAATTCATCAGGAGTTTGTGAAGAGCCGCACATGTGAAACCGCGTGGGGGCCACTAATGTGAATCCGGAGAAGCGTCTCGTGATAAAACCGCGTGAAGAGCTATGTTCCACGTGAAAGAGAGCGGATTGTTCAGCAGTTCTTTGGGTCCACCCGATTGGATCTTATAAATACACGATGGTTCTTCTTAGGGTTAAGGTAGTAGGCAGAGGGGAGAAATTGATTTCGTGCAAGGAGCGGCTGCAGGCGGCGAAAGAGCATGCAGAGGGTGAAAAGAGAAATCTTGGGCGACGTGCAAACAAAGCAGAGGGCGAAAAAGCAGATTACTTTTTTTGGTTGTTTTGAAGAGGAGTTTTGTGAAGCGTCTTATAGGCTTTAACATCCCCTTTTGTGAGAGGTTTGAGAGATTGTGTGAGGGTTTAGATTGTGTGATTATAAACCCTAGTTGTATTCTCTTCCTCTAATAGTAGATCTTCCCCCTCCTTGCCTCGTGGACGTAGCCAATTTGCCGAACCACGTTAAAATTTGTGTTCTTGTCGTGATTTATAATAGCTTGTAGGTTCTCTTGGCAGGTCAGTCCTAGAACTGATGAGAGGAAGAGCTGATATCTCACTTTGTTAAGATATTTTACTTTCGGTTCTTGTTTTCTTTGTGAAACAGGGATTTAATTTAGATCTACTCTCTTGTTGTGCTGCCGAAGTGCTGCCGAAATTTTTGCTACGCACAACAGCAATTAGAAGAGGTTTAATCAGCAAGCAAATAGTGAATAAATTTCGAGAAGATAAAATATATAAACCTCTACAAGTTGAAGATCCACAAGGGAACTCAAATTCAGTATATATGTCCCTCAAATTTACCTTACAAATCTAAGAAATTCATAAAGCCCATGTAGGTCATTATTGTCATAATTTAACTTCCATGATGGTTCGCCACCCTAAGCACCACAAAACATACTATTACGGTGAGGGTAAAATGAGAATATAGAGTTTAGCAAAAAGATTAACAAGTTTCTTAAAATACCCCCATAGTTCACAATAATTTATGAAATCAGAAATCTACATCCCAAAAGTTCACATTAGTAACGATTAGTTCGATGATATCTATCCCTTCCTTTTCCTGTGTCATTCTATAATTCTGTGCGATTGTAAAATAAGATTGCAATCACTCAGAGCAAAGTGCAACATGCTCTCACCCCAGCTCCCAACGCTGAGCTGGCAGTGTGAGCCTACTGTAGACGGATCCAGCAAGCTCCCTAGATGGGGCCTTGAGCTGGCATGACACAGAGCCTTGGAGCTTGTGCCACAGAGCTCCCAAGCGCTCCACAAATTTGTGTAGCTTGGGAGCTCCTAACTATTAAAAAATTATTATTTACAAAAAACCCCCTATATTTGAACACAGAACCTAGTCTCGAAATGACTGTTTAAAAATTAGCCGTTGAGATTTAAAAAATTGGCATGAACAGTAAAAAAATTCTATAAATTCTCAATTCACTATACAAATCATTCCACACAAATCTCTAATAAAAAAAACTCTATATTTTCCTATCAAATTATTGTACTCGCATCGCATCCTCATTAGTTCTTCCTAATTATCAAATATTATCTTGTAATAGATTTATGATTGTACTAGCAATTGCTAATTTTGGCACTGAATGAATACAACTGCTTTATTAATATTTTTTCATTTCCGTGTGCGCTCTCTCGAAGGTCGTATCCAACGGTTAGAAATGAAATAAAAGAGGTTTAAATATAATTGAAAGTAATGAGTAAAAAAATTAAAATAGAAGATGAGTTTTTATGATATTGTTGGAGCTCCTAACTAGGAGCTTGCTGGAGCTCCATAAAATAAGGAGGGCCTCCCAAGACTTATTTTTTTAATTTTTTATTCCAAAATGTTTAGAGCTCTTGAGAGCTTGCTGACTAGGACTCTTAACTGGGAGCTTGCTGGACTTGCTCTCAGTTAGCCTTGAAAGTTGATAGGGGGTTTTCTGAAAAATCAGAGTACATTCTGTTGTCGCTATGAACTTTCCCATACAAAACCCGAACCCAACAAAATCGGGTCAAAATCTTTTCTCAAGAGAAACATCCGGGTCCGAAATCATAAGACCCAAATCGAAACTTTTCTCCCTCTAACCCAGTTTCCTCTTTAAAACCTGAACCCTCACTCTTCGAGCTCCATCGCTCCAAAGGCGCCTCCTTTCCTCTCCTAGCTAAAATCTCAGCAACCCCGAGCACATGGGTTTTCTTCTCAAAGCTCCACCCACCAACTGTTCGATGTAATTCCCCTGAGAAAAACTCTCATGCTGTGGCCGCCAGATGATTTGCGCTTCTCACAAAATTTGTGGGCATTCTCGATTTTTGATGGTAAAGTCACTCGCACTCTCCTTTTCTTGCTTCTCCTCCAAAACCCAGATCACAAATTCATCAGAATCTCGCGAAGTCTCCAACTTGTTCAAGTTGCCGTCTCCTTCGTTCGCTGTATCATCTCGCAGGCTTAAGAGAGTTTTGAGATCCAATAAGTGGTCAGAGTCAGTAGAGATGGAGCTGGGTAAGCTTAATGTACAATTGAATAATTATGTGGTTAATCAGGTGTTGAAGAGCTTGTCGGATTCAGAAATGGCCTTCCGCTTTTATCTCTGGGTCGAATCCCGCCCGGGCTTTAAGCATGACCACTTCACCACTAAGTCTATCATCGTTTTGTTGCTGAAAGATCAGAACTTTAATCTTTTATCCCAAGTTTTGAGTAGAATAAGAGAGAATGGGTTTTCGATGCACCGTTCTTTGTATAGGATTCTTGTATCTGGTTATGTCAAAACCGGCATGTTTGATCATGCGATAGTTACTTTTGATGAGATGGTTGAGTCAGGTTGTCGAGTATTTAGTGTAGATTACAATAAATTCATTGGTGTATTAGTTCACAATTGTTGTTTTGATTTGGCGGAGAAGTATTACGATATGATGATCCCGCAAGGGTACTCATTGAGCTGGTTTACTTACTCAAGATTCATTTGTGGATTATGTAAAGTAGGGAATATTACGTTAGTTGAGAAGCTGTTAGATGATATGAACGAAACAGGGTGTGTTCCGGATATTTGGGCATATAATACATATTTAGATTCTTTGTGCAAAGAGAAGAGATTAGATTCTGCTATTGGAGTTTTGAACACTATGAAGAAGAAAGGAAGAGAGCCTGATGTTGTTACATACACGACAATCTTCAATGGTTTGTGTAATGTTAGAAGATTCTCAGATGCGGTTGAGCTTTGGGATGAAATGGTGAAGAAGGGATTTAGACCTGATGTTGTTGCTTGTCAAGCATTGATCTTTGGTTTGTGTAACAATGGAAAGGTCGAGATAGCTTTTGAGATAATGATGGGAATGATCAAGGATGAAATTAAGTTGACTGTTTCAATTTACAATGCTGTAATAAGCGGCTTCTACAGAGTTGGCAGCTTTGACAAAGCCCAAAAAATTGATTCTTTCATGCGAAGGAATGGGTGTAAGCCTGATGTTGTTACGTATAACATCCACTTGAATTATTATTGTAATAATGTTATGTTGGATGAAGCTCATAATTTGATGGATATAATGGAGATGGAGGGCATAAATCCTGACAAGTACAGTTATAATCAGCTTCTGAAAGGCCTTTGCAAGGCCAATCGGCTAAGAGAGGCCTATGCTTTGATTGCTACTGAGATGGAGGGCAAAGGATTTTGTGATGTCGTTTCTTGCAACATTCTAATTGAGGCTCTCTGTATGGCAAGGAATGTGCAAACTGCATATAAGTTATTCGAAGAGATGGGTCGTAAAGGAATAGATCCAGATACTGTGACATATGGCACTCTCATCAAAGGGTTCTTCATAAAGGGACATCATAAAAAAGCTAAGGAACTTTTTGATCATATGGTTAATGCTGGGGTAGCCCCCAATGTTAATGCATACACTACTATGGTACATTACTTATGCAAGTCTGGCCGTGTAGACTTCGCTTGTAAATTATTCCATGATATGATTGAAAAGGGTATCTCTCCTGATGTAGTTTCCTACAGCGCTCTTATAAATGGGCTTTGCAAAGCTTCTAGAGTGACAGAAGCTATGGATCTGTATGAGGATATGAGCAACAGGGGCTTGTCTCCAGATAACTTGACATATACATTATTAATTGGAGGACTTCTACAAGAGAAGAAGGCGGTGTTGGCCTGTAGGATCTGGGACCATATGATGGAGAATGGCTTTACTCTGGACAAGATGATATCAGAAAGACTGATTAATGCAATGAAGTTGAGGACTTCATAAGTATGAAACTTAGAGAAGGTACAATACATTACCATTAAGTTTATGAATTCACCTGGAAGTATTTTTTATGTGAATGCAATTCTTTTGTAGCCTTGAGGAAATCAGACAGTCAATTGCATGTGTGTCTGATCTCCTCTCACCTTGCAGAATCTGCGAGAATAAAATTGAAAAAGACGTGGTCAGCAATGCACCAACTTTGAGAAGATGCGGCATCTTCTGTATGTGCTTTCTTGGTACAAGAGAAGGCTCATGAGGTTTGAACTCTGGACCTTGTTTGCATAAAGCATGATATTTTCTTTGCCCAATAGTGACTTGCATACTTCAATAAACCCTTTAGAGATCTTTGTCTATTATACTGCCATGAGTTCAGACAAAAAATATTTAAGTTGTGATATTGGTTGTCACTTAGATGGAGTATTGCACCCCTCTTCTGCACGCGTGCGCGTTTGCATGTGTGCTTGTCCGTGTTGGGGAGGACATGACCGTCACTATGACCGTTTTTGTCACCGTTGATTACTTTTTTCCAGTATAATAGGGTCGGATTGGGAAGACACAAAAGAAATATTGACCAAAATTACGACCAGTTATGATCATTTACCTGGCCAAACCTTCAGAGTTCTTGCAAACCCCTGGAAATTATAGGAGTTCAAACCTAGAAGGACAGTTATCTCTAGGAGCCAACTTCATTGGTCATGAAGTTTTGGACACAGACAATCAAGGATAAATCCTGCTACACTTTTTGATAAGCAAAGCATTAGCTAATGAGGACCCTGGGAGAATATAATACCTGCTGTGGGGAATTGCATACGCTGTTAGGCACATATAAGCCAAAGGATTAAAACTAGATGCATCCCCACGCCATATATGCAAAAACTGGAAAACTATACTACAAAGATTTGGAGCCTTTTTCTATAAAGATTCTAAATAATTCGTACAACTAAGTGCCACCTTTTCATGTCGTAAACCGTCTAAAACATACCACACTTGCTAATTAACACAACCTTGTTTCATCATCATAACTGCAATCATGGACAATACTTTCTATAGATATAACCTAGCATAGATCTCAACAAAAAAAAGGAAGCTTCTTTATTTGACTGAAACCAAGATCGCTATGACTTTCTATGTAACATGCCATTGGTGCCAACTTTGTGCTATCATACGGTGCAATTCTATAGTTCATGAATTGAGCTTAGGATAAACAGATGTGCCATTTATTTGCATAATTTCTTTTCCAAATTAAAATCTCATCCATATGGCAAAAAGCTGCTCAGCAGTGCAATGGAAAAATGTCCCAGATAGGAGCAATGGAGTCACTTTTGGGAGCGGCTATGCATTGTGCTATCATAAAGAAAAAAAATGTACTAATGATGTAAGAAAGAAACTATTGCTAGTTCATAATAGAAGCGGTTCTTGACAGCACTTATCAGAGAAAGAAGGGCCATGTAGCTGAAACCGAAAGGATAAGAGCCTGATCTTGTTGAAATTTGTTTGCTTACAACTTATAGTAGTTGCGAGCAAATGCTCGTCAATGCTTTTTTCTATTATTAGATTTGCTAGAATAGGCTTTTAGAAATTGGCAGCATGTTTCTGGACACCTCAAATTCTGAGATTTAGATGTCCTGGACGCTTGAATACACTTGGGACTAAACTTCGTATCATAGTTTCACCATTCTACCGCAACATTAGAGCTTCTTTTGCAGATATGAAGCATAGATTGTATTGAGCAGACGTCTAAATTGATTTATTACAATTAGTAAAGTGGATAAAATTGGTTCTTAAACCATTCATGCACAGGACACTTTACTTAATGCCCTTGAGGACACTTCATAGTTATTCCAACTGCATGTGATATAGTACTTTTGCCATTCTGCTTTGGTATTCGAGCACTTTGGCGGATGTGAAGCATAGGTTGTATTGAGCTGAGGTCCAATTTGAACTTTTTTCACATTGCAGACAATTGATTAAGTGGATCAAATTGGTTTTTCTAGAATTCATGCTTGGACTCTTTAGGATACTTGCATATGAGACGCTCCCGATCCAAAAATTAGCTATGAGAGATTCACCCGTCATTCTACTCAAATATTGTGTTTAGAAGAATTTCTTGAGTAATATATGGATACAAATGAGTGCAAGTTTTTTGATCGAATGAGCACATAAGGATCATTTTAAAGTTCCATTATGTCTTGCAATACTTAAAAGTTTTTCATGAATGGAGTTCAAGGTCTTCTTCCATATTTATAGACTCATCTAAGATCCTCATTAGCGTAGACTCCTAATTCTTGTTTAAAAGTTTTACATTGTTTGGATTGGATTGGAGAAATTTTTTTCTTTGGGTAAATATGGGAGTCTGAGATCTTACTTTCCATGTCCTTTACTGTCATTCTATTGCTGTTGATTTGTGAAAATATTCAAAGTTCCTTTACATGACGCAGAAGGAGTTAAAAATGGGCTTCTAGTCTACAATGCATGAGAAAGGATTTCGGTCTGTTATTGCATGGTTCAAAATGAGTATCCTAAATTGTTTTGCTGTGTGGTTCTAACTGATTTAAACTTTGCAATCTTTGACAAGGGATTCTGTAATTGTAGTTTTCTAACTTTGTATCTGAAGTTGTGGTCTTTATGTTTCATTTTTGACATTTGGTCCAATTCTTGTGTTTTCAAATAAAGGAAAAAATAAAAATAAAAAATGATAAAAGGCTCATCTTTTGGGGGTATGTACTAGTATTTTGGCCCTTGCAAAGCACGAGCTAGTGTTGTTATCTGTTTTTTGTAACCTTTATGTTGTTTATCGTTTGAGCAATTGTTGTGGAATTCCTACAACAACAACCACCACCACCACCAAGTCTTTATCCCAAATGTTTAGGGTCAGCTACATGAATTCTATTTTTCCATTCCATTCTGTTATGGGACATTTCCTCCGTTAGGTTAGTCTTAATCATATTCTTCTTAATTATTTCTGACCAAGTCATTCTAGGTCGACCTCTAGATCTTTTAGCCCCATTAACTCTAATATTATCACTTTTCCTAATCGTTGCACTAAGGAGTCTCCTTTGTACATGACCAAACCATCTTAATCTATTCTCTCTCATTTTATCCTCAATAGGCGTAACCTCTAATTTACCACAGATGCACTTATTTTTTATCTTATTTTTTAATGTATACCCACAAGACCATCGTAACATTCTCATTTCTATTACACTCATTTTTTAAACATGTAGTTTTTTAATTGCCCAACATTCTGATCCATAAAGCATAGTTGGTCTTATAACCATCCTATAGAATTTTTCTTTAGTTTCATTGGTATTCTACGATCACATAAGACTCCGGAAGCACTCCTCCATTTCAACCATTCCGATTTGATTCGATACTAATGTTTTCAAAGGCACGCGCCTCATGCGCCTTACGATGCGGGGCGGTGGCTAAGCGCCCCACTTCTGATACAACGTCTTTTGCGTCTCACGTATATCATTATTTTGTGCAGGGTGTATGTAGTACATATATTCATACAGTTTTATTTCTTAAGATTTCAATCGAGTCTTTATACTTGATATTACATATCCCAAAAAGCGAAATGAATCCATTAGGCCTTTTTAGTAGCCTTCAATTGAGGATTATTACTAATCCTTTGCTTGGATATTAGTCTTGATTTAACATTTGATTTGAAAATTTATGAATTTTGCTACTATGTTGGGTATTAGCATTAGAAATTAAGGCATTATATTGTGATTTTGTAGTAAGATATTATTTATCATGATATTTTTCATGTGAATTCTAAAAACATGTTCTTTCGCGCTTGATTATATATTTTAAAAAATTATGTGGGCGGTGTGCGTCTCGCATCACTTGGGTGCGCGCATCGCATTGCGCCTTGCGCATGTGCACTTAAAGATGCTTTGCACCCCGCATTGTGCCTCGCGCATTGATAACACTATATGCACAACATCATCCTCTATCTCACCATCATGCCTAATGATAGATCCTAAATAGCGAAAATGATTAGTTATGCACAACATCATCCTCTATCTCACCATCATGCCTAATGATAGATCCTAAATAGCGAAAATGATTAGTTTTAGGTATTTCTTTCCTCTATCTCACCATCATGCCTAATGATAGATCCTAAATAGCGAAAATGATTAGTTTTAGGTATTTCTTTAGTTTTAGGAATTCTTGTTCTTTTTTAATCTTTGTTAACTTGTTTTTTATTTTAGCTTATATCTTTTGTTTTGTTTCCTTAAATTCAGTATTGTTTTTAATTCAAACAATTGTTCATTAGTTTCAGTCTCACATACCTATCATCTATTTTATGTTTCCTTTAATTTTACTAAGTTTGATACCTATTTTTTTTTAAAACATAAACAATCAACAATACTAAATAGATAACTCTATGAACAACTAATGTATTTGAAATAATTGAGATTACCTTTAGATACCAAATGATAGAGAATAATGTATGATAAATCCAACATATATTCCAAATACAATTCATAGACTTAAATGTTGGATAAATTCAACATATTTTCCAAGTAATAGTTAAATATTTAGGGATGGTTAGGGGTGAGCAAACGGTCTGTTTGATTAGCTTTAAATGTTTTCGATTAAACCGAACCGAACCAAACGAAATTATTTCGGTTTGGTTCGATTGATGTTTTCGGTTGATACAAGCACCACCAAGCATTATGGCAGCAACCAGAGAAGAAGATGCTCTCATCATGGGCACAAATAGAATTATATATATATATATTATATATATATATATATATGTAGAGAGAGAGTGTGTGTGTGGGTGTTTGATGTCCACTAAACTTCCTAGTCACTCATTTATTTATATATATATATATATATATATATATATATATATATATATATATACTATATATAATATATATATATATATATATATAGTAAGACTCTTATCAACTTAAGTTGATGTCCACTAAACTTCTAGCCACTCATTTATTAATATAAAAAATATTTTCATATCATGCAAGGATCCCTAGGTAATATGTAGTGGCTAAAAAGTTTGGTGGATAATTTTTTGCTATCCATTTAAGTTGATATAAGTTTTGCTCTCTCTCTCTCTCTCTCTCTCTATATATATATATATATATATATATATATTATATATATATATATATATATAAAAGGGAAGTACAAGAAATGGAAGAAACTTAAGAGTGAGATTGTAATTTATTTTTATAGCTATCTTGGATTTGTTGGAAAGGAACAGCCATAACTAAGTTTTGAACTCTGATTGCCCCCCCCCCCCCAAAAAAAAAAAAAAAAAAAGTATGACATCTAGTTTTGAGAAGCAATCACGTAGGTTCATTTAGTAGGCTCCACCGCAAAGGGTAACAGAAATGTGTTCATCGAACATGATACCGGGTTCTCATTGAAAATCTTGACGACAGGCACTTTCAACAAAGGTTCGGTCGGTTCAGTGTATTCGAATGTAAAGATGAGTAACCTGACCCTAGTCGAACTGAATGCAAAACCGAACTGAATTGCTGAAAAGCGACTGGTTCGGTTGGTTTTATTAATTTGAACCGGAATTTGCTCACACCTAGGAATGAGAAAGGTATTGCATTTGACCGTAAAACATTTTAGCACAAATGGATGCAAATAACAAATGTCCATAAACAATTAGTAACCGAATGCTGCAAAACATAAAAATGACTGATAATAATGCATGCATTTCATATTAAATACACACAAGGATTAGCAAAAATATCTGGATCAAATTAAATCCAACAAATTTAAGAGTGTATAATCATCGACAGTGTCCATAACCTATTAAAGCTCCAAAACACCTGTTAATTTTCACCAACTTCAAGATCATCTTCCTGAAACTTTTTCCCTCGCCTTCCTGAAATTCTTAACTCCTTCGCCTTCAAGCAAAACCTTTTTGTATTTTGTGATGCCTCCATGGCAGAACATAACTCATGCTTCTGGCCAAAAGCACTAAAGCTATTCAAGTGTGGTTCTAATTGATTTAAAATATGTAATATTTTATTATGAATTCTGTAATTTTAGTTTTTTTAATTGTTTTAATTTTTATCCAAATTTATGGTCTTTAACTTTCATTTCTTACATTTGGTTCAATTCTTAAGCTTTCAGATAAAGAGGGGGAAAACTGTAAAAGGTTTATCTTTTAGGCGATGTATGTGCATTAGCACCTTTAATCAAAATCTTCCTAATATAGTGCAGCACTGTATGTGATCTTACCTCTAAAACTCCCCATGGTCCACAGTTAATTCACTTGGAAAGGCAAAATAATAGGAGTTATTTTCCGTTGCCAATTATGTGATGTGATGAACTCACTACCTCTTTTAATAATTTTAAATGAAAACTTGTGCCCATGCTCCAAAATAAAGTTTCCCATGTGACTTAGCCCAGTTGAATTTTGGGCTTGTGCTTAGGCCCCAAATACAAACTTTTAGTGTAATTAACCCCTTATATCTCATTATACGGTTACATGTTATGAGAGAGGCAAAGTGAATTTTTTTCTCAAAACTACCCCCATCACATTAATGGGCTATCAGTGAAGAAAACTTCTGTTGTAACTGTACCCATCACCATCTCTCTGCGCCCTCTCCTCTCTGATTCGAAATTCCAACAGAGAGAAATCCCCTCATCCCCCTTTCTTCCAACTTCCTCCTCAAACTAGGGCTAGGGTTTTGAACGTGAAAGAATGACCGAAATCTCTAGGCCAGAGAAAAAGAAATGCAATTGCCCTAACAAGGAAGTAAATGATGATGATTTCGAAGTCGACCAGTGCTTGAAATGTTCAGATGAGGCTGCGGCTGAAGACGTCCCAAATGTCGTCCTTGTAATTGTAACTCCCCCAAGTCCCCCTTTTATTTGGGTTGCCTACTACTGACGCTAGAGAATCTTACCCACTAGAGATCGGTCATGTTTCCCCGTAGTTGAAGAATGATGGTGAGGACCCACTGTCGAACAACGATGAGGCGACAAAGAACAATGACTTCATATGGTCTTCGGATGATGGTAACATTGAAGAAGCTACTAGGACACTATTGAGCATGCAAAATGCAGAACCGATTAGTAAAGAGGAGAAGCGAGCTTCGACAGATGGTGTTTCTAGAAAAAAAAGAAGTTTGTGTTCTTAATTTGGCATAATGGGTCTGAAATGTAGTCTTACATGTATATACTACTGGGAAGAATCCCGCTTCAACAAGGAGTGTGAATATTGTAGTATTACATGTGTGTGTGTGTCTATATATATATGCTATCGAGTTTAAAATTTAGTCCCTTAATGTCAATTTTGTAACATAACTATCAAGTTTAGACAAATCTTGTTAATTCTAAAATCGTATCGCTAAACTTATTCTTATATTGATAATTTGTTGTGAACCTGTCAGTTAGTTTAGTTCAATATGAAAGTTAATAGCTTACTGTTATGTTTGAATCATATTGATGAAATATAAAAGTTATAGGTTAATATATGCTAATGCTACTCGGAAGAATCTCGCTTCAATAGGGTGTGTGAATATTATAGTATTATCTGTATATATGGTATTGGGTTTGAAACATTATTCTGGAGAGTATTTCATAATAAACTGCATATGCTCTTCGATCTATTTATTCAAATTCTTGTATATAATCAGTCCATTTTGTACGGTGTATTTATAGCATATTGATTATAACAGATGTGTGTATCCTTCGACTTCAGTCCAACATCCCTAAGCTTCAATCCGAAGTTCTTTATAAGTTGTAGTATGGATATGGAGTGAAGGGCCTCTGGAAAAAAATTTCTCACAGCTTCTCTAATGCCCTTGTTAGCATAAGATACTATGACTAACTGGTGAGGAGAATTGTATGGTTCACTCCTTTCATAAAGTATAGATCATAGTCCTTGTAAAAACTAGGTCCGATCTTTTGTTGATCTTTATTTGTAGTTAACAAAAATATCCTCTGATTGTCGTCATATGCTAAGGCACTCAAAAGAATCCTTTTGTATCGATCTTTCAAAAAAGTCATGTCCAAAAAAATGAGGGGCTACATCCAGCTGAAATCATTTATGCAAGCATTGTAACTATGAATCCTTGAAAACCTTCTTACAGTTCAACAGCAATATAGCTACTAGGATTCATCTCCCTTGCCACGTCTTCATACCTAGGACCATGCAAAATAATTAAATGTTAAAAAATTTATATTATTACATCAGAATTTAATGCATAAATCATATAATTAACACCTAGAGAATATATTCAACAACTAATCATCTAATAAACAGATTTAACAACTTATTCTTAAGCTTGTAGTTCTATATATATAATTAACAGCTAATTGTTGAAGTTAACAAATAACAATGGCCTTTTAATTTTATAAGTTAAAATATAAATTTAGTAATCTTAGGTAAGTTTTTACTATCTATGTTGATCTTATGCCTCATAAGCATCACCATACTTCTCTTCTTGAGCCCTCTCTCTACCCCACCATATCTTAGTGTATTCAATCCTAAGGCCATGTTGCAAGAGTATCTTTTATATATCATTTGGGTGGATATTTGACTGAACTTCAACATTGACTGTAATTCTGCAGCGATGAATCGGCGTGATGCCCTAGATGACTAGTGCGTTTTTGCCATGTTGGCTACATGTGTGCTAGTCCACGAACTTCTTTATAACAAGTTTCGTTACATGCTTCTCAAGAGAAGCAAACAACATCCAAGGGCAGCTATTAATGTACTTATATCGGCAAGCTACTCGAACACGTCTTGGTTCCTTCTTCTCAGAATCATATTCAAATTTCTTTGCAATTGAAAAGTATTGTAATGCTAATCTTAGCTCTTTTCCACAGTCAAATTGTTGTCCAACTTCAATTAGCCCAGTGTGCCACCATGAAGGAATTTTTCCTGTATCGTTAATCATATCCTCCATCATCGTAACATATTCACCAAGCGGGTTATCATTAGGAATATGTTCCGAAGTTGATTTACTAGCGGGTGTTGGATCTGAATATTGATAATTCAATGCAGGGAAAATTTTGTCGACATACAGATTATAAGGTAGATGAAATAACCAATACAAGCATACTAATTTATGGGTTAATTAACAACTAAAACATATGTTTAACATCTATTAATTTAAGTTAACACCCAGAACATTAACATCTTTGATTTATATTTAACAGGAATATCTTACATTTAACATGTGCTACATAAAGTCAATATTTTTTACGGAGAACAAACAACTTTCTCATAAGTTAAATGATAACTTATAGGTTTTGTGGTTCTTTTGGGGTGTTTTGGGTACTGTAAGTCTCTTTATCTACAGTAGCATAGTAGCGTAAGATTGATATTTGTAGATCTTATGTTACGAGCATGTTCCACCGTACACTTCAAATCATCATTGTTTTCAATGAGAAAACTGAGATTACATTATCTTTTAGATTTATATTTCAAGGATAAGGCATCATATGGGACTTTCAGTCTCTCCGACACATCAAACTTCATTTCAAGAAAGGTCGTTCATGAATTTACCTTTCGAAAACCAGCATCTTCTCCTAAGGAAATCACACATATGAGAGGTTTCTCCTTCATTTATGGAGTGTTGAAGAATAAATAAGAGAAGTTTAGGACCTAAAACATGGAGCTCCTCTCTTTATTATGAGAGCAATAATGGAGGGAAATATCAAAATTTCCCTCCAAAATCCATCTCAGTCTATGTATAATCAACCGAGATCACTTCGCATTCAATTCGATGGAGATATACTGCCCACGAGCGTGTGTACATTGTGGAGGCGGAGATTCCGCAGATCTTGGATAGGGGGAATGGGGGGGGGGTAGTCTGGGGATTTGAAAAATATACAGTATACAATTTGTATACCGGTGAGGCGGGGTGCCTAACAACATTGATTCTTCTATTTTGGGCCTAGGTACAAGCCCAAAATTTGGCTAGACTTAGTCATATGAGAAACTTCATTTTGCGATCTGGGCATAATTTTTCCGTTTTTAAATTGTATAATGTAACTCAGTACCTCTTGAAACTTACATTGTAAATTTCATATCAGATAACCATCGTGCCAAAAAGCTTGAACTGACAGCAATGTCTAGTAAATGGATCCAACATTTTCCAAATTTGTAACTTGGTACATTTTGCAGGAAGGAGGTGAAGGAGATACCGACATATTTTTTTATGGATACTGCAAGGGGATTACCCACTCTGCAAGGTACGACTCATGCTTTCTAGATTGTCTTAGATCCTTGATAACTTTTTGGTCCTCTTCAATTCTCATGCTGCTAATTGTCGATCTGGCACATTGTAGTCGGTTGTCATTTGATACAATTATGAATACAGAGTTGAAACTTTTAGGTGTTGGTGATTTTATCCTGGACTAGACTGTGTTGACTATAAAATCGACCTCTTTCTTCAAATTCCAGCAATGCTCTCTCTTTAGGAAGACTTGTTTTTTTGATAGGATTCTATTCTGGATTTTGTACTGCAATGCAATTTAAAAGATCAAGGAGTTGAAAATTTCATTGTTCTCAAATTTACAGCTTACATGTGTTAGGTAGTCACTGCGAGTTCTTCTGAACTAACTACTATTTGTTATCTGTATGTTACATCACTCAAAGTGTATATCCAGCTTATTATGTTTTCAGTTTGGCACAAGTTTCAATACATTACTGACTGCTGTCTCCCTTTGCATTTTCAGTGCACAAAAGCAAGCAACAGGCGCAAGCATTGAAATGTTGTGGATAATGAACATCATTGCAGTATTGTCCAGGCCCTAACGAGATCGCGGTTTTACTGGTGCTAATCTTTTGAAATCTTAACTGCATGAAGATTGAATTTACATTATTTGCCTTGTCAATGCCAAACAAATAAATTAATAAATGCGTGAGGAAAGAAATAAAACGACATATAAATTACAGTGAGACTATGACGGAAAGATTGCTTTTACACATTGGAAATTAACGTTGCAATACTGTATTGATGTAATTGTTGGATTTAATCTAATAAATCTATTTGTGGGCACATATGATTAATCAATGTGTATTGCTATCTTTCAGGATAACCCACTGAAGTGATCAATTAAGTTGGGTTAATGGGTATTTAAATATAATCATGGGGTTATATGTGCAGATACCAGGTTGTAATTGTGATTTATTGAGGGGCTAAATTATAAAAGTACAACATTTATAAATAAGGGGTTATGGTCTCTAACCTAGGGTTACACTCTCTAATTCTCTTCACCCCCATCTAGAGAGAGAAATTCGGATTTAGAGAAACCCTAAGGTTAGAAGATCATTGAAACCTAAATCAAGATTTCTTCTATGGATTCAGGTATAATCTTCCGCACTCTTTTGATTATTGTTAATCTCTTTAAATTAATCATGGCTATATGGTTTTAGATCTTAAGTTTTGGTTTAGATCTAACAAGTGGTATCAGAGTCACCTTGATTAATTCTTAGGGATTTTAGTTTTATTGGGTTTTTTGATCTTAAATCTCTGGTTAAAGATTCAGTTTTGTTTTTCGGATGAACAATAAATTTTTGTTCGGATAAACAGTAGCGAAAATTTTTCGGATAAACAGTAAAGTTTTTTGGATGAACAGTAACTGAAAAATCACCGGTGAACAGTAACTTTTTGGAATTTTTTGGATTTTTCGACGTTTTTTCTTGGATCTGGATCAAGAAAACTCATTTTTTGATTCTAGATCTGTTTTTGTTTTAATGGCTGCGGTTTCAGTTTGAAACCCTAAGGGTTCGTGCGTGAAAACATGGCGAACATTAAGGAGGTGGTTACCTCAAATTTTGGCGAAGCGGTAAGCTTCAAACGAACCTCGTGTTCGTTCAATTTTAACCGAACTTCGCGTTCAAACGAACTTCGCGTTCGTTCTATGGTGAGCCTCGCGCTCAGTTCTAAGGTGAGTCTCGCGCTCAGTTTTCAGTCGAACCTCGCGTTCGTATTTAAGTCGAACCTCGCGTTCATGCTTAAGTCGAACCTCACGTTCGTGCTTCAGTCGAACCTCGCGTTCGTGCTTCAGTCGAAACTCGCGTTCGTACTTAAGTTGAACATTGCGTTCATTTTTTTTAACGAACCTCGCGTTCGTTCTCAAAGTTGAACCTCGCATTCATTTAATTTTTTTAATTTAAATCTAATTTGGTTTTTAATCAATTATTTAATTCAAATATTATGACACTAATGAATTAAGGTTGTCCATCACTCCAATTGATTAATTAAAACAAGAAGTTGCCAAAATAACCTCTCTTGTGTAGATTGTTCATGAGGAATGTGAGATGTTTGTGTGTATGCTTTCGTGTAAATATTTAATCGGCCCAAAGGAAGGTTAATATTTATTTAGACTGTATACACATCTGCGATGATAAGCGTGTGACAATTATAAGGTTTACATGTGAATAATGAATCGATCCAAAGATAGTTTCATTATTTGACATGAGTTATTGTCAATGTTTGATCATTGCAACAAGGTATCTCTTACAAGTTAATATTACTGTCCAAAGACTTGATATTAATGTTGTGCCCGCTATCTTGGATGAGGATTGTCATTATTTGAATTTTATTGATTATGGTTATTGATGTGAGCATTTTTGTTTTATTTCAGCTAATGCATCTGCTGCAACAATTTCTGCTAACATCAACTCAAATCCTATGCTAAATGAGATAAATTTTAAGGTTTGGAAAGAGAACATATTAATTGTTCTTGGTTGCATGGATCTTGACTATGCATTAAGAACTGAACAACCCCAACCTCTCAATGTGGATAGCACTCCTGATGCAAAGAAGGAGCATGAGAAGTAGGAGCGTTCAAATCGCATGAGTCTTATGACCATTAAGCGCGGCGTTCCGGAAGCCTTCAGGGGCATAAAATCCGAAGGGATTACTAATGCTAAAGATTTCCTTGCCGAAATTGAGAAGCGTTTTGCGAAAAACGATAAGGTAGAAACAAGCACGCTTTTAGCTCGCTTGATTTCAATGAAGTATAAGGGCAAAGGAAATATCAGGGAGTACATTATGGAAATGTCTCATATTGCTTCAAAGCTTAAGGCACTTAAACTCGATCTTTGTGACGAGTTATTAGTGCATCTGGTTTTGTTGTCTCTTCCTGCACAGTTTAACCAATTTAAGGTCAGTTATAACTGTCAAAAGGAGAAATGGACTCTAAATGAGCTCATTTCATACTGTGTGCAAGAAGAAGACAGGTTGAAGCAAGATAAGACAGAAAGTGCTCATTTGGCCTATGCCTCTAAGGATAAGGGCAAGAAAAGGAAGAATGATAAGGAAGCTGCTAAGGGTCCAGTTGAGAAGAAACAACATAAGGATAATCAGGGTTGTTTCTTCTGTAAGAAGCCTGGACATGTAAAGAAGGACTGTACAAAATATCACGCCTGGCGTGATAATAAGGGTACGTTCCTTGCTTTGGTCTGTTCTGAGGTTAATTTAGCTTCAGTACCTAGAAACACTTGGTGGTTAGACTCTGGTGCTACTACTCACATAAGTGTTTCTATGCAGGGTTGCCTGAGCTACCGAAAGCCAAGTGATGTTGAAAGACACATCTTTGTGGGCGACGGACAATCGGTAGATGTGGAAGCAATTGGGCACTTTAGGTTGTTGTTAGGAACTGGTTATTATTTGGATTTAAAAGATACTTTTGTAGTACCGTCTTTTAGACGGAATTTGGTTTCTGTTTCTGTATTGGACAAATCAGGTTATTCTTGTTCATTTGGAAACAGTCAATTCAGTTTATCTTTTAATTCAAATGTTGTGGGAACCGGTTACTTGAGTATTTATGACAACCTATATTTGCTTGATACAATTGCTTCTTACAATGAATCCTTGCATGTGGAATCACGTGGTACTAAGCGTAAATTAAATAAGGAAAATTCGGCGACATTATGGCATAAGCGCTTAGGTCATATCTCAAAAGGTAGAGTTGAGCGTCTTGTGTCTGATGGCATTTTGGATTCCCTTGATTTTTCGGACTTCAACGTATGTGTTGAATGTATCAAGGGAAAACAGACCAAAGTGAAGAGATTAGGTGCCAACAGATCTTCGGATGTCTTAGAATTGATACATACGGATATTTGTGGGCCATTCCCTACGGAATCCTGGAATGGTCAACAATATTTTATATCATTCATAGACGATTACTCACGTTATGGGCACCTATATCTTATTCATGAAAAATCTGAGTCTCTGGACATGTTCAAAGCCTATAAAGCTGAAGTTGAGAATCAACTCAACAGAAGAATTAAAACCGTCAGATCTGATCGTGGTGGTGAGTACTACGGTAGATATGATGGTTCAGGTGAACAACGTCCAGGACCATTTGCTAGATACCTAGAGGAATGCGGTATCGTCCCACAGTACACCATGCCGGGTTCAGCTAGCATGAATGGTGTAGCTGAAAGACGAAACATGACTCTTAAGGATATGGTAAGAAGTATGATTGCTCATTCTTCTTTACCAGAGTCACTCTGGGGAGAAGCACTTAAGACAACAGCTTACATTCTGAATAGAGTACCAAGTAAAGCAGTTGCTAAAACACCTTATGAGCTTTGGACTGGTCGAAAGCCCAGTTTAAAGCATTTACATATTTGGGGATGTCCAGCTGAGGCAAGGCCTTATAGGCCAAATGAAAAGAAATTGGACTCCAAAACAGTTAGCAGCTACTTTATTGGATACTCTGAACGCTCTAGGACTCCAAGACAGTTAGCAGCTATTTTATTGGGTACTCTGAACACTCTAGGGGCTATAAGTTTTATGATCCCATTATAAGGAATATTTTTGAGACAGGAACAGCAACATTCTTTGAGGATGTTGAGTTTGGGGGGAGAAATAAGGTTAGAGACATTAGTTTTGAGGAGGAATTGGCTTCAGATCCAATCCATACAGTTACTTTTGACAATATTCAGGTTCCTATACCTGTTGTTGCTCAAGAAGTAAATCCGGAACCTCAAGATGATAATGTTGAACAACTCCCTGTTCCAGAAGAACAAACTCAACAACCTCAAGAACCAGTGCCATTAAGGAGATCCACGAGAGAAAGGAGAAATGCTATTCCGGATGATTATATTGTATTTCTCCAAGAACATGAGGAAAGTAGTGGAATGTTGGAAGATGATCCAATCAACTTCTCTCAGGCCATGAAAAGTTCTAACTCTCAACAGTGGATTGATGCCATGAATGAGGAGTACAAGTCTATGCAAGACAATATGGTTTGGGAACTTGTCCCATTACCAGAAGGTGCAAAACCAATTGGTTGTGAATGAATTTTTAAAACCAAGCGGGATGCAAATGGTAATGTGGAGAGGTATAAGGCACGTCTTGTGGCTAAATGTTATACTCAAAAGGAAGGCATTGATTATACAGAGACTTTCTCTCCGGTTTCATCGAAAGACTCTTTCAGAATAATCATGGCACTTGTTGCTCATTATGATCTTGAGTTACATCAGATGGATGTTAAGACTGCATTTCTCAATGGAGACATTGATGAGATGATTTATATGGTGCAACCAGAAAACTTTGTGTCAGGAGACCCAAAGAATATGGTTTGCAAATTAAGGAAATCCATCTATGGACTCAAGCAAGCTCCTCGTCAATGGTATCATAAGTTTCAACAAATAGTTATCTCGTTCGGTTTTGAGATGAACATTGTTGATGACTGTGTATATCACAAGTTCAGTGGGAGTAAGTATATTTTTCTGGTTCTGTATGTCGATGACATCTTGCTTGCCACTAATGATATAGGCATGTTGCACGAAACCAAGAGATTTCTATCAAAGAATTTTGAGATGAAAGATCTTGGGGACGCCTCTTTTATATTAGGGATCCAGATACATCGAGATCGCTCTCGGGGTATTCTTGGATTATCACAAAAGAGCTATATCGATAAGGTACTTAAAAGGTTTGGCATGCAAGATTGCAGACCAGGTGACACCCCTGTTGCTAAAGGAGACAAGTTTAGTCTCAATCAGTGCCCTAAAGGTAACCTTGAAATTCAGGAAATGCAGAAGATTCCTTATGCTTCGGCTGTAGGAAGTCTAATGTATGCTCAGGTATGTACGCGTCCGGATATTGCGTACATTGTTGGGATGTTAGGCAGATACTTAAGCAACCCTGGTATGGATCATTGGATAGCAGTCAAAAGGGTTATGAGGTATCTTCAGAAAACAAAAGATTACATGCTCACATACAGAAAATCAGAGAAATTAGAGGTCATTGGGTATTCGGACTCTGATTTTGCTGGATGCCAAGATAGCAGGAAGTCTACATCAGGCTACATTTATATGTTAGCAGGAGGAGCTATATCATGGAAAAGTGTCAAACAAACACTAGTAGCTTCCTCCACTATGGCAGCAGAATTTGTAGCTTGCTATGAGGCATCCAATATACTTAAGCAACCCTGGTGATAAACACGTAAAATATGCATTATCTTAGTGTGTTTTAAGCATGATTTACGAGTGTTTAATGCATATTTCGTGTTTAGATCGAGGATACTGCTGTTGTTTATGTTCTTATATGTAGGTATTGGCTCAAGATTGAAAGATTTGATGATTGTTGGAAGTTTTACAAGAGTTTGAAGCAACAACAAGATTTTGAAGGCATGGTTCGTGAAGAAAATGGATGCACGAGTATGAAGAACCGAAATTTCGACCATGATGCAGTTTGAATAAAGAAAAACGCAAAAGATGAAAGTTGTAGATCTCTTCAACAGGATTCCAATGCAACTTGAATCACCTCATTCCGAGGTCTGACGCAAAAGTTATAACCAAAATACCGAAAACTGAAGGAACAAGCACAAAATCAGCAAAACAGCCCCTACCACACCCTGGTGTGGTGCACACCACACCGGTGGCGCGGGAATTAGTTATTTTCCAGATTTTTGGGGACATATAAAGAGATGTTTTGACTTAGGGTTTTAGATATCTTTTGTTATGGCGTAGATAGGGAATCCATCTAGAGCCAATTGTTTTACTACCTCATCGTTTGTAGTTGTTGCTTTTAAATTCTTCATTCAAATTATGATTGAGATCATGCACAACTATCTCATCCATATTTTCCCAAATTTGACTTTTGAGAGGGAAATTGGATTAATGAGGGGGACGAAACCAGGAGGGCCAAAAATTAGATGCGGGCATGGAATTTCTAGCGTGGGTTCATAACAAAAATTAGCGATGATTCCTCCACCCCGGATATAAGTGTTGGAGAATGGGTCTCCCATTCTGATTAAAGTTATTAACGTAGTTAACTTGCATCATTACAGGAAGTAATCAATGGATGGGGGCGTTCCTATGACATTGAGTGCAGAATCGCCACCCACTAGCCACATATCTCACTGAATGACGATATATCTGTAACGCCAAAGACATTAAACTCAAGCCTTTCAACTTTTTTAAACAAAGCATCAACTTTAGAGGATATATGTCTAAAGCATCATATTTCATACTTCACTCCTTTTGACTGTCTGAGGAGGCCGCTCGTTCGCCCATTGATGTGATCTGAGCCATGTCTTCAATGAGAGTGTATGCCTCAGTCTATTGTTTGTTCTCCAAAGCTCCTCCTTACAGCAGCATCACAGTCCATCCGTCTTGTGTTGTAAGTAGCCCGTTTGTAAAAGTGGGAACAATTACCATTCTCCAAGTTCCATGGGTGACCAAAGATTGGCTTACAGGTATCGCCTCGCTCAAATTGACCAAATTCATGTCCTCACCTTAAGTGGCTTAATTAATTCCACTTGACTTTGAGTAACTAGTATACGTTCCCAAGCTTCATAAAGTGGACCCTCTCCTCTTCTGGTACAAAGCTTTGCTGCTAGTTTTTATATTGCTTGGTTCCATATTCTATCGGCTACATGGTAAGCTAAATCGTGTTGCTCGTCTGCTGTTTACATTTGAAGGGACATCTCTCTAACAAATCCCATAAGCAATATCTAGACTTAGGCTTACTTAGGAAAGGTCTTTATAAAATAAGTTGATATTTGTTTAATCATTATTATAGCAGCCTTAGAGGTGGCACCACTCCCCATATTTCAATGTTGGAGGCGCTTGCAAACTCACTTCAACATTAAGCTTTCATGTAGAGACATGGACATAAAACAAACACATGTTGGTTTAATTAGTTTCTAAAGCTATACCATCTAACATACTGCTGCCTTTTGTCTCCTTAGCATGTTCGACAGCGTCGAATTTTTTTCCTTTATTCCTTGGTGGGGAACAATTGATATTCTCGGTTTTTTTCCCTCCCCTCCCAATTACTGAAGAAACTGATTCTTCATTTGTTTATTGATTAAGATAGTTTAGAGGTTATTCATATATGTTTAATAGATCTACACATGTATCTTTGGATCCGATTATACCACCGCATAATGAGGTAAGCAAAGGTCCCTCATAGATATGTTATTAGTAGCCTCTTTACTATTTCCAGGAGCGGCAATCTTAACGATTTACTATTTTACCACCGTTAGAATATTGGACCTCATGAGTAAACCTTCCAATAAACCAAATGACAGTTCGCCACAATTAAACAGCCAAAGTTCCGGGCATCACCTTAAAGCTCAGGCGGGTTTCAGTCTACGTAACAAAGTTCAGGGGGTTGTCGAATGAACAAAAGATTCTAGGGGTATAACCGGATATCTGTCACCTGTAGGAACACCTTACTCGTAGAGTTTTGTCGGTTAAGGTTTTGAGAAATTTAGGAAGACTCGTAGAATCTAGCGTGACGTATATAAGATTGCTTGACGCAAGCAAGGGTCTAAACCCATCGGCGCAAAACTGATTCTTATACAAAGAAGATAGCATAACCTCAAATCATCAGGCCTATTGTTTCCACGTGCTCTTATCATCACCGTAATGTAAGTTATTTCGTTAATCTAAAGGAAAATTCTTAAGAATAATGCCGAGTGCAGATTAACTCGTCGCCCCTATATATAGCAGAGACGAAGGAAATAAAATCATAAAATCCTGCGTTATATCAAGTCCCATCAGTACCATTGGAATCACTTATATGTTAATTTTAATTTTGGTGATTTGGACCGAGGAACTCAAGCATACAAAACGTTAAGATTACACACCTGTAAGAGTTCTGATAAATGCATCAGTTTTTTCCCACCAGTTTGTTAGGCTTGGGCGGTGGATACCAACCTCCGGGCGACGGAGGGCTCCGACTGAGGGCTCTTGGCGGAAAGGGTTTAAGGCGGAGATGACGGCCGGCTCGAACGTGTCGTGCGACGCATCCTTCGGTGAACGCACACTTCGGCGAACGCCCAGAGTGGGCGAACGCACCCTTCCGAAGGTTCATTCAAATGTGCTTTTCGACCCCGCATTCGCAGCTCTGCGTTTTCTCCTTCGACCTCTGCGTTCGCCCCCTTTTTGTGACGTCCGCGGGCAGCTGGCGACAGTTTAGCCACCCTCCTGCTTGTCGCCCCCAAATCAATGGCTCATCACTCGGCCTATAAACCCCCCCTCCAGCTAGGGTTTTGCTGCCTTGAAGTTCTTCTCCTTCCCTCCTATATGCTGAACCATTTGAGACCAGTGATCGGTTCAGCCTCAAAGTTATTAGCTTCAACATTGGCTTATAAATGCTTACTGATGTGATGTGCCTGAATTTGGGACCGCGACGGGCTGCCGAAAATCCTTAAAGAGCTGATTTTGATCTCCCCAAAAATCGTAAGCTGTTCCTGTGTCCCTTTGCTCCTTAATAGACCCTTCCTTATGTTTGCAGGGTCCAGAATAAGCAAGATTTGTTTTCGTCCGTTAACTTGGACAAGAGCTACGGGCTTGGTTACACTCATTGCCAGCTGGGCTCCATCACCACTTGCGGAATCAATTGTCCAGAAACGTTTCTTGCAAAAAGTATTTCTCCAAGCTAAAATCAACACAGAAATGATTGGAACCAGATCACAAGCTTGTTACAGAAGGACAGGCAGAGTCACTTCTATGCAAGCTTGGGAAACACGCTATAAGGAATTATTGAGGTCTCAGGATGCTGCCCTCACCATGGACTGGGAGAAGTGGGGTTATTAATTGTTCACTACTTCTACAACTGGGGCTCACTTACAAAACACTCTCAAAAACGAAGAATGACTGTGATGCAGACTGTGTAGGACGGCAGCTTGTGCTGATGAGACGAAAGACAATAGACGAGCATACACTCTCATTGAAGACATGGCTTCAGCTAATCACTATCAATGGCGCGACACGACCGCGTGTTGGGCTGCTCCTCAGACATCAAAAGGAAGGTAAGTATGAAATAGTATGCTTTAGGATCCATATACCATATATCCTCTAAAGTTGATGCTTTGTTTAAAAAAGTTGAAAGCTTGAGTATTAATTCTTTGGCGTTGACTTCAATTTCATGTGAGATATGTGGCTATGTGGGTCATTCTGCACTTCAATGTCAATTAGGAAACCCCCCATCCATTGATACTTCTGGTAATGAGCAAGTTAACTATGTTAATAACTTTAATCAGAAGGGAGACCCATTCTCCAACACTTATAATCCGGGGTGGAGGAATCATCCTAATTTTTCTTATAGAAACCCACCTGGAAATTCCATGCCCGCATCTAATTTTGGTCCACCTGGTTTTCGTGCTCCTCAATCCAATTTCCCTTCTCAAAAGTCAAATTTGAAAAATATGATGGAGAAGTTTGTGACGACTCAATCAAAATTGAATGAAGAGTTTAAGCAGCAACAACAAACCACGAATGAGGTGGTGAAACAATTGGCCTCTAAGATGGATTCCCTAGCTACGCATAACAAGATGTTAGAGACACAAATCACCCAATTGGCACAAAATGTTAGCTCTTCCTCTAGGCCTTCAGGCATGCTACCTGGACAACCCGAGACAAATCCCAGGAGTCATGTGAATGCTATAACTCTTAGAAGTGGAAAACAATATGAGGGACCCAAGATGAAGGAAAATGATGGGGTGGATGGTCATCATGAAGAAAAAAATGAAAATGTGATAGATGTGGATAATGAGACCCAAACGCAAGAAGAAGAAAAAGTTGAAAAATATGTGGCCCCCGCTCCTTACAAGCCTCCTCTACCATTTCCCCAAAGGTTAGCTAAGGCTAAGTTAGAAAAGCAGTTCGGAAAATTCTTGGAGATTTTAAAAAAATTGCACATCAATATCCCGTTCACTGAAGCTATCTCTCAAATGCCTTCATATGCTAAGTTCTTGAAAGAGATCCTATCCAATAAAAGGAAGTTGGAAGAATACGAGACTGTGGCCCTTACTGAGGAGTGTAGTGCTATCATCCAGAATAAGCTGCCTCCTAAGCTTAAGGATCCAGGTTCATTTTCTATTCCTTGTGTTATTGGTAATGTCTCTATTAACCGTGCTTTGTGTGATTTAGGTGCAAGCGTAAGTTTGATGCCAATGTCCATCTATAAGAAGCTTGGCATAGGAGATTTGAAGCCAACCACGATATCACTCCAACTGGCGGATCGATCGGTAAAATATCCGGTAGGTATACTTGAAGATGTACCTATCCAGGTCGGTAAGTTCTTTATCCCGGTTGATTTCGTTATTTTAGAAATGGAAGAAGATTCTAACATCCCAATTATATTAGGAAGACCCTTCCTTGCTACTGCAGGTGCTATAATTGATGTTAAAAATGGAAGTCTCTCCCTAAATATTGGAAGGGAGAAGGTAGAATTTGATTTGAGCAATGCTATGAAACCCCCTCTAACTGATAAAGTTTGTTACAGGGTCGACGTGATTGACAAGTCTACACATGAGCAACTTGCAAACCATTACTCAGCTGATCCACTTGAAAAGTGTTTGGTAAGTGACGATTCAATAAATGATGAAGACCCGGAGGTAACCGTGTATGCTCAATCTTTAGAATCAACATCAACTGCTCCATTTCAAAATGCAAAGTTTGAAAGTCTAAAGTTAAAGTCAAAAGGTTCTACTTGTGAAGAGGATAAAACACTCATAGGCATGACACCGTTCAAGTTGGTGTATGGTAAATCATGTCATCTCCCAGTTGAGTTAGAGCACAAGGCGTATTGGGCTATCAAACTCCTCAATTTTGATATGAAGACCGCAGGTGAGAAAAGAAAGCTTCAACTTCATGAGCTAGATGAGCTGCGTTTGGATTCGTATGAGAATGCTCGTATCTATAAAGAAAGGACTAAACGATGGCACGACAAGAATATTCTTCGAAGAGAGTTTAATCAAGGAGATATGATGCTACTTTTCAACTCTCGTTTGAAGCCTTTTCCGGGCAAGCTCAAATCTCGGTGGTCTAGACCTTTTCAAGTACGTGAGGTTTTTCCTAGTGGAGTTGTTGAAGTTTGGAGTGAAACAACGGGAGCTTTCAAGGTGAATGGGCGTTGAAGTTTGGAGTGAAACAACGGGAGCTTTCAAGGTGAATGGGCAACGATTGAAGCACTATATTGTAGGTGAACAAAACGAGAAAGGGGTCACTTATACCCTTTCCGATCCCCCTTCGTCGAAGAATTGAGCGCAAAAGGGGTCGAGCTCATGACCATAAACGAGCGCTTCTTGGGAGGCAACCCAAGTTTTCATTCATTTTTTTATCTTATTTGATTTCATTTTAATTTCATTTTTTTTAATTTTTTTTAATTTTATTTTTTGGCAATTGGATTGACACAAATTTAACTTATAGCATTTTCAATCATGCAGGTGAGAAGAAGGGAGAACATGGCATATCAAAAAAAAAAAAAACTGCAGAAAAAAGGAGTTAAAGATGGAGTGGCTGAGCCTACCAGGGGAACCAACTCTTTCCATCACCCTGATTGGTCAGCGGAATTACCAGCTATCCATATTTCTCTTGCCTCTCTTACTAACCGTGTAGGTGCCATCAAGCAAGAGCAACAACGTCAAGGACAACTACTGGACTCTATACACTACATGATGCAGTCTTTTCATGAGCGGCAGCTCCGACAGGATGCCTCCGCACCACCTCCTTCTGACTAGTGAGTTTGTATGTCCTCTGCATCCTTGCACTAATTTCTATCTTTTTACATTGAGGACAATGTCGATCTTAAGCTTGGGGGTGTGGGTTGTTCATGCATTGATTGCATGTCTATAATTGCCTATTTTTCTTTTATTTTAGTTTTTCTTTTGCTTTGTTTCTTAATTCAAAAAAAAAAAAAAATTAGGGAAATGATCTCCTGATGATGACATGAATGCTTAACCTTTATCGATCGTTGAACTAGATAGATGCTCATTAATTGGGACTTGACAACTTCTTATACCATCTTTCAACTGATTCTCAAAGGCTTTTGATTACAAGTTAACAATATGGGAGAACCGGACTTGAATGTTCTCTTGTCTTATAGGTGTAGGGTGAATATTTGATTTCCCGAAAAAGGGAGTGGTTGTTTGTATTAATAAGAAGGCTTATTACAAACTAACAAATCAAATGATTACGACAGAAGCAGAGGGAATGCCCTCTTTGTTTTGTGTGGGGACTTTAGGTGGCTATAGGATGCTTCGCTCGATGCTCGTGTCGAGTCTGCTTCCCTTGGACCGTTCGATCGAGGTTGCTGGGGAGCTTTAGTATGCAGTAGAAGCTCGAGTTGATAAAGTTCGGATCTTCTAGTTCGCCGGCGATCAGGGCTCAGAACTTGCTAACAGCTTGGTCTCAACTCTTTTTCTCCAAGTTTTGCGACCTCCTCTCCAGTGTGCTGGAAGGGGCTTTTAAATGGAAGAATGACAGCTTGACTCCTCCTTGAATTGTGGGATGTGACCACATCTTCTTCAGAGACGTCTAGCTGCTCCTCGATACCATGAATGGTCATTCCAGGGATTGTGCTTTATGTCCTGTCACCTACGATGGGAAGGCCCATTCTTGTATATGAGGCAACGGCCGTCTGTTATCCGAGTGGACCTGACCGACATTAATGAATCGCATTTATGGGTTCGCAGATCGATGAAGTGTCTGTCCGATCACTCGTACTGTGCGTGACCGCCCGGC
>NC_033800.1:40413328-40421511 GCF_001876935.1 Asparagus officinalis
TTCACTCTAAGGCGTGATAATTCAAAAAAATTGGGCTTGTCACCTATCCAAAAGTGTACAGCTGCCATCTGCATGCTTGCATACGGAGTCGCCGCAGATGCATGTGATGAGTATGTGAAGATTGGAGAATCTACCATAATTGAGTGCACTCGCAATTTTTGCGATGGGGTAATTGCTTTGTTTCAAGATGAATACTTAAGACGTCCAAATGTGGAAGACATGTAGAGGTTACTCCAAGTTGGTCAGGAGCGTGGTTTCCCCGGAATGATTGGAAGTATCGACTGCATGCACTGGCAATGGAAGAATTGTCCTAAGGCTTGGCAAGGGCAGTTTACTAGTGGACACAAGGGGACGGCAACAGTTATCCTTGAGGCAGTGGCATCTTTTGATTTATGGATATGGCATGCTTTTTTTGGTTTGCCAGGTACATTGAACGACATTAATGTACTAGATAGGTCACCGGTATTTGACGATATTGAGTCCGGTGAAGCCCCGGAGGTGAATTTCATTGTCAATGGGCGACAATACAATCGTGCTTACTATCTTGCAGATGGAATATATCCGAAATGGCCTGTCTTTGTCCAATCAATTCAATTGCCCCAAGGCAACAAAGCGCAGTTGTTTGCCAAACAACAAGAATCATGTAGGAAGGATGTGGAACGCGCATTTGGGGTTCTCCAAGCACGATTTGCTATTATTCGCCAGCCCGCTAGAATGTGGGACATTGAGGTCTTAGGTAAAATAATGAGGGCTTGCATTATTTTACATAACATGATAGTCGAGGATGAACGAGATACTGGACAGGTGTCGAGTCGACCTGAGCATTCATAAATGCAACTCACCTCGGTTGTCTGAGTCAGAAGACGAATCCGCCAGCGTTCGGCGAGCTGTCCAAACCCACTCGAGTGCCAGGAACATGCTTTCCCGCCTCTCTTGACCTGAAGAGAGAAGGCACGGCACTCCAGGCCCGCCGAACAGCCACTCACAGTACAAGTGAGCGGACAGATGCTAAAGCAGCCTGCACTCTCATAAATGTGACTCACCTCAGTTGTCCAAACAATGAGCAAGAGCCGCCGACGTTCAGTGGTTGGTCAGATCCACGCAAGCATCTGACAGCCGCTGTCGCGCATACGAGGAGGGGCTTTCCCACTCCTACGTGACGTGACGCAGAGCACAGCTCTTCGAATGACCGCTGGTGGTACGAATGAGCAGCAGGATATCTCCGAACAATGTATGGTCGCATCCCATAATTCAAGGAGCAGTCAAGCTGTCCTTCTTCCATTTAAAAGCCTCTTCCAACAAACTTTAAGGGAGGGATCGAAAAACTCGAAAAAAAGCAGTTGAGACCAAGTTGTTCGCATCATCTTTGCATTACAGCATCACTGCCTAGTTCTGAGCTCCAATCACCGGTGAACTAAGCAGACCTGAACTCCATCGACTGGAGCTTCTACTGCGTACTGAAGCTCTCCTGCAACCTCGATCGAACGGTCCAAGGGAAGCAGACTCGACACGAGCATCGAGCGAAGCGTCCTATAGCCACCTAAAGTCCCCACACAAAACAAAGAGGGCATTCCCTCTGCTTCTGTTGTAATCATTTGATTATTAATTTGTAATAAGCTTTCTTATCAATACAAACGAAACTCCCTGTTTTCGGGAAATCAAATTTACACCCTACAGAAGATGGCGACCACAGTGGGAGGAGCTGTTTCATCGAACGAAATGGTGGTGGCTCAATTTGATGAAGTTGCTGTCAGGACGACTGTAGAGTCCCTGGAGATTGAGTTCGACCAGGCCAAGTACGAAGAGTACTTGTCTTCCTCATCCTCTGGTGGCGATGCGTCCCACAAACGCCACAGAGTCGTGCGCCGAAGCCGACCTCAAACGGTCAAAGCTTTCACGCCTGAAGGTTCCACCCGAGTCTCGTCGGGGGAGCCCACTCCCTCGCAATCGATCAAGGCCAAGCCGGAGATCGATGGCAAGAGACAAGGGTCTGCCAAATGAATCGCCAAGCGGTCCCTGCAGACACCTGCCTCGGAGGAAACGCCGATTCACTCCGGCACAAACTGCACTGTCACAGCCCGCGGTGATGCTCTCCTCGCTGGGAGAGCTAGCCAACAGCGACGGCAAACGCTCGTCAGACAGGAGGTCCAAACCTCCGTTTCTCACAATGGCCTGAACCATCATACGGGCCCGAGAAACGCTAGACGAGAAGGCAAACTGCCCGACGTCGGAAGGCCCTCCAAATCAAGAGCGCCGACCGAGGAAGGCAGAGCCACCCACTCAGGAGGACTTCGCTTCTCAGGTCACATCCCTGATGCGAATAAACCACACCGAGCGAACGAGCCTACCCGAGTAGGTGAATCCTCGAAGGCTGGCGAGCCTCGCCATAACCATTTGGCGAATAAGCGTAAGGGCGAGGAAATAGGCGACACCTTGCAAACCCGCTCGTCCAAACGAAGGGTTGAAACCCGCCTACGCACTGGGGTTCGCCCGAACGCGAAGACTCGCTAGTCAAGGCGAGATCGCCTGACACCAGCAATAAAGCATTCCACCCAGCGTGCGCCAGAGAACGCGTCCAAAAATCTCTCGTGCACTCACCCGAGCGACTCTTCTGAGGCTGGGGGTTGTCACCAACCGCCCACGGAAGACCTCAGGGAATACTTAACTCGCAAACGCACTATACAGGAGGCGAATCCTCAGTGCCACTGCGAAAGACTCATCCACACGGTCCTCGCTGACTGCCAATGCGTTGGAACGGCGAAACCTTTGGTATTTGAGAGACTTCCTCAACAGTCCTCTCGACCAAGGCCCTCCCGTCGAAGGCGTCGTCACCAAAAAGGACGCGCTGCCGACGACCTGGAGCTCGCATCCGCCACAGTTAACATGATGGACAAGGGGAAGGCAGTACTCTCCGACTCGCCAGACTCGGACTCCGTCCTGAGACCTAACACTCGTTTCGCTCAACGCCGGCAGGACGGCATATTCCAGCGAACACGTAGTCGCAGGGGGGCAAGTATTAGGTTTGATTACTCCACCCTGGTACCTCCCTCCTGCGGAGAAGATGAGATTCATTCGGCCGCGGCCACATCTCAGACCTCGCGCTCAAGTCAATATGCGCTGGCAAGGGCGCACATGACCGAACTCAACCCCGAGCAGACAATGGCTCAAAAGCTGGAGGAACAGCAGGTGACCATCGACTCTCTAAGAGAGATGATGGAGCAACTGCTGAACAAAAAGAAGAAGAAGAAAAGGACCCAGCGTCCCTTACCTCGGCAAACTAGGGACAAGGAGTGGGTACCTCCCCATCGCCCGGTGACTAAAATGGAAGACAACAGTAATCAACAATCTGATTACTCTTCCAAGACGTCACTGGGAACGTCGCCTAGCGGTAGCATCCGTGACAAGAGGTTCGACGAGTTCCAGGACCAGCTCAACGCGCTGAAGCTTCAATAAAATATGAACAAGCTGGGGGTGGTACGTCCCTACCCTATCGAATGGGACACGGTCCCATACCCAGCGAAGTTCAAGCCCATCAGCTTGGTACAGTTTGATGGCAAGGGGTCGCCCTCACAACACATCTACTACTTCATGGCGCAGACCGGATTCCTTATGGGGAATGACGCTATTCTCACTCGACTATTCATAGGTACCCTCAAGGGGGTGGCCTTTGAATGGTTCCGCAAACTGGAACCCGGCTCCATCAAGGCATGGGCCGACGTCGAAAAGCTCTTCCTCGCCCGCTTCTTCGACGACAACACGGAAGTGTCAATGGCCACTCTCCTTGCTGAGAAGCAGCGGAAGTCGGAGTCGGTCAATGACTTCGTGAAGAGATTTCGGAATCGATCAGTCCACTGTCGGGACCAAGTTTCCGAGGCGACACTGATTGAGATGTGCCGCAACAATCTGTCAATCCACATCCTGTCCAAAATAGGGGCAGTTGAAACCCGGACTTGGAAGGAACTTGTTCGCCAAGGCGAGCAAGTTGAAAATATGATCAAGAGGCTGGAGGCCGAAGAGCCACAGCCCAAAAAGGGAGCAGCAGAACCAGCGGCGCCAAAGAACCCTCCTCGATCGAAGGGAAAAGAGGCTATGGCCGTAGACTCTGCCGCGGCGCCAAAGTTCGTTCAAAAGCCGAAACCCAGGCAATTTGAACCACGCCCCCAGCGGCAATATGATTTCAAAGAAGACCAGGTAGTGGCGACTCTCGACACTCTACTCAAAAGTGGGCGAATTAAGTTGCCAGAAGCCGCCAAACCGGAGGAGGCGGACAAAACCGGTGACCCAAGTTACTGTGCATACCACAGATTCCTTGGGCATCACACAACCAAGTGCTACGTCCTCAAGGACAAACTCCAGGCCCTCTACGACGCGGGGGTCTTGAAGAAAGAGAAGGTCCAAAAGCAAGTGACGGCGAACATGGTCACTTTGAGCTTTGGGACGGGTCTCCCGGAGGTTCAAGCTCCGGCGGGGATAATTCCTATCCCCAAGGCGGTTTTGAAGATCACTAACGACGATCCTCACAACCAGCGGGAGAAGGGTTTGGTTCCACAAACTCTGCCATCAGGGCAAGTGATGTGGGTCCATCCGGACCTCCTCGACGACGAGCAATGGACCGCACAGCCTTCCAAGGAGGCTAAGAGGAAATATTGCAACGTTGTCACCGCCATCCTGGATACAGACGACGCGGCGATGACTGCCTTAACCGACTCTGAAGAAGACACCAACGTCTTCGCCACGAGAGCCGGAAAGGAGTTTGCGAAGCAATATCCCGCGAGGGCGGAAAACCCAGCAGGACTTCCCGCGAGGCCGGCTGCAGCAGTCCCTCCCAATCCAGAGGAGCCAAGTTCAAGCCGCCAGCCTTACCGGTTCAACGTGCTCGCGCAATTGAAAAGCATACCCGCGCGAATCACCATATACGACCTCCTCCGGTTATCTAGGCCTACCCGGGAAGCCCTACAAGAGGCGTTGGCTGACGCAGAGGCGTTCTCGACCCATTTCTCAAAAGAAACGGAGATCGAACAGGGCTGTACAACTTGCTGCCAAGTCTCAGAGAGACAGATCCCCTGCATCACTTTCACCCCCGAGGACATGCTCATCAAGAACACGTCCCATGACCGGCCGCTGTACTTCACAGGATACGTCGGCTCGGCGAAAGTGGATCGGATCCAGGTTGACCCGGGGTCCGCACTGAGCATCGTGCCCCTGAAGCTAATCAAACATTTGGGGATACCGTCGAAGCGCCTAGCCTCGACCTCGACTACCATCTTCGGCTTCAACGCCACAGGGACTCGGCCACTCGGCAAAATCCGCCTGAAATGTCAGATAGGCGACATGAAGACGGAGGTGACGTGCTACGTTATCGATGCTGAACCCTCCTACAACATACTCCTGGGGCGTCCGTGGATTCATGGCAACCGGATCGTTCCATCCACGCTACACCAGTGTTTGAAGTACGTGGACGACTACGAGCGGGTAAGAACGGTAGTGGCCGACAAACACCCGACCATCGACTCTCTAAGAGAGATGATGGAGCAACTGCTGAACAAAAAGAAGAAGAAGAAAAGGACCCAGCGTCCCTTACCTCGGCAAACTAGGGACAAGGAGTGGGTACCTCCCCATCGCCCGGTGACTAAAATGGAAGACAACAGTAATCAACAATCTGATTACTCTTCCAAGACGTCACTGGGAACGTCGCCTAGCGGTAGTATCCGTGACAAGAGGTTCGACGAGTTCCAGGACCAGCTTAACACGCTGAAGCTTCAGCAAAATAAGCTTGGTACAGTTTGATGGCAAGGGGTCACCCTCGCAGCACATCTATTATTTTATGGCGCAAACCGGATTCCTTACCGGGAATGACGCCATTCTCACTCGACTGTTCATAGGTACCCTCAAGGGGGTGGCCTTTGAATGGTTCCGCAAACTGGAGCCCGGCTCTATCAAGGCATGGGCCGACGTCGAGAAGCTCTTCCTCGCCCGCTTCTTCGATGACGACACGGAAGTGTCAATGGCCACTCTCCTTGCTGAGAAGCAGCGGAAGTCGGAGTCGGTCAATGACTTCGTGAAGAGATTTCGGAATCGATCAGTCCACTGTCGGGACCAAGTTTCCGAGTCGACACTGATTGAGATGTGCCGTAATAACCTGTCGATCCACATCCTGTCCAAGATAGGGGCAGTAGAGACCCGGACTTAGAAGGAGCTTGTTCGCCAGGGCGAATAAGTCGAAAACATGATCAAGAGGCTGGAGGCCGAGGAGCCGCAATCCAAGAAGGGAGCAGCAGAACCAGCTACACCAAAGAATCCTCCTCGGTCGAGGGGAAAAGAGATCATGGCAGTCGACTCTGCCCCGGCACCAAAGGCTACCATGCCCCCAGCGGCAATATGATTTCAAAGAAGACCAGGTGGTGGCGACTTTCGACACTCTACTCAAGAGTGGGCGAATTAAGTTGCCAGAAGCCGCGAAGCCTGAGGAGGCGGACAAAACCGGTGACCCAAGTTACTGTGCGTATCACAGATTCCTTGGCCATCACACAACCAAATGCTACGTCCTCAAGGACAAGCTCCAGGCCCTCTACGACGCGGGGGTTTTGAAGAAGGAGAAAGTCCAAAAGCAAGTGACTGCGAACATGATCATTTTAAGCTTTGGGACAAATCTCCCGGAGGTTCAAGCTCCAGCGGGGGTAATCCCTATCCCCAAGGCGGTCTTGAAAATCACTAACGACGATCCCCACAACCAGCGGGAAAATGGTTTGGTCCCACAAACTCTGCCATCGGGGTAGGTGATGTGGGTCCATCCAGACCTCCTCAATGATGAGCAATGGACTGCACAGCCTTCCAAGGAGGCTAAGGGAAAACACTGCAACGTTGTCTCCGCCATCCTGGATAGAGATAACACGGCGATGACTGCCCTGACAGACTCTGAAGAAGACACCAACGTCTTCGCCACGAGAGCAGGGAAAGAATTCGCGAAAGAATATCCCGTGAGGGCGGAGAATCCGGCAGGACCTCCCGCAAGGCCAGTCGCAGCAACCCCTCCTAATCCAGACGGACCAAGCACAAGTCGCCAGCCTTTCCGGTTCAACGTGCTTGCACAACTAAAAAACATCCCCGCGCGAATTACCATGTACGACCTCCTTCGGTTATCCAGACCTACCCGGGAGGCCCTACAGGAGGCGTTGGCCGACTCAGAGGCATTCTCTACCCATTTCTCGAAAGAAACGGAGGCAGAACAGGAATGTGCGACTTGCTGCCAAGTCTCCGAGAAACGGGTCCCGTGCATCACTTTCACTCCTGAGGACATGCTCATCAAGAGCACATCCCATGACCGGCCACTGTACTCGGCTGGTCGAAAGTGGATCGGATTCAAGTCGATCCGGGGTCCGCGCTGAGCATCGTGCCCCTGAAGTTAATCAAACACTTAGGGATACCTTCAAAGCGCCTAGCCTCGACCGCGACAACCATCTTCGGCTTTAACGCCACGGGGACTCGGCCGCTCGACAAAATCCGCCTAAAATGCCGGATAGGCGACATGAAGACAGAGGTAACGTGCTACGTCATCGATGCCGAACCCTCCTACAATATGCTCTTGGGACGTCCATGGATTCACGGCAACCGAATAGTTCCGTCCACATTGCACCAGTGCTTGAAGTACGTGGACGACTACGAGCGCGTAAAGACAGCAGTGGCCGACAAACAGCCTTTTAAAGGCATCGAAAACTACTTTGCGGATTCTCTGCTGTACCAGGACCCCGACGAGCCACCAGCAGAAGAACTGGAGAGTGGCAACGAGGCGGACAACAAGCCTGAATACGGTGACAGCTTAATTCTGAATGACTTCGAGTCAATTGTAATTGGTTACGAGAGTCACCATATAACCAACGCTGTTCAAGCGGAAAAATCACCATGAATGAGAAATCCGACTTTTCTTATTTATCGTCTTGCTCCACGTCCGAGGACGAGGCACCTAATAACCTATGGTCAACACTCTACAGTGATCCTTCCCTACATTTGCCAGTGTGTTCGTCATACGTCGTCAAGGTGCAGCCGATCAGGTCATCTCAAGTTGTGTTCGTCATACCGGCCCGAAATAATTATCGAAAAGATATTATTTTCGGTCGGATCGATCATCCCCTGCGCACGCTATGGGATGAATCCGAGGACGAGGACCCAGCGCCCCAGTTTTCGCA
>NC_033800.1:40421732-40463142 GCF_001876935.1 Asparagus officinalis
GGGTCGCCACGCATCGCCTCAACATCAGTCCTGACGCCAAACCAATCAAACAACAGCAGAGGTGGTTTCGCCCCCAAATCATGGAGGCGATAGAAGCTGAAGTAAAGAAGCTGATCGAATCCGGTTTCATCAGAGAGGAGCAACACCCCAACTGGGTGGCGAATATTGTTCCGGTCTTGAAGAAGAACGGTAAGATCCGCATCTGCATCGACTTTAGGAACCTCAATGTCGCGTGCCCTAAAGGCGAATTTCCTCTGCCCATCACGGATGTCATCATTGACAACACGTGCGGATTCGAGAGGATGCCCTTCATGGATGGTTTCTCGGGGTACAATCAAATCAAAATGCACCCCGAAGACGAGAAGCACACCTCATTCAGAACTCCCATGGGGGTGTACTGCTACACCGTCATGCCATTCGGACTCAAGAACGCTGGTGTGACCTACCAGCGCGCAATGAGCATGATCTTTCGAGATCATCTGCGAAAGACGGTCGAGTGCTACGTCGACGACCTGGTCGTGAAGAGTCGCCGCAAGGAGGACCACCTCCAAGACTTGAAGGTGATGTTCGAACTCATGAGGACTCACTAACTCAAGATAAATCCTACTAAGTCATTCTTAGGGATGTCTAGCGGTAAATTCCTCGGTTTCGTCGTCACGACGAAGGGAATCCGGATTGATCCAGACAAGGTGCGAGCTATTCAAGAGCTTCAGCCACCCCGAAATCTTAAAGAGCTAAGAGGCCTCCAGGGATGACTGGCTTATATCCGAAGATTCATTTCAAATCTCTCGGGCAAGTGTCAACCCTTCTCTAAGCTGATGAAGAAAGGTACTTCCTTCGTCTGGGACGAGCCATGCCAAAAGGCCTTTGAAGAGATCAAAGCTTATCTCTCAAACCCGCCTGTCCTCGCGGCACCAATCTCAGGGAGGCCATTCCTCATATATATAAGGGTCATGGAACATTCTCTAGGCACCCTCTTGGCACAAAACGACGAGGCAGGCCATGAGCAAGGCATCTACTACTTGAGCAGAACCTTGTAGGGTGCCGAACAGGGGTACCCAATGGTCAAGAAGGAATGCCTAGCCTTGGTGTTCGCCATCCAAAAGATACGGCACTACTTGGTTAGCCAAACGATCCATGTCATTTCCCGGATGAATCCCATTCGGGTATTCATGACACAACCTGCAGCGTTAAACTGGCGCCTGGCCAGGTGGGCACTTCTGCTCTCTCAATACGACATCCACTTCATGCCGCAAAAATTAGTCAAGGGACAAGCCATCTGCAATCTCATGGCTAGTCACCCGCTGGGAGCGAGGACCGATCTATTTGAAGATCTGCCAGATGAACCTCCCGAAGCCAACGTGACTTCGTCACTAGAGGTATGGCAGATGTTCTTCGACGGTGCGTCACGTGCAGGCGCGAGCGGCTCTATCGCTGCAGGAGCGGGGGTGGTCCTCACCTCTCCGCATGGCCACGTGTTATCCCGGGCCTTTTCCTTGATGGAACCATGCACCAACAACGTGGCTGAGTACAACATGCTGCTCATAGGGCTCGAGTTGGCCAAAGAGTTAGGGATCAAGCATCTGGAGGCTTACGGCGACTCCCAACTCATCGTTAAACAAATGACTGGCGAGTACGAAGTCAGGAACGACTGAAGTCAGGAACAACGATCTCATCCCACTCCACAAAGCGGCCGTTAGACTGATGGAGTTATTCGAGAGTTTCCGCATTGAGCACGTTCTCCGTTCCAAGAACACACATGCGGATGCTCTCGCATCCTTGGCGGCTAACTTAGCCCAGCCTTTGGGAACGACCCAATGAGTCACTGTCGCCAGCCGAAAACTCTTTCGACTAAGAGACGTCCCAGAGGCGAACGCCACTCATCAAACCCCGGATCAGCCTGATCAGGAAGACTGGCGTCTCCCGATCATCGATTACGTCCTATACGGCATGTTGCCTGAAGACGCAAGGGAACGAGAGTCTATCCAACGACGTGCCTCGTGGTTCTACTATGATTCAACCACTAAAACGTTGTATCAGAGATCATACGACGGCTTGTTGCTCCGATGTCTTTCAAAGGCAGAGGCACAAGAGGCCCTACGCGAAGCCCATGACGGCACGTGCGGGGCTCATCAGCCTGGACCCAAACTTTGGGATCGCCTGCGGAGGATAGGCTACTTCTGGCCTGGGATGGTTACTAACGCAGTCGCTTATGCGAAGCGCTGCTACGAATGCCAAATCCACGCCAACTACATGCACCAGCCTCCTGAGGATCTGCATCCGACAAGGGCGTCTTGGCCCTTCGAAGCATGGGGGATGGACATAGTTGGGCCAATTTCTCCGCCATCGGCGAAAGGCCGTCGCTTCATCCTCGTGATCACTGATTACTTCTCTAAGTGGGCCGAAGCCATCCCCTTAAGAGAAGTCAAGACTAATGACGTGATCAAATTCATTAAGCACCATGTCATATACCGATACGGCGTACCCTGGCGTATTATTCATGACAACAGCACGCAATTCGTTAGCCATGCATTCACCAGGTTCTGTGACAAATTCCGAATACAGAACCTCTCTTCCACGGCCTACAACCCTTCAGCGAATGGCCTGGCCGAGGCTTTCAACAAAACAATTATCAAGATCTTGACCAAGCTGACTTCCACTAGCAAACGTGATTGGAACAAAAAGCTAGGCGAGAGCCTGTGGGCATATCGCACGACGGTGCGCACACCGACTGGCACCACGCCCTACTCATTGGTATACGGCTGTGAAGCCGTATTGCCATTAGAGATTCAGATTCCGTCCCTCCGCGTCGCCTTAGCAACAAGGATGACGGCCGAGGAAAATCACCAACTGCGACTCACAGAGCTCGAAGCGTTGGACGACAAACGACTGGAAGCTCAACAGCACATTGAGTTTTATCAAGCTCGAATGGCCAAGAGCTTCGACAAGAAAGTCAGACGCCGAGCCTTCAAGGAAGGAGAGCTGGTACTGGCCGTTCGCCGACCAATGATCCTCACTTCTAAGAAGAAGGGGAAATTCCAGTCCAAATGGGAAGGACCATTCGTAGTAGAGACAGTCTACTCGAACGGCGCATATCGCCTCGTTAAGCCAAATGACGATAAGATCATGATGCCCATCAACGGCAAGTATCTGAAGAAGTACTACCCCTAGTTCTCCTTCACCACCTCCCACGAGCGCACGAGTTTAAACTGGCCCTCGCGCCCTCCAAATGGTATAAGAGGTAAAACTATTCCTATGCTTCCATCTCTTGAGCCAGGTTACCAGTACAGGCGAACCGCTCGGAATAGGCGAACCGCTCAGATCAAGCGAACCGCTCAGATCAGGCGAATCGTTCAGATCAAGCGGATCAAGCAAGCCGATCAGTCTAGGCGAAATCCACTTTACCAGCTAAACACCCTGTCTGGGCGAATCTCTCAAAACAGGCGAGATTAGCATCTCAGGTAGGCGGCATCAAACGCCCACTTGGTCAAACCTTCAGATAGTTAGGACCAGAGCCAAAATCACTCGCCAATCCTCTTCTAAAGGATGGCGGGTCCTCAAAGTCGTTCCAATCACGACAGTCCCTGTCACGTTAACATTAAACCTCTGACAAAGTCCCCTACCAATCCTCTCCTAAAGGATGGTGGGTCCTCAAAGTCGTTCCAATCACGACAGCCCCTGTCACGTTAACATTAAACCTCTGACAAAATCCACTTACCAATCCTCTTCAGAAGGATGGTAGGTCCCAACAGTCGCTCCAATCGCGACAAGACCCCATCAAGTTAATGATCACCTCTGATGATTGGCGCCGTTATTCCTACGAATAGCACAGCCTAAGTAATAGCCTACCACGCGACGTGCTATTACTTCTGTCAATAGTCACACTCCTACGCCCCTGAACTATTTGACCTATTCCAGATATTCTAACATTCCCTTAGGATAACTGATGGGTAGAGTCTACCACGTGATGGCTCCTACCACAATCAATTGTCACATTCCCAAACGACGATAATTATCGAAGGCGGTTCGGCAGACGACCTGTCTGTCGGTTCCCCAGGCAACAACTCGCCGAGAGGCGAGTCGAAGTTGAGTTCTTCAGTTGGCCGCAGAAGCGAACGATTGTTCTTTGCTGCAAGCCAAATGATTGCTCTCTCGATCCTATTTGAGCTACAACGCGAAGATCGGAGTTAACCCGATCCCACGCTGTGAGCAACAGAAGGCAGAACAAGGGCCCAAAATGACTAAGTCCAAAACAGAATGGTCAGAGGCTCGCCAAGTTCAACTCAAGTGCCAAACAGCGCAGACAAAGAAAGAGAAAACTGTGCATGCAAAGCAAGGATAAGCAAAACAAGCAAAAGAGCCACAGCGGGCCAAAATTTACATAAGTTTTCAGTTTAGTTGTGATGCCTGAGGCACCAACTAAGTTAACAAAACAACGAAAAAAAAGAAGAAGGGAGGGGGGACTTAGACAGCATGAGCATCATAGGAATTTCAGCAGGCTAAAAGAACCAATCTTAGCCTTGACCACCGCACGATCCGCCTCACGCCGGATCCTCGCCTTCTCCTTTTGCTCCTGCTACCGCCTGGCTAAGTCCACCTTGCTGTCTTCTTCCTCCTGGCGAAGAAGTTGGAGCTCCCGGTCCACCGTCCCGGCAGCCTCGCTGAGCCTCCTCGCCTCACGTTCACGCTCCCGAAGCCTTGCCTCACCGCGGAGAGAACCGGCGTCCTCAAAGAAAGCGGCGTCCAAGTAGGCGTCCATCCGGTCCAGCACTGCTTGGTGTCGCTTGCGCAGACGTTTGAGCTCGGCCTCCTTTGCCCGAATCCGCTTCGCCCGCTCCTCACGCTCGAGCAGGAGGCGCAGCGAGAAGGGCGGTGGCACGTCAGAGGGATCGTCATAGGCCAGCTCCTCGAGGCGGTACATCCACCCCTCCACGCGATGAAGTTCCTGCTCATACTGCTGTGCGAGTGAAGTACCGCCCGCACGGCGGACCTCCCTTAAACCCGCTTCCACGAGAGGAAGCGCATCATAGTATCTCCCATCGCCCATGCCGACCGAGATGGCGATCCCCTGCACCAAACCCTCCAACCTCTGGAGGGGCACGAACGCAGGGTGAGCCATGGGATCCGGAGCAGAGGACCCCTGGACCGAGCCCGCAGGAGAGGCCGGCGGCGTGCCGACGTCGATGACGGTGGCAGAAGAGCCAACGCCCTCAGAATCGCTGTGGTCGGAAGCAGAAGCCATGAGACAGGGAAGTTTTCCGCAGAGATCTTCTTCTAGCGGATTTTTCTCGAAGCAGTAAGGACTCTGCTGAAGAGGGACGAGTACGGAGATATATTCGAAAAAAGCCCAACGGCTGAGATTTGTTACCTCAGGCAATCGAACGGTTCGGGTGTCCAGCGACGCTTCGAACGCAACGCCAATAAAGGTCATTCCTCTCGGGACCCCAAACCAACCGATCGGATTGAGCACGAGAGGCGAAGCGTTCGGTCGCTTCGCCATTAATGAGCATTAATGCGCCCACAGAGTCTTAGCTGGTAAGCACTTGGGCCCGCAGACGGACGCGTGGCACAAGCTGCGCCCACAGTTGGATTTCTGACTGTTGGACAAACTCACCACCATGCAAGTTTCGCCTGTAGTGTAAACTCGCCATCATACGAGTTTCGCCTGCAGCATAAATTCACCATCAATCGAGTTTGGTTTTCAACACAAACTCACCATCATCCCGATGAGTTTCGCCTGCAGTGTAAACTTGCCAGCAGCTGAGTTTAACCTCCAAGCAAAACTCGCCGCGATCGGGTCTCGCCTGCAAACGAACTCGTCAATCAGTTGAGTTTCGCCAGCAATGTGAACTCATCAGGAGTCGAGTTCCATCATCCTAGCGAACTCGCCATCGCCCAGGAGTCGAGTTCCATCATCCTAGCGAACTCGCCATCGCCTTAGTTTCACCACCAGCGTAAACTCATCAGGATAGAGTTTGGCCTTGAAAGTAGACTCGTCGTCACGAAGGGAACTTCCCCTGTGACGCGAGATTGCCGGCCATTACAGGGCAAAACATTGAGGGGCGATGTATCAGAAAGTGTACACACAATGAGCAAACATAAACCTTATCAGATGTTTTTTAAGACAATACATTTGAACAAAGTTATGATTTCATAAACAAACGAGTCATAAGCAAAATGTCTTAATACAATCATAAGATCGAGGCCTCAGTCGAACACGCTGAAAGTGGAGAGCTCTTCTTTGGCCGCCGCCACTTTTCTCGCGTGGTCTTCCCGAGCTTTGCCTTCAGCAGCCTTCCGAACCCGAGCTTCAGAGCTTGACCTGGCGGCAGCATCTGCCTGACGCAAGGATAGGAGGCGTCGAGTTTCCGCCTCAGCGTTCTTACTGACCCTTACAACGTCGGACTGGAGCCCCTTCAAGTTTGCCTCCGCCTGTCCCAATTCGGCCCTCGGGGGAGCCATAGTGCGATTGAGGTCGATAATTTACTCCTCTAGCGAATGTTGTTGACCCATCCAGAAGTTGGCGATGGGCTCCAAATCCGCTATTTCTTTGGAACAGACCTCCTGTTCCTAAGCTTCCTGACGCCTGGCATGAACCAGGCAGGACTCCATGCCAGCTTTCGGACCCTCCCGTAGCAATGCCTCTAACCCTATCATGCGTGACTCCAAGAGACGGAGTTCATGCATGCAACGGGTAGCAAGCCGATTTTCGCCCGATCGCCGCAAATCAACCATGCGATCAAGGAGAGACTGCCTGAAGCTGTCGAAGCTGCCCATGCCAAGGTCGACAAGGGAGATCACCTGCCTCACGGCGTTCTCAAACTCTTCAACGCGAGCCTGCCAGGACTCGGAGGGAGCAGGCTCTTGGCCCGGAACGAGCGCCGTAATGGGCGGAGCCTCGAGGCAGGGTTCAGCTCCCGGCTGGGGAGCAAAGTCTGAGGCGGCGGAGGGCCGACGTCATCTGAAATCAAGATAGGCTCGGCCGCAGGCTCCTCGGCAGTCGGCACCTCCCCTCGATCTGTAAAACACAACAACATAGAGAGGAGTCAAGGGAAGAATACCTGTTCAACCCGCACGAGAGCCAGGACGAAAGGGTACCTTCGGCCGCAGCGGCCTCAGCAGCGCCCGAAGAAGACGGTTCTTTCCTTTTCTTAGAAGCGACCCTCTTCACCTTCGGCACCATCAAGGATATGAGGAAGGGAAAATTTAGGTTTACTCTGGGGGAAGACGATGAAAGAAGCTGTGGATCCTCGTAACAGAGGGTAAGGGGGTTAAGTACCCTAAGAATCCTAGACGGTTACTCAATACTCGATTGGACCGTTCAAGGCTAAAACAGTTGAAGGTAAGGCCGAACAGATCGGATCTTACCTGGATGGCCAAGATCCAATGGTTTTTAGACACGATCTTCGACAACGGCCCGAATCGGGCGCGATGGACGAAGAACCCCACTACGCCGCATTCAATGCGAAGTGACGTGCCCACGTCTTCTTGGCTGACGTAAGCACAAACCGATACGTGGCCCACCAAAAGTGGAGCCTATCTGATGGCGAATTCGCCGCTGAGATTCCCGCGGGTCAAAACCGATTGCCCTTCTGGAGCTTGAATCAATTCCAAATCTGCCTGCGGATGAAATCCGCTCGCAGAGGAGACAAGCTTACGGCCGAAATTCGCCGACAGCTGAAAACAACCTCTCACAACTAACACTCTAGTTAACACATGTTAAATGGAGAATGCATAGAAGTAATAGTGACCAAGAACGGAAAGATAATTTCATTTCATAAAGAAATCCTATTACAACGGCAAATTAAAGGCAAATTACAAGGTTTTTAACCGCAGTTCCGCCTCACGAATCTCCCTAGCATGACGAAGCTCTAGCCTCCTCATGATCTCTTGGCGAAGATCTTCCTCGATGCGTGAGGCCAAGTCTTGGACGGTCTCTTTGACCTCCCTATGGGCTCGATCCTTTTCCTCAACGGAATTAGCCGTCAGTATCCGGCGGGATCCAATGCTTTCCAATTCCTTGGCCGCCTGTTCACGAGCCTTCTCTTGAATGGCTAATGAGGCTTGCGCTTTAGCTATAACTTGCTTCAGATTCTCTACCTCCGAAGACAGGCGAGAAACGCGGTTATCGGCCTTCTGTTGCTCGAGGGCCATTCGTTCATCCTCAGCCTTGGCCTGCTCCAACTCTGCTGACAATCTTGCCTCCAGTGACATGGTCTCGTTCAGACGGCGATCGCGTTCTTCCACCGCTGCTCGGACTTCGCCGGATGCAAGATCCACAAGAGTGGAACTCTTCGCGCGAAGGGCAAGCAACTGTTGAACAGCTTCCTTCACTTCCTCCTTACCCTGGAAGTAGGGCTTCGCCACAGTGTGGCCAAGCCTTTTGATTAAGAAGCACACGATGTAGTCGAGATCCTCTTCGAAATTCTCGAAGGGACAACTCTCCTCCATAGCGAGCTTGATGCAGCCGGCTAGAGTGTCTTGGAAATCAGCCACAGATCGTGCCGCACTCCTTTTTCGCTCGCGCTCCAAAGGAGAGAGGGCAGCCTCCTCCACCGTGGATGAAATCACGGTTGAAGTACCTGTGGTCATAACCGTAGAAGTAGGGATTGACGCCGCCAAAGCCGGTGTGACCAATGACGTCCTCGGAGCAGCGGTCACTTGCGGAGTAGAAGCCTCCCTTTGAAACAAAGACTCTCGTGCTGATGGATGATCCCCAGCCAACGCTTCCGCAGGAGCAGGAGATCTCTCTATTTGGCCGGGCGCATCCTCACGAGCCAACACCTCTTCCTCACTAGATAGCACCTCATGACCGAGATGTCGTCATCCTCCTCAGATTCGCCTGTCTCCCCAGATGAGCGACTCACCCAAGAGGGAGGATCCTCTTTGCCAGCAACTTCATGGGCAGGGTCAGCTACGAATGCACGAAGAGGGTTAACAGAGGCCCCTCGAAAGGGACCCTATTGACGGTTGGGTACGGAAGGATGAGTAATGCTAAAACCTACGCTTACCTGAGCCTGTGGGCCCCTCTTCATCTCCAGCCTCCTCCTCTTCGTCAGAAGGAATGGAGATCATTTTCTCAACCGCACCTACATAGGCCCGATACAAGTGTCAAAATGTGTAAGATCAACGTTGCGATCAAGGGTACTGTTGCAAAGATTACCTCCTGATGCGAACACAGAAGCCACTAGAACTCCCGTCTGTGGCCTCACGCCAGATTGCGGAGGAGCATCCTTCGAAGTCGCCGGAACTGCCCCCGATGCGGCAGAAGAGGCGGGCAGCACAGCTCCAGACCCAGGTGTCGCCGCTCCGGGGATGCTTACCTGGGGAACATTATCCTGACCCTCCGACGCTCGGGCGGTCTCGACTGTCTCATCGTGACGGGCCTTCTTGGCCGCCTCCGCTCGGGAACTTTCGGCCGCGGTCTCTCGCTGACGTTTAGAGAGAAGCGAGCTACTCGGAGACAGAAGAGGCATCCCCATCTGTCCAACTCTTAGACTCTGGACCGGTCTTGGGCGTTCAGATTCTCTTGGTTCACCAGGGGCATCCAACGAGGGACCAGGAGAAGGAACTCGAACCTCGGGAGCCTCAGATTTGTCTAAACCGACGTCAAAACTCTCGGTGCCCTCAACTGGATCCTCTGAGAACAGCTCCCTAGCAGTTTGGCGGCCCCTTTGCCTTGAAGAACGGAGAGATCCTCTGAGAGGACGATCGCGTTCCGTCAGACATGAGCTCTGGAACCAGAAACCAGAGGGATTAGCGCTGGCGCCCCGATACCACCGGTAGTATAGGAGCGTGTGGTGCAAATCACGATCCTTCGCGGGTAATTCAAAACAAGCCTGGGTGCCACCAGCATGGGTCCAGAACCATTCCCGAGCTCCGTCCACCAGTCCTCCTTCGAAGTGTAGGCAGGGATTGGCGTTGCCCACGTACAATTGATCGTACACAAACTGGCGGGCAAACCTGCAAGGGATATACGGCTCGAGATAGCACACAGAACCTATGCGTAGAATGTGATACCCCGGCCGAATATTCACCAACCATCGAAAAGCGCCACGGGGGAGAGCCGTGTGATGTTCTGCCGTTGACACATCTCTAAGAGACTCGTCGTATCTTCCTCCACTGAAGAAGGGGAAGAAATGACGAAAATTGTAGTGGACAAAATGGGAGAGCGTCTTCCGCGCGTCGGGAATGTCTCTACACTTCCAAGAGCACCTCTCCAAACGCTCAAGGAACGGAACGAACCTGTCTCCTTGAAGAGTCGCGGGAGCGCTCATCAAACACTCACAGTGGTAAACAAACCACGCCATCAAGTAGGTGTACGGCAGTCCCACTCTGGGATTGGGGGTCCTGATAACTTCCCCTTCCCCTTCGTTGATAGTCGACACACGGCAGAACTGTGCCGTCAACGTGCGGAGTCCTCGATGGATACACGCTATCGTCGCCGACACCAAAGAATAGGACTTCTCGTGGGCTAAGCAAACCGCAGGATACACCACCTCCACCGGGAGCGCCTCGAAGGAATGAGTGGGAACCATGCACCTCTTCAGCCACAACATGAGGTACCCCGCGAGCAAAGCCTTCCCAGAGATAGGGGACGTGGCCTGGTGGTGAAACGAATGGAAGACCATTCCAGATTTGAACCCACCCTCGTCATGATTGTTTTCGCCAAAAGTTAGTTTTGTCATGGAATTCATTATATCTTCGGTCGATTACAATAAATTCAAAAAGAGATAGCCTTTTTATAAGACTTCCTTTACACAACAAAATAAAAATTACAACTGTCTCGTGTCTCTCCCCGCGAGACAGTAAATACTGTCTCGTGAACAGTAATTCCAGACAGTAAAGACTGTCTCGTGATTAGTAATTCCAGACAGTAAAGACTGTCTCTCCCCGCGAGACAGTAAATACTGTCTCGTGAACAGTAATTCTCTGGCCGTTTTTGTTGTAACTGCCTTCCCACGTTTTAAAACTCCGTTATTTTGGCAGTTGTCAACGTGATTCTCGCCCCCTGTCTCGTGAACAGTAATTCCAGACAGTAAAGACTGTCTCGTGAACAGTAATTCCAGACAGTAAAGACTGTCTCGTGAACAGTAATTCCAGACAGTAAAGACTGTCTCGTGAACAGTAATTCCAGACAGTAAAGACTGTCTCGTGAACAGTAATTCCAGACAGTAAAGACTGTCTCGTGAACAGTAATTCCAGACAGTAAAGACTGTCTCGTGAACAGTAATTCCAGACAGTAAAGACTGTCTCGTGAACAGTAATTCCAGACAGTAAAGACTGTCTCGTGAACAGTAATTCCAGACAGTAAAGACTGTCTCGTGAACAGTAATTCCAGACAGTAAAGACTGTCTCTCCCCGCGAGACAGTAAATACTGTCTCATGAACAGTAATTCCAGACAGTAAAGACTGTCTCATGAACAGTAATTCCAGACAGTAAAGACTGTCTCGTGAACAGTAATTCCAGACAGTAAAGACTGTCTCTCTAAAGACTGTCTCGTGAACAGTAATTCCAGACAGTAAAGACTGTCTCTCCCCGCGAGACAGTAAATACTATCTCGCGAATCAGTAATTCTAGACAGTAAAGACTGTCTCTTCTTTGATGATTTTTTTTTGGATGACTTCCTCTTGAGCTGTATTTGGATATCTCTCAGCATTTTTTGACGCCTACAGATACCCCCTCCAAAGTATTCCAGACTCAATCTTTTATAGAGGAGTTCTGGGATGCGTAGATCGTATAGAAGAACCTGTAGATGGCTTCAACACTTGATCTCTTTGTCTCTCAGTCCGTTCAGTGCTTTGTAGAATAGCTAAGATTCGGCATGGCGTTCATCGCTTGACCGTCGTCGAGATCTTGAATTGAGGATTCCAGGGCGGGGCGTTACAAATGGTATCAACTCCAAAGTATTCCAGACTCAATCTTTTATAGAGGAGTTCTGGGATGCTTTGGATAAGATAGGTCTTGCTTATGATCCTTTCAATGATTGGTTGAGTAAATCATATAGAAGAACCTGTAGATGGCTTCAACACTTGATCTCTTTGTCTCTCAGTCTATTCAGTGCTTTGTAGAATAGCTAAGGTCCTTTCGGCATGGCGTTCATCGCTTGACCGTCGTCGAGATCTTGAATTGAAGCTTTAATTTGTACTTGTGAATTCAGCTTTTGTCATCAAATTGATACCGCATTGTTAATCACTGTATCAGTCTTCACAGGAACACAGTTTATACTCATGTATTTTTTGAAGTTCTTGGGAAATAGTTTAACCTCGTATACCCGTTGGGAGGTAGCCAGGTTATTCTTAAGGAACAGTTTATACTCTTGTACTCTTTGGAGTATTGAGGAACAGTTTATACTCTTGTACTCTTTGGAGTATTGAGGAACAGTTTATACTCTTGTACTCTTTGGAGTATTGAGGAACAGTTTATACTCTTGTACTCTTTGGAGTATTGAGGAACAGTTTATACTCTTGTACTCTTTGGAGTATTGAGGAACAGTTTATACTCTTGTACTCTTTGGAGTATTGAGGAACAGTTTATACTCTTGTACTCTTTGGAGTATTGAGGAACAGTTTATACTCTTGTACTCTTTGGAGTATTGAGGAACAGTTTATACTCTTGTACTCTTTGGAGTATTGAGGAACAGTTTATACTCTTGTACTCTTTGGAGTATTGAGGAACAGTTTATACTCTTGTACTCTTTGGAGTATTGAGGAACAGTTTATACTCTTGTACTCTTTGGAGTATTGAGGAACAGTTTATACTCTTGTACTCTTTGGAGTATTGAGGAACAGTTTATACTCTTGTACTCTTTGGAGTATTGAGGAACAGTTTATACTCTTGTACTCTTTGGAGTATTGAGGAACAGTTTATACTCTTGTACTCTTTGGAGTATTGAGGAACAGTTTATACTCTTGTACTCTTTGGAGTATTGAGGAACAGTTTATACTCTTGTACTCTTTGGAGTATTGAGGAACAGTTTATACTCTTGTACTCTTTGGAGTATTGAGGAACAGTTTATACTCTTGTACTCTTTGGAGTATTGAGGAACAGTTTATACTCTTGTACTCTTTGGAGTATTGAGGAACAGTTTATACTCTTGTACTCTTTGGAGTATTGAGGAACAGTTTATACTCTTGTACTCTTTGGAGTATTGAGGAACAGTTTATACTCTTGTACTCTTTGGAGTATTGAGGAACAGTTTATACTCTTGTACTCTTTGGAGTATTGAGGAACAGTTTATACTCTTGTACTCTTTGGAGTATTGAGGAACAGTTTATACTCTTGTACTCTTTGGAGTATTGAGGAACAGTTTATACTCTTGTACTCTTTGGAGTATTGAGGAACAGTTTATACTCTTGTACTCTTTGGAGTATTGAGGAACAGTTTATACTCTTGTACTCTTTGGAGTATTGAGGAACAGTTTATACTCTTGTACTCTTTGGAGTATTGAGGAACAGTTTATACTCTTGTACTCTTTGGAGTATTGAGGAACAGTTTATACTCTTGTACTCTTTGGAGTATTGAGGAACAGTTTATACTCTTGTACTCTTTGGAGTATTGAGGAACAGTTTATACTCTTGTACTCTTTGGAGTATTGAGGAACAGTTTATACTCTTGTACTCTTTGGAGTATTGAGGAACAGTTTATACTCTTGTACTCTTTGGAGTATTGAGGAACAGTTTATACTCTTGTACTCTTTGGAGTATTGAGGAACAGTTTATACTCTTGTACTCTTTGGAGTATTGAGGAACAGTTTATACTCTTGTACTCTTTGGAGTATTGAGGAACAGTTTATACTCTTGTACTCTTTGGAGTATTGAGGAACAGTTTATACTCTTGTACTCTTTGGAGTATTGAGGAACAGTTTATACTCTTGTACTCTTTGGAGTATTGAGGAACAGTTTATACTCTTGTACTCTTTGGAGTATTGAGGAACAGTTTATACTCTTGTACTCTTTGGAGTATTGAGGAACAGTTTATACTCTTGTACTCTTTGGAGTATTGAGGAACAGTTTATACTCTTGTACTCTTTGGAGTATTGAGGAACAGTTTATACTCTTGTACTCTTTGGAGTATTGAGGAACAGTTTATACTCTTGTACTCTTTGGAGTATTGAGGAACAGTTTATACTCTTGTACTCTTTGGAGTATTGAGGAACAGTTTATACTCTTGTACTCTTTGGAGTATTGAGGAACAGTTTATACTCTTGTACTCTTTGGAGTATTGAGGAACAGTTTATACTCTTGTACTCTTTGGAGTATTGAGGAACAGTTTATACTCTTGTACTCTTTGGAGTATTGAGGAACAGTTTATACTCTTGTACTCTTTGGAGTATTGAGGAACAGTTTATACTCTTGTACTCTTTGGAGTATTGAGGAACAGTTTATACTCTTGTACTCTTTGGAGTATTGAGGAACAGTTTATACTCTTGTACTCTTTGGAGTATTGAGGAACAGTTTATACTCTTGTACTCTTTGGAGTATTGAGGAACAGTTTATACTCTTGTACTCTTTGGAGTATTGAGGAACAGTTTATACTCTTGTACTCTTTGGAGTATTGAGGAACAGTTTATACTCTTGTACTCTTTGGAGTATTGAGGAACAGTTTATACTCTTGTACTCTTTGGAGTATTGAGGAACAGTTTATACTCTTGTACTCTTTGGAGTATTGAGGAACAGTTTATACTCTTGTACTCTTTGGAGTATTGAGGAACAGTTTATACTCTTGTACTCTTTGGAGTATTGAGGAACAGTTTATACTCTTGTACTCTTTGGAGTATTGAGGAACAGTTTATACTCTTGTACTCTTTGGAGTATTGAGGAACAGTTTATACTCTTGTACTCTTTGGAGTATTGAGGAACAGTTTATACTCTTGTACTCTTTGGAGTATTGAGGAACAGTTTATACTCTTGTACTCTTTGGAGTATTGAGGAACAGTTTATACTCTTGTACTCTTTGGAGTATTGAGGAACAGTTTATACTCTTGTACTCTTTGGAGTATTGAGGAACAGTTTATACTCTTGTACTCTTTGGAGTATTGAGGAACAGTTTATACTCTTGTACTCTTTGGAGTATTGAGGAACAGTTTATACTCTTGTACTCTTTGGAGTATTGAGGAACAGTTTATACTCTTGTACTCTTTGGAGTATTGAGGAACAGTTTATACTCTTGTACTCTTTGGAGTATTGAGGAACAGTTTATACTCTTGTACTCTTTGGAGTATTGAGGAACAGTTTATACTCTTGTACTCTTTGGAGTATTGAGGAACAGTTTATACTCTTGTACTCTTTGGAGTATTGAGGAACAGTTTATACTCTTGTACTCTTTGGAGTATTGAGGAACAGTTTATACTCTTGTACTCTTTGGAGTATTGAGGAACAGTTTATACTCTTGTACTCTTTGGAGTATTGAGGAACAGTTTATACTCTTGTACTCTTTGGAGTATTGAGGAACAGTTTATACTCTTGTACTCTTTGGAGTATTGAGGAACAGTTTATACTCTTGTACTCTTTGGAGTATTGAGGAACAGTTTATACTCTTGTACTCTTTGGAGTATTGAGGAACAGTTTATACTCTTGTACTCTTTGGAGTATTGAGGAACAGTTTATACTCTTGTACTCTTTGGAGTATTGAGGAACAGTTTATACTCTTGTACTCTTTGGAGTATTGAGGAACAGTTTATACTCTTGTACTCTTTGGAGTATTGAGGAACAGTTTATACTCTTGTACTCTTTGGAGTATTGAGGAACAGTTTATACTCTTGTACTCTTTGGAGTATTGAGGAACAGTTTATACTCTTGTACTCTTTGGAGTATTGAGGAACAGTTTATACTCTTGTACTCTTTGGAGTATTGAGGAACAGTTTATACTCTTGTACTCTTTGGAGTATTGAGGAACAGTTTATACTCTTGTACTCTTTGGAGTATTGAGGAACAGTTTATACTCTTGTACTCTTTGGAGTATTGAGGAACAGTTTATACTCTTGTACTCTTTGGAGTATTGAGGAACAGTTTATACTCTTGTACTCTTTGGAGTATTGAGGAACAGTTTATACTCTTGTACTCTTTGGAGTATTGAGGAACAGTTTATACTCTTGTACTCTTTGGAGTATTGAGGAACAGTTTATACTCTTGTACTCTTTGGAGTATTGAGGAACAGTTTATACTCTTGTACTCTTTGGAGTATTGAGGAACAGTTTATACTCTTGTACTCTTTGGAGTATTGAGGAACAGTTTATACTCTTGTACTCTTTGGAGTATTGAGGAACAGTTTATACTCTTGTACTCTTTGGAGTATTGAGGAACAGTTTATACTCTTGTACTCTTTGGAGTATTGAGGAACAGTTTATACTCTTGTACTCTTTGGAGTATTGAGGAACAGTTTATACTCTTGTACTCTTTGGAGTATTGAGGAACAGTTTATACTCTTGTACTCTTTGGAGTATTGAGGAACAGTTTATACTCTTGTACTCTTTGGAGTATTGAGGAACAGTTTATACTCTTGTACTCTTTGGAGTATTGAGGAACAGTTTATACTCTTGTACTCTTTGGAGTATTGAGGAACAGTTTATACTCTTGTACTCTTTGGAGTATTGAGGAACAGTTTATACTCTTGTACTCTTTGGAGTATTGAGGAACAGTTTATACTCTTGTACTCTTTGGAGTATTGAGGAACAGTTTATACTCTTGTACTCTTTGGAGTATTGAGGAACAGTTTATACTCTTGTACTCTTTGGAGTATTGAGGAACAGTTTATACTCTTGTACTCTTTGGAGTATTGAGGAACAGTTTATACTCTTGTACTCTTTGGAGTATTGAGGAACAGTTTATACTCTTGTACTCTTTGGAGTATTGAGGAACAGTTTATACTCTTGTACTCTTTGGAGTATTGAGGAACAGTTTATACTCTTGTACTCTTTGGAGTATTGAGGAACAGTTTATACTCTTGTACTCTTTGGAGTATTGAGGAACAGTTTATACTCTTGTACTCTTTGGAGTATTGAGGAACAGTTTATACTCTTGTACTCTTTGGAGTATTGAGGAACAGTTTATACTCTTGTACTCTTTGGAGTATTGAGGAACAGTTTATACTCTTGTACTCTTTGGAGTATTGAGGAACAGTTTATACTCTTGTACTCTTTGGAGTATTGAGGAACAGTTTATACTCTTGTACTCTTTGGAGTATTGAGGAACAGTTTATACTCTTGTACTCTTTGGAGTATTGAGGAACAGTTTATACTCTTGTACTCTTTGGAGTATTGAGGAACAGTTTATACTCTTGTACTCTTTGGAGTATTGAGGAACAGTTTATACTCTTGTACTCTTTGGAGTATTGAGGAACAGTTTATACTCTTGTACTCTTTGGAGTATTGAGGAACAGTTTATACTCTTGTACTCTTTGGAGTATTGAGGAACAGTTTATACTCTTGTACTCTTTGGAGTATTGAGGAACAGTTTATACTCTTGTACTCTTTGGAGTATTGAGGAACAGTTTATACTCTTGTACTCTTTGGAGTATTGAGGAACAGTTTATACTCTTGTACTCTTTGGAGTATTGAGGAACAGTTTATACTCTTGTACTCTTTGGAGTATTGAGGAACAGTTTATACTCTTGTACTCTTTGGAGTATTGAGGAACAGTTTATACTCTTGTACTCTTTGGAGTATTGAGGAACAGTTTATACTCTTGTACTCTTTGGAGTATTGAGGAACAGTTTATACTCTTGTACTCTTTGGAGTATTGAGGAACAGTTTATACTCTTGTACTCTTTGGAGTATTGAGGAACAGTTTATACTCTTGTACTCTTTGGAGTTTTGCCGTTTTCAATCGGCTTACCCTAGCGTTATAACGCCGGCTTCAACCAAGGTCTGGATGCTATTCTTGAGAGCAAAGCATTCCTTGGTGGGGTGGAGGATCCTTCTGTGGTACTCGCAGGACGTTGGGTCCGCAGAATCGCCATCTTCCTCTTGATGCGTGATGGGCGGGAGTTTGATTTTGTTGTTTTCGAGAAGGGTCTCGAAGATAGCTGGAACGTCTTCGTCTTTGAACGAGTACTCGTTTTGGAGCTCTTCGTCCGAATTCTCCTGTTGTTCCCAGGGCTGCTGTTGTGACTTTTGATCATCGTCAATAACCGTTGCAGGTACGTCCTCTTCATCATGAGGTACGAGATCCGAATCCGGAGGATCAACCATCGGTTGGTTTCTTTCGACCTTCCGCCTTCTGATGAAGCGTTCAGCTTGTTCTCCTCGAGCCTTCAACTCTTTCCAGGTATTGAGCGGCTCTATTCCCATCACGTCCAAGATGTCAATGGACAAGTTGTTCTGACAAGTCTGCAAGAGGAATTCCTCCGTGACGGGATCCCTGCAGTTCATTGCCTGATTGCGGAAGCGTTTGATGAAGGTATCTACCGACTCTCCGCCTTTTTGTTTCTCGTCGAAGAGTGTCCTGATCGACACCTCGGTGTCATCATCGAAGAAATGGGCGAGAAACATGCCTTCCAAGTCCTCCCAGCTGTTGATGCTTCCGGGCTTGAGACGGCGGTACCAATCGAAGGCAGGCCCGCGAAGGGTGCCCCCAAGTGGGACTTGAAGTAGATTAGATGCTGAGTGGGCGAGCCCTTCCCGCCGAACGGCGTGAAGTTGATCAGGTTGAACTTCGCCGGATACGGGATCGAATCCCACTCTTTCGGGTAAGGATACGGAATGCCGTTCTTCTTCACTTCCCGAACAGACATCAGGGCTTCGATTTTTCTTTCGAGATCCTTCATCTTGTCGGCCTGATCTCTATCCTGTTTTGGACAATTGTCGAGAGGAATAATACGGCCACCCCCAGTGTTGTCACTATTGGTGGGTTCACCCCCAGTGTTGTTATTTTTAGTGGGGCCACCCCCAGTATTCTTGGGCGGTGCGTCGGCCATGATGATTTCGTCCACCTTTGGATTGCTACCAACTGCGGCGTTCTGGGTGCGACGATTGGATTCAGCTAGCTGACTTGACAAAGCGCGGATTTGTTGGTCGTGCATTTGTTTCGTCTCCTGCATAGCCATCCCCATTTCGATCTTGAAGATTTCCTTCTGCCTAGCCAGGGCCTCTTCAATGAACCCTTGTGATCCACCGCCCCTAAGGTGTTGAGGCATATGTGGTAGTGGCAGAGCAATTCCCACAGAGTCCCAACCACCAGTGGGGAGTGGGCCGAGAGCTGGTCGATCTCATCTTGGTCGGGAACGTACTCTTCATACAGAAGTCTCCCAGAGGCAGTCCCGACACTTCGTACATCTCGTGGAGAGTTATACCGAGCTCACCATTGGGGGTGTAAAACGTGCCACTGTCGGCACAATATAGCTCTAAGACGCTATGGAACCGGGGAGCGTTGATCTTCAGACCATGGCAAGTGGCCTGAATGGCCGCATACAACTCTGTATTCGCAAGGTCGGAATTCTCGGCCAGGATGTAATCGGTGATCTTGGACCACCAGGTCTTACTGCCAGGCGCAGATTAGACCCACCCCGGAGCTTGGAAATCCTTAGGGGGAAATCTCCCGTCTCCGCGACTGCTGTCGTTTCTCCAGTGGGCGCCTCATTGAACGGTAGACCCGGACGCAAGCCAGTCACCCGTTTACAGGAGCTTTCTACCCCGTACCCTGCCGTGGAGCCTGTAAAGACACCACAAGTCACCCCGTCTTGAGTTGGGGTCAGATCCCAATTCATCATCCTTGGGACCGCAAGAAAGCGTAGCTCAATAATTGAGAACCCCTTCGGCATGTTGGGGAGATAGTAGTGGACCCCGTCCATTACGCGGAGCCACCTGCTCTCTTTGATCAACAGGGTGGAAGGATCAGTGGCAGAATCGCTAAACAAAATCTGAGGCTTCAGCAGCTCCACCCTATCCTCGTCTGTCAGCGCCGCGTCAGTGGTCAACTCGCGCAGCGTTAGGTGGTGCCCATCGGCGACTCTCTTTGTCGAGCCGACCGGCTTATCAGCGGAGAACACGGGCACCGGACCCAAGGAAGGAAACCGGAGAGGTCCTATGCGCCTTGCACCTCCGGCAAGGCCGATGGCCCCGCCCTTCGGAAGGGCTTCATCAGAAAAGGTCGCTGCAAGAAAGGACACAAGAGTCAGGATAGGATCCGCCCTGAGGATGAACCCGCCAATCCAATAAAAATGGGCGAATTCGCTTGTCGGAAAGCGAAAACAACGCTCCCCTTTTATTAGAAAAGAGGTCGAACTCGCCTATCAAGGACGAATTCGCCTCCACCCAACGAAAGTCAATTTCGCCTGTAGAGGCAGAAATCGTCCTCTATGAGCAAATATAAAATCCGCCCAAAAAAGGGGTAGATTTTGCCCTAAATCAAGGAAGCTACCAAAGATGATCGAACCTAAGGGGGATAAACGAGGCTCATCCGCCCGACCCGACACCTATAACCTACGCGAAGTCGTAAGATGAACCCCTGGACTTACCCAAGTGTGTCTCAGGTATGCGGACGGGTGCACTGGTGGCGAGGCGGTCGGAATAGCGCCCGGGACCTCCTCCTTTCGCGATACACTTCTTGGATTTCGGCGCCATTGAGGGGATTAAGCGGGAACTCTCTCTCTTTGGAAACCTTTCAAGATTCTTGAACACGGTAACTCTCAAAGAAAGGGAACGGCCTATTTAACGGAGGAGTTGCCAACGTAGCCACGATCACCCTCAAAAAGCGAAATACTGGTGGACGAGAAACGTGACCACGATCAAAATCAACGGCCCAGATTGCCCCCTGACATTTTGAAGTGCCACATCGAGGCGGGAAGCGGGTCGGTCGAAAAATCCCAAACCTGAACCAAAATCGACGGTTGTATCTGACGGTTGGGTTCGAAAACCACGGCCACGATTCAAACGGGGAGCACGAAGCTTACGTCAGAACACGACGTGACAGAACCACGCCGTCTTAGCTGGAAAGCAAGAAGCCCACCAGCGGACGCGTGGCTCACCCACATCGAACCGAGTTTCGCCCGAAAAGAAGGGTCTCGCCTGTGAAAATTCGACCCAAATCCGCAAGTCGAACAGAATTTCACCCCTAAAACCTGATTTCGCCTCGACGACTCATTCGCCTTTAAAGGTAAAATTATGAACCAAGCCAGTAGAATGACCTCGCTCGAACGGTTAAAACCCACGCCTCAGACGGCTAAGGGTTAGAGCAGAAATCTTAGCATTAAGCCTAAGAGAAACTGCTCAACAACTCATCATACTGAGGGGAATAGTATGACTAGCCCGATTCAAACGGTGATCGGTAAAGGCACATCAAACCCGTTGATAGCTGAGGGTTTGCTAAAAATCCTAAAAGAAACCAATTGCGCTTACTTCACCAAAAAACTTCTTCATTCAAAGTATTCCAGACCACACGCAAGCCGGTTTAGGTCTGAAAACTTTGAAGGGGGTCTTGTAGACGGTAAAAAAATACCTCTGTGAGCCTACGGGAAATTCGCCTGCAAGAAGTCGCCTGCACAATTCCCTAGCACAGGCCTGAGCCGCATGGTCGTCAAATGTGCTCGGTTCCAGATTCGCCTGAATGATCGGCTCACCTGCACGAGTTGAGATCAATTGGAATAGCGGAAATTCGCCTTTCACGCAACTCGCCTGCCCGAGTCCGACACTCCAGGCCCGCCGAACAGCCGTCCACAGTACAAGTGAGCGGACAGATGCCAAAGCAGCCTGCACTCTCATAAATGCGACTCACCTCAGTTGTCCAAACAACGAGCAAGAGCCGCTGACGTTTAGTGGTTGGTCAGATCCACGCAAGCATCTGACAGCCGTTGTCGCGCATACGAGGAGGGGCTTTCCCACTCCTAGTTGGTCAGATCCACGCAAGCATCTGACAGCCGTTGTCGCGCATACGAGGAGGGGCTTTCCCACTCCTACGTGACGTGACGCAGAGCACAACTCTTCGAATGACCGTTGGTGGTACGAATGGGCAGCAGGATATCTCCGAACAATGTATGGTCACATCCCATAATTCAAGGAGCAGTCAAGCTGTCCTTCTTCCATTTAAAAGCCTCTTCCAACAAACTTTAAGGGAGGGGTCGAAAAACTTGAAAAAAAGCAGTTGAGACCAAGCTGTTCGCATCATCTTTGCATTACAGCATCACTGCCTAGTTCTGAGCTCCGATCGCCGGTGAACTAAGCCGACCTGAACTCCATCGACTGGAGCTTCTACTGCGTACTGAAGCTCTCCAGCAACCTCGATCGAACGGTCCAAGGCAGCATCACTGTTTAGTTCCGAGCTCCGATCGCCGGCGAACTAAATAGACCCGAACTCCATCGATTCGAGCTTCTACTGCGAACTGAAGCTCTCCAGCAACCTCGGTCAAACGGTCCAAGGGAAGCATACTCGACACGAGCATCGAGCGAAGCGTCCTATAGCCACGTAAAGTCCCCACACAAAACAAAGAGGGCATTCCCTCTGCTTCTGTTGTAATCATTTGATTATTAGTTTGTAATAAGCTTTCTTATCAATACAAACGAAACTCCCTGTTTTCGGGAAATCAAATTTACACCCTACAGGCAACAAAGCACAGTTGTTTGCCAAACAACAAGAATCATGTAGGAAGGATGTGGAACGCGTATTTGGGGTTCTCCAAGCACGATTTGCTATTATTCGTCAGCCCGCTAGAATGTGGGACATTGAGGTCTTAGGTAAAATAATGAGGGCTTGCATTATTTTACATAACATGATAGTCGAGGATGAACGAGATACATATTCGCGAAACTGGGAAAATATTGACTTCGAACCATCGAACAATGCTAGTGCTAGCTCTAGCTCCTCTTTCAATGTCCAAAACACAAGTGTTGCCACAATTTGAAGTGCACGTTCAAGCCCGAGCCGAATCGGATATTCATACTAGAGCCGATCTACGTGATAGGGTCAAACACATTCAGTTGAAAAAGGATCTCGTCAAGCACATTTGGCAAAAATTTGGAGCAACCTTCGAATAGAAATGTCAAAAACTTTCAATGTTTGGTGTGTTTTTTCTTGCATGTTTCAATAAACTATGTATGTTTGGTGTGTTTTTTCTTGTACGTTTTCAATAAATTATGTATGTTTGGTTTACCACTACATTAATAATAGTGTGTGTTGTTTTCTTTTATAAAATTAATATATTATTTATTGCATTAAAAATTAAGTTTTTTGAAAATTATAAATTATTAAAAAATACATATTATTTATTACATAATAAAAATGAAATTTTATAATTATAAATATATTAGTAAATATAATAACGATTAAAATGTATAAAAAATAAGAATAATAGGATGAATAAATATGGTGGGGGTATATGGTTGAGTGATGTGGATGAAAGATAAAGTGAAAAACTTTTGAAAAACTAGTTCTTGTGGAGTTGAAAGACAATTGGAAAAGGCAAGTGATGTGGAGAGAGAATCAAGTGAGGTGGAAGGAGAGAGAAAGGCAATATTTGCCATTGGAGATGGTCTTAAGAGCATCTCCAACAGCTTCTCCAAAATTTTCTTCAAAATGGGGAAGCAAAAGTCATATTCTCCAACTAATTTTTACACCAACTCCAACAGCTTTCCCATTTTGAAGAATCTATTTTTTCCTCCAAAAATTTGGAGAATGCTGCAGATTTGGGGAAGCTTCCCCATTTTTTCTCATTCATCCCTATTTTGGGGAATGAGATGGGGAATCTGTTGGGCCAAAAACCTTACTAAATTCTCTAAATTTGAGAAATAGGGAAGCTGTTGGAGATGCTCTAATAGTTTTGAACATTTTTCACTTACCTCCTTTTGTAATACATACATAATTGTAATACAAAAGTGTGGTTCCCTAAAAAAAACCTAATTGAAGGGAGCGCAAATGAGCGGGAAAATAATTTAGACCGGCTGAAGACTGAAAGACCGAAAGAGGGCGACAGCGAGAGCGAAAGTGGCAGAGAAGCAAGCGCTTCAAATCTCCATCTAGGTACTCCGCGATTCTCTCTCATTCAAAATTTTTTAGGTTCAGAAAGTTTCTCGATTTAGGGTTTCAAAGATCCGGTTCAGTTTGTAGGGTTAAAACTTCAGATTTCTTGTTCCTTACCCCATTTTTCCCATAAAAATTTGTCTTTCAGTTGCTAGATAAGCTTCGCTTTATCTCGATCTGCTCGATTTAGCTTGGAATCTATGGGGATTGAGAACTATCATGTGATTGAGCTAGTAGGCGAGGGTTCTTTCGGAAAGGTGTATAAAGGACGACGAAAATACACTGGAAAGGTTTGATCTTGAGATTTACTTTTTCAAAAAATTAGGCTTTTTATGTCTCATCTATTGCTTAATGAGAGATACTGATAGTTGAATTTAATTTTTGTGTTTATTTATTGTTGCAGACTGTAGCGTTGAAATTTATTCTTAAGCACGGGAAAAGCGAGAAGGATATCCATAATTTACGGCAGGAGATTGAGGTATTAGATCGTAATGTGTTTATTTTTGAAAAAATCTTAAAGTTCACTACTGTAAGTGAATGAGACAAATGAAGGTAACATTTTTGTGCAGATTCTCAGAAAGTTGAAACATGAAAATATAATTGAAATGCTAGATGCCTTTGAGAGTCCTCAGGAGTTTTGTGTTGTTACAGAATTTGCTCAGGTATGTGGAAATAGGACAATGAGAATCTCGTTAATGCCTATAATATCTAAAAGCAAACAGAAGCATCTAACTATGGGTTGTTATTTCTTCAGGGTGAGTTATTTGAGGTTCTTGAGGATGATAAATGTCTCCCGGAAGAGCAAGTTCAAGCAATAGCTAAACAGCTTGTACTTTTCCAACCATCTAACTTATGCATTTACATGGCTAGATGTGGCTTTATATTTGTTTGATACCTTTTTCGTCTAAGCTTGTTTGGTGACCTTTTTTGTCTAAGCTTGTTTGGTGATCCTTTCTTTCAGGTACGGGCACTACATTACTTGCACTCAAACCGCATTATCCATCGGGATATGAAACCCCAAAACATTCTTATTGGTCCAGGATCTGTTGTTAAGGTTAGTAGTGAATTTGGATGTTGTCGGAATTTTTTTGAAGCTTAAATTGAAATTTAAGCATGGAGTATTAATAGTTTTGTTCTTCCACATGGGTGCTTACTACATAATATTGAGGAATGGTTGCAGTCTTGGGAGATAAATGTGCAGATTCTAACCAACATGCTCATATAAACTGCACCCAGTGTTCTGCATTTCCTTGGCTGTGGGGAGTTGGAGTTTTTGTTTTTTTAATTTCTTATGTTCTTCCTGTTGAGGGCAACATACTTGAAGACAACTAATATTCCTGATATTTTCGTTTTATTTGATCTTGGACCCATTCCTTTTTCCTCGCACCATAGGTACTTCAATTGTGCTCACCTGTAAGATGTAAATCAAGTTAATCAACTACTTCTTCCTCAGAAAATGGCTACTTTATTAGACAGATCATACTAGCATCTTTTTAGTAGCCTGTTCAATTATTCCTCTAAGCTTAAGGATAGACCACAGGTTGCTTATTGCAACTTGGCAGACTTTATGTCCCTTACCAAATGCTAATTAAATTTCAAGACATTTTAGGCTTTTGTTCTTTTGTAGTTTCATCTATGCTATTTAATGTCATGAATTATGTACACCTTGAAAATGATAAATATTTTGTTTTTTTGTTATTTTTGTCTCACAATCAGGTAGTTCTAATTCTATAGAGCAGATAAAGATGATTGTTTTTCCCCACATGATAGATCATGTCCTAATTTTGCTACACAAAACCTCATGCTCAAAATTTTTTTGTGGATAGATACGTATGCAATGATGCAAATGATATGTTTGTTGTCATGAAAGTTTTCTAATTTTGCTCAAGAAGTTCAAACCCTTGTGAGCTAATAGCATTGAATACGTGTTACATAGGCTCTTACGTATGTTAGTCCCAAAAAATTTTCAGAATGTGAAATATTATGCTTGATCGCTGATTAATCTTTCATGTTCAAATCTTGTTACTCTGATTAATTATAGATGTTTCATGTTCCAGCTTTGTGATTTTGGATTTGCACGTGCAATGTCAGCAAACACTGTAGTTCTGCGTTCTATAAAAGGTAAACGTTTACATAATGTTGATATGCATTTAACATGTATATAGTCAAATTTTGAAAGTCGTGCAATTGTTATTCTACAATACTCACATGCTTTATGCTTGTTTAAAATTCTCTTTTGTTTTTTATTTTTATTTTTATGAATACGTTTGTCTGATAAGCACTCAATAAAAGATGGCTCTAAGACACGCGTTGATTTTGACCTCGTTCGGCCTTTCATAGCCATGGCAACGTCCAGTAGTGTTTTTCTGTGGCTAATTGGAACATGTTATTACAAGCCATATGACCTTCAAGAGCTACTACAAAGTGGATGGTATCTGTTGGTATGCCAAGGTGTCTTACAAGGATGAAAAATTAATTGGTTAAATAAACTTATTTTATTTTTAAACTATGGATTGATAGGGGTAACATGGATATTTAACCCAATAGTATCCACATAGTATTAGTGGAAATTTTAGGGGTCACAGTTTTAGTTGTTTAAAGCATAATCCATAGAAAAAACCCATTACGTAACTCGTTATGTTGCATGTTATAATCTAACAGGCCTTAAATGTTACGTAATCTTATGAAATAACTCAGACACATTATAACTCTACGTTATTACGATATAATATGCATCATTTCAATATAACTTACATTATATCAATATGACATGCATTATTATGTCATTATAACTTATGTTATTTCAATATAAGTTCTAGAGATTTGATAGTATATCCTTTCTTAAAACTTGAAGTAGTTAAGTAATTACTTTGAATTATTTGTTAATCCTTCATATATTGTTTTGGTGACATCATTATGTGATTGTGAAGTTATGAATATGACTAATAAAATGAATGTAATTATGAACGAGCTATAAATTAATGATTATATATTTCTATTTTCAATTGATATACTTTCTACTAAAGAGGGTGTTTGGAAAAACTTATTTTTTGAAGCTTATAAGTTATGCTAGCTTTTAGTGGTTTTTGTCTTCTATGATAGAAATGCTTAAAAATTATTTTGATAGTATAGTAATTTGTTTGGTCAAATGGAGCTTATTTAGGTGAGCTTATAAGTTAGTTTTTCAAAAGATAGGGTATATCAGCTTTTCAAAATGTGATTTATAAGCTAATTTATTTGATACTTTACCAAACATATAGAAATGAAAAAGCTAGCTTAAAAGCTAGTTTGACCAAGAAATAAGCTCCCACAAACACCTTCAAAATCTATATAGCTTGTATTAAATTAAGGAATTTTTAGTAAATATTTTTGTATCATGATATTTTCTTCTTAATTTTTAAAATTATTATGAACATCTTTTATATTTTTTTTAAATTAAACAGTAAAAAATATTTTGTTCTTTACTGTGATGTTAATTTTGAAAATTTTGATGATTCTAATTATTAGATTCGTTATGAGTAGTTTATGTTTGTAATGTAAATAATTAATAAACAAAATAACCTACACTTTGTATCACAAATTTTTGCTTTTTTTTTCTCTTTAACCCTTTTTTTTGGTCAATGAAATAAATTTTGTTCATTTTCCAAATGTGTAAATTGTGTAGAACATCAAAATACCAAGATTTTCCTGGCAATCAAAAAGCAGCAAAAGTGTCAAAGAAAAGCAATTACAATTGCACTATTCTCTCTTTTATATGGGGAGAAATATCATCATTCAAAATTCTAGATAGTATCAGTGTCTTCACTCTTCGAAAAATTGTTGCTGGATCTTGTGTTCTCTGCTGAAATATTCTTTGGTTTCTTTCCTTCCATATAGCATAGATTGATATAGTTAAAGCCATTCTTTTAATTCTCTTCATAAACCCCTTTCCTTTCATATTAGAGCTATACCAGTCTATAATAGAATCCCAATTGCAAGACTTACATTTGTATTTCAGCCATACCATAACATTATTCCAGAGTTCAGCTGAGTATGCACAGTCGAAGAAGAGATGCCTGCAGGTTTCTTGTTGCTGAAACGTGCACAAAACACAGTCCCTATGATGTTGATTGATGTCAAGAATCCTCATGTGACATAATCTATCCTTTGTTAACAGTCTAGAATGGATAGCAAGCCAAGAGATGAAGGAATGTTTAGGATATGACCATTCATCCCAGACTGTTTCAGACCAGACCATTTGTGTATTAACATTTTGATTGATGAGCTCATGGTAAAAAGCAGATATCTGAAAATTACCTCCAGAGCAACACTTATTGATGACATTCTGGACATTTGAAACATCTCCCAGCTTGCAAATCACTTTATCTCTCACTCTAATTATTTGTTTCCACATCCAAGAGTCATTTACTTTACTTTGAACTTGCCAAATATTGAACTGTCTGAGATAATTTCCATGCACCCATTTAATCCATAACAAATCTTTCTTAAGATGTATCATCCAAATAAGCTTGATTGCAGCTGCAGTATTCCATATTTTTGCAGAGAAAACCCCAAGCCCTCCATGATCCTTGCTTTGACAAATTGTCTTCCAGGACATCAAATGGATTTTATGATTCCATAGGAAATCTGCACAGAGACTGTCAATTTTCTTCAATACCTTTGTTGGCAGAACATAGTTATTAGTCCAGAAATTTTGTATGCCTAGGATGACTGATTTGATAAGCTGTAATCTTCCTGCATAGGACAATATTTTCTTTTTTTGCCAGCTCTGAAACTGAGCAGAAATTTTGTCTATCAGGGGGGAACAGTCTAGGCATGATAATCTCTTTGAGATTAAAGGGACTCCCAGGTATCTGACAGGTAGCATGCCTTCAGCAAAATTCAAGAGAGAGCAGATATGGGTCTTCAAGTCCTCCCCAATTCCACTCATGTATATGGAACATTTATTTGGATTAGTCTCCAACCCAGAAACTTGACTGAATTCAGATAGGCATTCTTTCAGTTTTGCAATTGAGTAGATATCAGCTTTGCAAAATAGTAGCAGGTCATCAGCAAAGAAAAGATGGGAGATTTTGATTTCTCTTTAACCCTTAAGAGGAGGTAGGGTGTTATTTTCAACATTGGTCCATAGTTCTTTTTGCTGATGTGGCAAGAAAATTTCACCCATTTTTCAAATTGTTTAAGTCTATATTTGTGATTCATTAATTTCAAGCCACATCTATAAACTTATTTTTGCATTTCATCAACATGGTTAGATATTCAACATTATATCAATACTTAAAGTAGTTTCATAGTCTTGTGTAGCCCATTTAAAAATTTTAAGAATCATGGAAATATACTCAAATGGTTCATACTGAAATACCATCTACTTCAAGTTTGAGCTGTCCTTTCAACCATGAATTACTCTGGAAGCTGTTGCTGTTTTCCTCTAATACACTTTCTTGAACTATGCTACTAGGCATATTGTTTTAATATTAGACTTCCTCCATTCAAATCCTTCAGCTGGAAATATGCTAGTCTATCTTTGATCTTTTTATTGCTGAAAGTTATGCTTTTGCATTTCTAGGTACACCTCTATATATGGCTCCTGAATTGGTCCGCGAACAACCATACAATCACACAGCGGACTTGTGGTCGCTGGGAGTTATTTTGTATGTCAGTAGTATTCTTTTAAACCTCAAAATGCAGTTTCAATAGATCAATATCGTTTTTATTGGTCATATTACTAATAATAAATGCTTTTAACCATCTATAATAGGATTTTACTCTCTCCTGTTTTCTTTTTCTTTATTTACATCACATTCTGCTCCATGTTATTGTCCTAATGTTTTTTCTTGCTTTTTAGCTGTCTATGTTTTCCCGGGGAATTCTGATGATATACTATGATTTTATCTAGTTTCATCTGGCCTGGCAGGACGCAGGTGTGGGAGAGAGAGAGAGAGAGTGGAGGGAAAGGGTGAGGTAGGAGGAAAGGGGACCTCAATGTACTAACACACTGGCAACTTTCCCTCATCTAAGTTTCTTCTACCAGTTAGGATTGTTTCAATTTTCCTGCAATAAGACCCCAATATTTATTAGGAATAGATTTCTTCTCAAAGAGGGCAGTCAACCCCGCATCCAAAATTGCCTTGAATATCTTAAAACTCAATGCACTCAAGCTCTGCAGAACCTGATCTGCTGCTAACCAGTTGACTAACAATATCTGATTACATCATATACTCAACACTGTCTCTTTGGTTCCTCTAACCCATACACTGGCATTATGTCGTGTTATCGTTACCTTATTTACTTTGTCTACAGTGCTTTAGTTCAGTGCTTTAGTTCCCTCTAATCACTAGAAAGAGAAAATCAGGTAATTCACTTGAAACTTTATAAACAATCCGCTAACTAGTACACTAACAGTCTACACTAACTCTTTTAACCCTCTTTCCTTGTTTGGTCCTTGTATTTATGGGCATACTCCATTTTTTTAATTTTAAATCATAAGTCTATTTTTAAATTCTAGATTGTTCTTTCTGTTGGTTATCCATCTTCCAGTAGCATTCTCCGAAAAGCTTGAAAGTGCATTTCATATTCATTTTTAGCCAAGCTTGGATGTCCGTTAACTTTTGTGCTTCTTTGAACTGATTGATTGTGTAACTTTGTAACTGCACTGCAGAAACCCTAGGAGACCAGCACTATCTGATCTATCCTCCTTCCATTAAAGTAGGCAATCATCAAGCTGATCTCTTGGCAAGAACTAGCTTAAGCCTTGATTAATTTTGGAGAACGATTGCCAGTTTCTGGGCAAGGAAAAAAGGAGGGCACTGCAAACTATATTTTTAATAAAAGATACAGATGTTAAAATTTTATAGGGACGAGGGGTGCTTATTTTAACTGTAATGTTTAAATAGATAACACATGCCTCACCAATTCTTTTTACTGCTATCCTGATTCATCAGAGCTCCAATGGCCTGAATATTTCTGCTTCAGATTGCTGGGAATGTGTCTAAAAAGAACTGTTTTTCCAATCTAGCACTATTTGCTGATGACAGTTATTATAATAATTTAATATTCTATACACATTTACTAAGCTGGTGCTTAAGCAATTCATGGAATGAATTATGAAGAAGGTAAAAGGGACTTAGCAAATTAACACCATGAGCTGCGTTAGTCATTGTGATTGGGTAAAACTTCCGGATTCAAGGTTCGTCTTCTTTTTTTCTAATAGTCAATTGGGTGCTTAAATTTAACTACTTGTTTAGTTTTTATTATCAATATTTGTCTTGTAGTCAGTTGATAATCATATATCACCGATCTAATATCAAATTCAGCACTGATATAACAGTTATCTGTTGGGATTATCAGGTATGAGCTTTTTGTTGGTCAGCCACCCTTCTATACAAATTCAGTTTATGCACTCATTCGGCATATTGTCAAGGTGAATTTTGTCTCTTGTCAGGAGTTTTGAATGATATAATGATATTGCATACTTTAAATTCATCTCTTCTGCAATTTCACAGGATCCAGTAAAATATCCTGACAATATGAGTTCAAATTTCAAAAGTTTCTTGAAGGGTCTCCTCAACAAGGTTGTTTCGCTTTTAGTAAGGATTAGAATGGAACTTCTACTTGACATTTATATTAACTGTTACTTTTGGCGTAACAGGTACCACAACATAGATTGACTTGGCCAACACTGCTCGAACACCCATTTGTTAAAGAAAGTTCAGATGAGCTTGAAGCCAGGGTAAGTTTTCATGTACTAGATTAGTTTCTCATATAGCCAAGCACATTGAATACAGTTAGTTTAGAATTACATTAAAGCATTTTGAAGATATTGTTTTACAAACACATTCCAGGAACTACGTGCCGTAGCTGCTGCAGCTAGGGGATGTGGTGCTGCCTGGAAAGGAGAAGAATACCAAAATCCTGATCTTACAATGGAAACCCAAGCTTCCAAACCTGAATGTCTGGTTTCTGACTTCTGTTCATTAATTTATCTGTATAGCTTCTTGACTTGCAATGAACTTCTTTACAGGTAAGAGCTTGTCCACCCATTTGGAGAGTGCTAAAACTCAAAGCGTCTCAGCAGATGCTCAGGCAGAGGTCCATTCTCGAACTCTAGAGAATCAACAAGAGGATTTAGCCCATCCAGTTTCTACAGGTGTTCCTCCACCAGGTATCATCCTGCTGATCATTATTGAAATATAGTTTGCATATATTTTGTTTTTCCCATTTGTGATATTCTATTCCTTGTGATCTATGCATGATTTCTACAATCCCAAGAGGTTCTATGTTTCAGCTACTGTGTAATATCTTCAATATGCTCTAGCAATTTAGCAAGACAAGGGTGCACCAAAAGTAAACTCACTTGTAGGTTTCATATCTTCAAGATGTTATTGATAACATGCATTAGCAATTTAACAATACATGGATGCACCCAAAAAAATAGCACTATTGATCAAATCTGGTTTCTATTATTTGAATATAATCTTTTGTTTGATTCTTACTGTGATTTCTTATTCACCTTGGAGTTGAACATAATTTCCTCTAGCAGATTCATCATATTTTCCTTTTGCTAGACTGTTTTTGAAAAAGTTTGGGAAGGTTGCTCCTTGTCGCATAACTTTAAACTGCATATCCGAAAAGGTTTTTTTTTTGCCTGCCATCTGGTGTAATAGTATTCATGGCTAGTTCTGATCTTTTCATATTTTCTTTTCCAGGAGTTTGGCACCATTTTGGTCAATTAATGTTGTAACATCTTGTTAAATGGTTCATTGATCTTTCTACTCACAGGCAGCACTTCTTGTTTGTATTTGGCTGTTACTCGACATTTAAGCTTCTGCAGTGCAGATTGATGATGTTTCTATTGAAACTGATTAAGGAATTACTACATGGCTGAAAAATCAGCATTGCCCATTTAATTAAACCATGTTTTATTTTTCTTTGACATGTTATTGAAGATTTTCTATAGAGATTGTCTATCACGTAGTATATAACCTTGCCTGCAGGATATCTAAGTGGCAAACTGTTGAACTTTTTTTTTATCCTTTGTGGTAGCCAATATAGGAGCTGCTCTCCAAATATTCATATAATCAAACCAATTAACTGTTTTCATCTTGACAGACATCCAATGAACCTTGTCCTAATATGTGATGAATTTAATAGGAAGGATACTTAACGGGCATGAACATGGCTTTTTTTTAACTTCATTTTGTGCTAGTTAATGTAGCAGCTCTGTCCAAATGCATACCAAATCATGGGAATGAGTATTTTTCGAAGAAACATGCATTCTCACATGCACATGCATCCGCGTCCTCACCCCCAACTGCACCAGCACACACAGCAATCCACAGGCACACATGCACGCACACACACATACATACTTGTGTTTGAATTTCTTTTCCCCTTCTTTCTTTTGCGGTATGAAGTAGTTCTTAGGCATGGGCACATGCCTTTAAGCTAAGGTTTAATTGATTTCCTATTGTGGGAAATAGCCTTGTATTTCAGTCTCGGTTGATGTTGGAAGAGTCAGAAACGCAGCATTAAAGAAATGAAAGAGCGGCGGTGCACGGTGCATTGGCCGGTCCGACCGGCCAGGGAGCTCTAGTGATACATCAGCTGGTTGGACTGCCTGCTTGGATGTTTTTGGGTTTTGCTTGTGTTTTGGAATCTTGTTCGGATTAGGATTCCTGATTGGTTTTGTATCCAGTTTTAATCATATAAATACAGGTCCAGGTCTAGGGTTTGATGATCTAAGCCAAGGAAAGTTGTATATTGTAAAAGAGAGGTAGAGAAACTAAGAAGAGGAATCTGGGGTTTCATATTTTGGTGAGATTGAGAGAGCATTTCTTGCAGATTCTTTCGAGAACGCAAGAAAGATTGTAAACTCAAAACTCTCCCCGTGGACATAGGCCATTGCCGAACCACGTAAAAATGTTTGGCATCTTATTGCATTCCATAACATATGCAAGGAACTATCCTTACTTCTGGTAGTGATTGGCATCTCACTGCAGTCCATGACATATGCAAGCAACAATCCATACTTCAGGTAAACTGCTAGCGAATTGGCAGAAGTAATAAGATGCATATATCTTGCATGACAATTAGATGCATCTGCATTTTTCTAGCGAGTTACCATCACTGGAAGGTACATTGCTCGACTCAATTTTGTTATATTGTAATAAGATATTTGATTTCAGAATGCCAAGTTCTGGATAAGCTGGAGAAAAGCTCGCGCACTATGAAAGGTGCCAACTTCATTGGTCAAGATAATGAAGCACTCTCAGCTATGCTGCTTCCCCTGAAATCCTGGTCCAAAGGTTCTCCTGTATCTTTAAGGTAAAGCTTGGTTTAACATGCCTCCACCTACAACAATATGCCTGGAGCTTATCAAAAAATGTCCATTTTGCCAAATAGTAATATCCTCTTATACTGGATTAATTTCATGATAGTTTTCTTTTCTATTTCCTAAGCTATGTTCCAGTTGTTACCGATTAACCTTATAACCATTTCTAAGGTCACATGACTCACACTAAAATCCTGTTATACTGGATCAAATGTTGTGTGCAAAGTCCAGTCACATTCAACATGTAAACAGATTGTCACAGAAGAAAATGACCCCCTTTATGAATAAATGGAGGTCTAGTTTATATTTTTGTTAATAAACTTATTGCACCTTTATGAGGACATCCTAAACTGATCTATTTTATTGTTTCTTCAGAGATTTGAATATTGGTGCTGTCAACCAGTCATTCAGAATTCTCACAAATTTAATAGCAGCTGGGATCCATCAATCTTGTGCAGCATTAGATGACATTGTATGCGTTCTTCTTGAATTTACGGCTGTAATTGTGAAAATGGAGCTAGTTGAGGCCCATGGCTTGGCAATAAAGGTACTTCTTCTCGTTTTTTTTTCTTTTAGAAAAATAGGTGCATAACATTACCTTCTCCGAGAGTCAAGCCTTTAGACCTTCTCTTCCTCCGAGGTTCTTATATACTTCTAAAACCAGTTGAGCACCTACTGATTGCTAACTTTGTTGTACCGTGCTCTGATTTTGTAGGTGTGTCATAAGTGCCTCTTGATAGTTGAATAACCATTTTTGAGATCTAATAGATGTTTGCTAATTTCTGTGATGAAAATTACTAGATCAAAGATATAGCGTGAAGATCCTTAATAAAAATTTTCACTAACGGGATGAAATCATGCTCACCCTCAAACCCAAAGAAGCTGATGCAATTCTTTCAAACTACGCAAAAGAACATCTACATGAGTCTCTAATAGTCCCACAAAGACATGCCCAAGCTCTCTTAGAAACACTACATATAGCCACAATAAAAACCAAATTGCACTCTATATCACATCTGTCCCAGAATTAATCATGTTTAAACTGACCACTTATGCTTGGTTTTCAACCAAATATGACAGTATACATATTGAGTTTCTGATAATAGATTGTCGCGTGTGCAGTATAGATATGTTTCATGCTATGGCTTTATAGTGGATAATTTATCTTCTGTATATATTTATGCAGAGTCTTTCAAGTTTAAGGAAACTGCTGGATAATATTGGAAGTGGAATTGGAAGTTCTAGTATAAAGCATTGGCTTGCCCTGAGAGAGCTGTATTCACAGGCAAGTGCTTGCTAAGTCTGCAAATGATGTTTGAGCAATATTTCTTGACTTCCATATCTGCAAGTCTGAGTCTTCAAATTTACAGATTCTGATCTCAGCAAAAGATGCATCTGGAAGGATCTATTATGAATCAACTGCGTGCATTGCTGTCATGTTATCTCGAGTTGTTCTGGGGCTCAAGACTTCTTTGATAGGTGATGGTCCTGAGAAGGTTGTTGTCCCCTCATCGACCGAAGAGGTTTTCATCCAAATAGTGGATAGTGCAAGGACATCTGGGCTCGTTGCAACCATGTGTGAGTGTCTAATAAATTCTGGCTCAAGTCTAATTTCTGGGTCTTCAAATATGGTACCAGCAGCATGTGAAGCATGTAAAGTCATCTGGTACTTTATTGAAGCAACGGAGATTATATCTGTCAAAGGAAAAACACAAGTGTTTCCCTTAAAATTTTCGAGGCAGCCTTCTGTGCACCAACCAGATGACAGGGAAAATAACCAAGGTCCCCCAACTGATACAGAAGCAGTTAAAACTATTGGTATGATTGGGAACACATTCCTTGGATCAAAAGAAATGCAGGTTGCCATCTATTATTGCTTTCATAATGGGCTAGAATCTGCTCTTCATGCTGCTCTTCAGGTGCCTACTTCATCTCAACTATCCCTACTTTTTCTTGGATCTTTACATCATCAATACCATGCCTTCTGTGGAAGGTGTGCTTCTTTTGGCATCTTACCTAACTCTTTAAATATTTCTAACTTTGGCCCAGTATTTGGTTACCTTTCTCAACTCCTTTGGAATCTTTTTCTTTTTCCAGCTTATCTCAAGGGTATGCTTATTGAACTCTAACGTCTGCAACATACTATGTGGCCTTCCAAATTCTTCAACTGGTACTGATGAAGTAGAGGTAGCTGGAGATGGAACTATTGTTTCTGATATGTTCTCCTTATTGCGATTATGTGCCCCATATTTAACAAAAGATTCAGGAGAAATACGCAATCAGAAGTGCAAATTGACCAACCCCCGTGCCCTTGTTCTACACTGTTGCCTATCCTTGGCCACTATTGCTTATTGTCTAAAAACCAATGGACAGTCTTATGCAACAAACATTCTTACTAGTTCTCAGGAAAAACAGCGAACTCGGCTTTCAGTCCTTGCACACCTCTCTTCTTGTGATGGTGGGGTGAAAAACTCCATTCAACCACACTGTGCATCAGCAATGTTGGCTTTGTCAGCAATTGTATCCCTTGAAAATGGAGAGTCTGGCAAGTCTTCAATCTCTGAAACTGTATTGGCTATGTTTCCTCCTATGGCAACACTCCGTTCCCTTCTCAAGCTTTGGTTATCTGAGGAACATCAATCAATTTCCAATCAGACTGGTATGCTTTTGAACTCACATGGCTTTAGAGATGGGTGTGTTGGGTTGCTGGAAGCAAGACTGAAATGGGGAGGACCTTTAGCCATTGAACAAGCATGTTCAAATGGCATTCCTCAGCTTCTTATTTATATGTTGGCTGACGGGCTTGAAAAGGACACTTCAGAAGGAAATGATGGGACAAATCATCGAGTTGGCTTATCACCGTTAGGAGTCGTTTGGTCACTTGGGTCCTTGTGTAATTGCCTCTCAGGTGGTATTTTCCGTGAGGTTTTGTTTCGAAAAGAACACATGAAGCTCATATCTGAATTGATATCTAAAGTACACCTCGATGCATTGAGAAATTGGAGAGGGCTGGGTGGTGGAAGGAGTGGAGTTGCAGATTTAATCAATGCAGTGATTGATCTTTGGGCTTTTCCTTTTATTGCCGTACAGAGCTCTCCTAACATGCCTTCAGCATCTGCATCCATCAATAGTGGCTTCCTCTTGAACATTGGATCACCAGGTGGGAGAATGGGTCCAGAAAATAGGGAAATGATTAAAGCAATTGAAGCAAATATGCATCAATATATTCAAGTCATTCTAGATCTCGAGGTAGGATGCAAAAAATCTTCACCATTCCATCAAATGCTATCTTCATGGAAGTTTTCTAACTTAATTCGCTCTCCAGGTTGGAATTTCTGGTCGCATCCTTATATGTTTGGATGAAATTGATGTGAGTAATATGGCTCGGCCCACAGCCTTTGTCGCGAAAATGGTGGGTTACCGACCCCTGGCTTTGCAGCTTCTTAGAGAAGGTCTTCTAAATCAAAGCAGAGTAGAAAGACTGTTTGGTGGTTCTACACCAAAAGAAGCTGTGCTTGACTTCCTGATGATAATTTCTGATCTTGCTCGAATGTCCAAGGTCCAAATTTGAGCTCGCTATCTATTTTTAAACTATATTACAATTTCCATGTCTATGGTTTTGATCTCTATTCCAAATTTACTGCTCTTTTTCCCTCCAGGTATTTGCACTGTAGAAATTTATACTCCCAGAAGAAAAGAAAATGACATAGATGCATTTAGTTGTTTCACTAATAGGATAAATGGTTTGATATGTAGTGTATATGCGCTATTGCACTGTTTAGTCTTTTACCACAAACCTTCTTAAACACGGTTATATCTATTGCAGGATTTTTATAAAGACATTCACAGGGCAGGTCTTTTAAACTATCTGAAGGACTTCCTAAGCAGTGATGACTCTGATTTGCGTTCTAAAGCTTGCAGTGCCATTGGAAATATGTGCCGGCACAGCCCCTATTTTTATACCTCACTTGTAAGTTTCTCACTGTCTAAGAAACCTGATTTTTGTAATCTGCTTTCATGTTCATGGTAAATTTATCTATGTTCATGTCTCCTTCCAGGGAATGTATAAGATCATTGATCTCCTCATTGATAGATGTGCTGACCCAGACAAACGCACAAGGAAGTTTGCATGTTTTGCTGTAAGACCCTGTCAATTTCTTTGGTAACAAATCCTTGGTTTTGTTGTTTTTCTAGACATCTTTTTGCAATATGAATTAGCATGTAATCATATTTTCACGATGTTTTCTAGTCAACAACAAAACAACAAGAATTCAAATTTGTAGACTTTCTTTCCATGGGTTCCATATACTTCACTTGGACTCTGCTACTCGTTACGGATATCAATGCAAAAATCCTTTTAGGCAATAATAGATTCTTCCTACCGGAAACAAACTGGAACATTATTGACCGCATCTCTGCACAAGTTGCACGTGTGCCTTCTAGTCATTCAAATCAAACTCAGTTGTATCTAGAAATCAATGCTGATCACTGCTTCAAGCCTTTAATAACGTCAATACTGAAAATCTGGATTCACTGTAACAAGCTTATGACCGTAAATCAATTGTATACATTCATCTGACAAGGTTGTACAAAAAAAAAGTGTATGGTTTATAAAGGGAAAAATGAAAGTTATAAATTGGTAATTTCCTTCATGTTAATAGTTTAGCAAGAAACTAATTTGTAAATTATTATTATTTTTAAGCAATATTGAGCTATGTTTACTTTTTTTATATCACTATCTGGGAGTGTGGCTCACATAATTCCTGTCCAGATTGGAAATGCTGCATATCATAATGATGTTCTGTACGAACAACTCAGAAGGTCCATTCCCTATCTTACGGAGCGCCTACATTCAGCAGAGGAAGATAAAACTAAAGCCAATGCTGCTGGTGCTCTCAGTAATTTGGTACGCAACTCCGATGTCCTATGTGAAGACATCATTTCTCACGGTGCTATGCAGGTGCGTCCTGATCTTTTTCTCTTTTCTGTAGACATATATTTTCTTTTAACTATGTATTTTGTGAAGGAAACAACATTTTAGTCTTGAACTGGGATTTTCCGTGACCAACTTTACTACGCTAGACTCCAGTTGCTATTCTTTAGAGGATGATTATGAGTTTTCTTTCCATTTCTTGGGGGATTAGTGTTTAATGGCAATAATAATACACTTTATTACTATTCTTTTGAGCCCTTATGTTTTAGTTCTGACATTGTTTCATAAGTGGACAATGGTAGAGCAGTAAGGCATGTCAGTCCGAAAATAGAAAACAGAGATTTTGTTAAATATATGCCCGTAGAGAACTGTATGCAGTTACGCCTTGGGAGATACTAGTTTGTTATAGTGCAGTGTACAGAGGGAAATTCTGGGTATTGAGAGATAAAATTGAAATGATGAGCATGGGTTAAGTTCAACTGAAATTATTGACTTTTTTGGCCTAGAGGTATATGCATTGCAAATACTTTCTCTCACACAGGCATATTAGTGTATACTATGTCAGATATTGTATTAGCTGCAATATTAGTGTACAAATGTTGGATATGCTGTCTCCAAACACCTATTGTTTCTGCTGTAGCAACTAGCAAGCAGCATGCATATCTGTGGCTATAACTAAACTTAGAGATTAAGATGGGTGGGTGTGCTGGTTGTCAGGAGAAGGAAAAGAGAAGTGTGTTTGATACATACATTAAAGTGCAATATATGTATTAAAATGTATACGTATGAGTAGGGGTGGAAAAATACCAGCACTCTTTTCATCCAAGGAGAGCATAAGAACTTAAAGTGTGTCTGGAATCAGTTGATTTACTATGTACTACATTTTTAAACTTTTCCTCTATCATCTGTGTTTCTCAGGCTTTATTGAAGCTAATCAGTGACTACTCCGTGGTAGCACTGAGTCCAAGCAGGGGAAATGCAGTAAAGGAGTCACCTATCAAGATAGTTCTCTTTGCTTTGCGTAAGATGTCTGAGCATGCTCTTTGTAGACACTCCATCCGCTCCTCTCAATTCTTTCCTGTTCTTGCTCAGTTAAAGCGCTCCCCTGATTCAACCATTGCTGAGTATGCCTCCCACATTATTATGAAAGTCAGTGAAGCATAACCAATATCATGCTAAAATCATGCATGATAGATATTTGGACTTCGTACAACAGTGCTCATGGTCCTATTATTCTAGAGATATATATCCAAGTCGGACATTACATGAGAAGCCTTTGTATGTAAACAAGACACTCATATACCTCCTATTCTCCTAAGGATAGTTTTAACACATCCTCCAATTTTCCAAAAGGAAAAAGATGGCGATGGAGTTTATAGAATGATTCCACAGCATGCGATTGCTCAATCGCCATCCTCAGGATGGAGTTTATAGTTCATCTGTAATACAGCTGATAGTTTATTTTCTTTCTTAATGTGAAGCGTGCAGACGCAATGCAGCTTTTGTCTGCACTCTTCACGATTGAGTTGCCTTGCGTGCTCATCACTTCGAAATTTTTTATTAAGTGCAGATACGATTTGTTCTTGGGTGTCTTTTACTGTTTAGATCTTAGCTATTTTTATTCCTGCATTTTCATCAGTTACCTCATTAGTAAATTTGAAACTTGGACACAATTACAGAAAACAAAGAAACATCTTAGGCCCTCATCAGCCTAACATACATCATCCAGTACATCACATGTTCTTTTAAACAGCCTACAGATTACAAACACACAGCATAAACATCTCATGACCCTGCACTGCTAAAACCTAAATACCTTCTCTTTCTCAAAATAGCCTAGATACTCTCTTCTCAAAAGAGCCAATGAGGCACCTTCTTCTCAAAATTCTTCTCCTGTATAGTAACCAAGCTTGGCTTCCAGCCCTTGCTCGAATACTGTCTGCATAAAATCTCTGCCTTCTCGTCAAATCCCTCAACCATATTTACTCTCTCCATCTGACCATTCTGATCTCCATTCATCAACTCCTTCTCTTTCTCACTCTCTCCTACCATGCAATTTCCTAACAATGGAATCTTCATCGTTGGCTTCATCATCGTTGATCTATCTCGAAACAAAATGCGATAAGCCTCTTGGGCTGAAATGCCATTAGCCTTACCTCGTTCCATCGGAGCCATTAAGTAGACCTTGTCGGGGTCTA